>NC_084582.2:650000-977500 GCF_033978685.3 Nerophis lumbriciformis | reverse complement strand
GTGTGCAAGGCAGTAATCAGAGCAAAGGTTGGCTATTTTGGAGAAACTAGAATATAAAACATGTTTTCGGTCATTTCACCTTTTTGTGTTAAGTACATAACTCCACATGTGTTCTTTCATAGTTTTGATGCCTTCAGTGACAATCTACAATGTAAATACCGTATTTTTCGGACTATAAGTCGCAGTTTTTTTCATAATTTGGCCGGGGGTGCGACTTATACTCAGGAGCGACTTGTGTGAAATATTAACAAATTAGCGTAAAATATCAAATAATATTATTTATCTCATTCACGTAAGAGACTAGACTTATAAGATTTCATGGGATTTAGCGATTAGGAGTGACAGATTGTTTGGTAAACGTATAGCATGTTCTATATGTTGTAGTTATTTGAATGACTCTTACCATAATATGTTACGTTAACATACCAGTTGGTTATTTATGCCCAGAGGTGGGTAGTAACGCGCTACATTTACTCCGTTACATCTACTTGAGTAACTTTTGGGATAAATTGTACTTCTAAGAGTAGTTTTAATGCAACTTACTTTTACTTTTACTTGAGTATATTTATAGAGAAGAAACGCTACTTTTACTCCGCTACTTTTATCTACATTCAGCTCGCTACTCGCTACTAATTTTTATCGATCTGTTAATGCACGCTTTGTTTGTTTTGGTCTGTCAGACAGACCTTCATAGTGCCTGCGTTACTGGTGACGTTTGACTCCGTTCCACCAATCAGATGCAGTCACTGGTGACGTTGGACCAATCAAACAGAGCCAGGTGGTCACATGACCTGACTTAAACAAGTTGAAAAACTTATCGGGGTGTAACCATTTAGTGGTCAATTGTACGGAATATGTACTGTACTGTGCAATCTACTAATACAAGTTTCAATCAATCAATCAAAAGTGTGAAGGAAAAAAGACACTTTTTTATTTCAAACGTACATCCCGTCACAAACCTAAAGACTGACTGCACAGTTCCTGTCTTCACAATAAAAGTGCTGCTCCATCGCGCGTGCGCTTTCAAAATAAGAGTCTCCGAAAGCCAGCGCAAACAAGCTAGCAAGCCTCGGAATTTTCCGCCAATGTATTTCTTGTAAAGTGTGTGAAAACGAATATGGAAGCTGGACAAATAAGATGCCAAAAACCAACCACTTTCATGTGGTATTAGACAGAAAGGAGGAACTTTTTTTCTCCTGCATTTGAAAACGTGGACGTTAAGCACTACTGTCTGATTACAATCAATGCAAGTCATCAGAATCAGGTAATACACCAACTTATATTCTTGTCAACATGAAAGAAAGGAATCTATATGTGTTAAACATGCATGTATATTCATTAAAACACCTTTAACATGTAAACAAAAACGGCAAAATAAATAAATATAAATGATATACTGTATATATCAATGTATGTGTATATATATATATATATATATATATATATATATATATATATATATATATGATATGTGTGTGTATGTTACTCATCAGTTACTCAGTACTTGAGTAGTTTTTTCACAACATACTTTTTACTTTTACTCAAGTAAATATTTGGGTGACTACTCCTTACTTTTACTTGAGTAATAAATCTCTAAAGTAACAGTACTCTTACTTGAGTACAATTTCTGGCTACTCTACCCACCTCTGTTTATGCCTCATATAACGTACACTTATTCAGCCTGTTGTTCACTATTCTTTATTTATTTTAAATTGCCTTTCAAATGTCTATTCTTGGTGTTGGCTTTTATCAAATAAATTTCCCCAAAAAATGCGACTTATACTCCAGTGCGACTTATATATGTTTTTTCTAGGGATGTCCGATACCCTGCCGATATTATCGGCTGATAAATGCGTTAAAATGTAATATCGGAAATTATCGGTATCGTTTTTTTAATTATCGGTATCGTTTTTTTTGTTTTTTTTTATTAAATAAACATAAAAAACACAATAATTTTATATTTATTTTATTTTATTTTTTTATTTATTTATTTTTTAATACACTGTAGCACTTTGAGGTTGTTTACTCAATGTAAAGTGCTTTTTACAAATAAAATCTATTATTATTATTATTATTATTAATCCATTATTATTACTAGAGATGTGTTAAAATGTAATATCGGAAATTATCGGTATCGTTTTTTTTTTACAATCGTTATTGTTTTTTTATTTTTTTTTATTTTATGAAATCAACATAAAAAACACAAGATACACTTACAATTAGTACACTAACCCAAAAAACCTCCCTCCCCCATTCACACTCATTCACACAAAAGGGTTGTTTCTTTCTGTTATTAATATTGTGGTTCCTACATTATATATCAATATATATCAATACAGTCTGCAAGGGATACAGTCCGTAAGCACACATGATTGTGGTCCACTAATAGTACTAACCTTTAACAGTTAATTTGACTAATTTTCTGTCATGTCTGTGTGATCAGGTTTTATTTTTGGACTTTTTGTGCACTTTTGTTTTGTTTTGTCACCATAGTTACCCATTGGTTTCACCTGTTATGTCACGCACCTGTTTTGAGTCACGCACCTGTTGTTAATCATGTCCATAGTATTTAAGTTCATTCATTTTCTGTTGTTCGTCCTGACGACCTCACACCACATTTATGCTCTGTCCATTGTTTCATGTCCATGTTCACGCTGCTCCTTTTTTGTCCATGCCAAGTAAGTTTTCTTTATTCAAGCCATAGTTTGCAAGTTTTGTTTAATTGTTCATAGTTTATTCTCCGCCACTGTGCGCGCCTTTTGTTTGATCCTTTTTTTTTGTATTTATAGTTAATAAATAAATCATGTACCTTAATTCCCGTCTCGCCCGTGCCAACTTTCCGTTGCATCCTGGAAAAGCACACACCCCGGACCAAGTCCTGACATTTTAATTAATTACTCGTTTCTATGTAACTGTTTGTATATTATTTTACTTTCTTTTTTATTCAAGAAAATGTTTTTTTTTATTTATTTATCTTATTTTGTTCATTTTAAAAAAAAGTACCTTATCTTCACCATACCTGGTTGTCCAAATTAGGCATTATAATGTGTTAATTACACGACTGCCTATATCGGTATCGGTAATTAAAGAGTTGGACAATATCGGAATATCGGATATCGGCAAAAAGCCATTATCGGACATCCCTAGTTTTTTCCCTTCTTTATTATGCATTTTCGGCCGGTGCGACTTATACTCCGGAGCGACTTATACTCCGAAAAATACGGTAGTCATGAAAATAAAGAATGACTACCGCATTGAATGAGAAGGTGGTGTACAAACTTTTGGCCTGTACTGTATGTGTCATGGCCTGGTGCATTACACTAAAACACTGATGACTATGTGTACCATACTATAGTGTGGTCCGTGTGGGGATTACCTCCGACCAGTCTTGGGCCGGCCGCTCTTGCTACTCTTAGAGGTTTTAGGCCTCTCTAGTTTCATCAGTGACTGTTGCATGCTCTCTTCTGTGTAGGCCAGATACACATAGGACAGGTCCACCTCAAATGGCTGCAGAAGGCAGGATAACACAGAAAAGGCAAAGTTAAGATGAAAAGTAACAGGTACATGTGTCAATCATATTCCAAAAAGTAGAGTAGAAAACCTACATCTTTTTCTTTTTTGCCAGGCGCAGGGGTCTGTTTTCTCATATTGTTGCCGGTGAAAGCGACACATTTCTGACAAAAACAAAGATACAAATGAACCTGAGCACAAATTACATTCAATGATAAACAAACCAATAACCGCAACCTGCCTTTATAAAGATACCGATGGTCACTTTTGATTGACATTGAGATGCTACCTCAGTAGAAGCATTTAAGTCCCATCTTAAAACTCATTTGTATACTCTAGCCTTTAAAGGGGAACATTATCACCAGACCTATGTAAGCGTCAATATATACCTTGATGTTGCAGAAAAAAGACCATATCTTTTTTTAACCGATTTCCGAACTCTAAATGGGTGAATTTTGGCAAATTAAACGCCTTTCTAATATTCGCTCTCGGAGCGATGACGTCACAACGTGGCGTCACATCGGGAAGCAATCCGCCATTTTCTCAAACACCGAGTCAAATCAGCTCTGTTATTTTCCGTATTTTTCAACTGTTTTCCGGACCTTGGAGACATCATGCCTCGTCGGTGTGTTGTCGTAGGGTGTAACAACACGAACAGGGACGGATTCAAGTTGCACCAGTGGCCCAAAGATGCGAAAGTGGCAAGAAATTGGACGTTTGTTCCGCACACTTTACCGACGAAAGCTATGCTACGACAGAGATGGCAAGAATGTGTGGATATCCTGCCACACTCAAAGCAGATGCATTTCCAACCATAAAGTCAAAGAAATCTGCTGCCAGACTCCCATTGAATCTGCCGGAGTGTGTGAGCAATTCAGGGACAAAGGACCTCGGTAGCACGGCAAG
Source organism: Nerophis lumbriciformis (assembly GCF_033978685.3). Lineage (NCBI taxonomy): Eukaryota > Metazoa > Chordata > Actinopteri > Syngnathiformes > Syngnathidae > Nerophis > Nerophis lumbriciformis. The sequence goes on along the minus strand of NC_084582.2, from coordinate 973,084 downwards.
CAATGGCGGCAGTTTGTTCCCGCAGACGAGCGAGCTAAACCCCCTATCGACCCTAGCTTCCCTGGCCTGCTGACATCAACTCCAAAACTGGACAGATCAGCTTTCAGGAAAAGAGCGCGGATGAGGGTATGTCTACAGAATATATTAATTGATGAAAATTGGGCTGTCTGCACTCTCAAAGTGCATGTTGTTGCCAAATGTATTTCATATGCTGTAAACCTAGTTCATAGTTGTTAGTTTCCTTTAATGCCAAACAAACACATACCAATCGTTGGTTAGAAGGCGATCGCCGAATTCGTCCTCGCTTTCTCCCGTGTCGCTGGCTGTCGTGTCGTTTTCGTGGGTTTCGCTTGCATACGGTTCAAACCGATATGGCTCAATAGCTTCAGTTTCTTCTTCAATTTGGTTTTCGCTACCTGCCTCCACACTACAACCATCCGTTTCAATACATGCGTAATCTGTTGAATCGCTTAAGCCGCTGAAATCCGAGTCTGAATCCGAGCTAATGTCGCTATAGCTTGCTGTTCTTTCCGCCATGTTTGTTTGTGTTGGCTTCACTATGTGACATCACAGGAAAATGGACGGGTGTGTATAACGATGGTTAAAATCAGGCACTTTGAAGCTTTTTTTAGGGATATTGCGTGATGGGTAAAATTTTGACAAAAACTTCGAAAAATATAATAAGCCACTGGGAACTGATTTTGAATGGTTTTAACCATTCTGAAATTGTGATAATGTTCCCCTTTAAATAGACCCCCCTTTTAGACCAGTTGATCTGCCGTTTCTTTTCTTTTCTCCTCTGCCCCCCTCTCCATTGTGGAGGGGGAGTTACACAGGTCCGGTGGCCATGGATGAAGTGCTGGCTGTCCAGAGTCGCGACCCGGGGTGGACCGCAAGCCTGTGCATCGGTTGGGGACATCTCTGCACTGCTGACCCGTCTCTGCTCGGGATGGTTTCCTGCTGGCCCCACTATGGACTGGACTCTCATTATTATGTTGGATCCACTATGGACTGGACTCTCACTATTATGTTAGATCCACTATGGACTGGACTCTCACTATTATGTTAGATCCACTATGGACTGGACTCTCACAATATTATGTCAGATCCACTCGACATCCATTGCTTTCGGTCTCCCCTGGAGGGGGTTGGGGGGGTTACCCACATATGCGGTCCTCTCCAAGGTTTCTCCTAGTCAGTCACATCGACGTCCCACTGGGGTGAGTTTTTCCTTGCCCTTATGTGGGCTCTGTACCGAGGATGCCGTTGTGGCTCGTGCAGCCCTTTGAGACACTTGTGATTTAGGGCTATATAAATAAACATTGATTGATTGATTGATTGATTAAGGTATTAATCTAATGTTTATTATTGTGCGTATGGTTTATGGTGGTGTAGAACAGCCCTGAATCATAATGAGAACTGTTTCTGTAACCACAATATATGGTTAAATGATATATAGTGTCAATAAAAGTACCAGGTAAATGTATACTTCATATTAAAACTGATCATAACAACAGCTCACCAGCTGCCATTCTCCAATGCCTTCATTCCAGTGCACAAAATTCTCAATCATTTCCTACAAGGAAAAAACAAGAAATGTAAAAGTGAGTGAGGCACATCATCTTCACTTCATTAATTTGACATTTAACTGACCAAATGTACTTGTCATTTGTTTGCCCTAAAGATGTGTTATAAAGTACAGTGTTTCCCACACATTCATTTATTTGTGGCGGCCCGCCACGAAAGAATTACGTCCGCCACAAATGGATTTTTCGGCTTTTGACTCGCTCGACCGCTCATAAAAGCAAAGTGACTCTGTCTGTGAATGTACCTTGTAGTTACAACTCCGGTGCAGTAGGTGGCGGTAGCCTACTATGCATTGTAACTCCGCCAATAGCACTTAATTCACCTGGTGGGCCAGAAGAAGAAGAAGAAGAAGAAGAAGAAGAAGAAGAAGAAGAAGACGAAGACAAAGACGGATGGACGGACGGACGGGATCAAAATACGAGGGTAATATAGGTTATATGTAGATAGGTTATAGCTGCATCGCTCGCGGCTCGTCATATATTTAACGTTAATCCACGATTTCACCGAGCGTTTCACTGACGGTGAGCAGCCTGACGCTGCTTCATTAACACCGCCGCTGTTTGACTCGGGGGCCGGGGCATACGCACGTAATAACAATCACCTGTTTTCATACCGATGAGCTAACGTGTCCAGGTTATAACCCTGTTGTCAATAAACACACGTGGAGACGGTGCTTCAGATACTGCATTAATATTGAAGCTAAAATGTCCACTGTCCACTGCAGCATGTGAATGCAATGAAAAGAATAAAATCTGAGCCAAGCAGCTGTTAAAATGTTGTCCAGGTTAATGTTTTGGCCATTAAAGGCCCTTCATTTCAAGATTTCAACTGTGATCGGGCTTTAAACAGGTGGCTGACCTGTTCAGATGGGTGTAACTGCTACTGGTCAAATAATGTGAAATAGCATTTAATTTTACACGTATGCAATGCCATTTAAATGTAATTATAGATAATAATAATAATAAATACTGTGTAGTGTTGTAAATAGTCAACGGGAAGGATTTTAGTAAGATATAAGCCATGAGCACTACACAGCCAGAAAAAAACCTAGGCAGGACAAGTAAAAATATTGGGGCAAGTAGATTTGAGAAGTCGGGCAAGTAGAAAAATTAGGGCGGAGGGAACAGGTGAGACTCAGCAAACACTGAAAAATAAAGCAGGGTCAGATCAGAAATGCACTTTTCTCATGAAAAGGGTCCTAATTTATATTCTTATGTGCCTTATAGAGAGGACCACGACAAAACATAGAGCGACTAGCTCCAGTGCGACCTGTTCAGCAGCAGCAGGAGGAGGAGGTTGACTGACTGTGGCAGGACACCTCTGCCTGTTTCACTTTATGTTGCTGGTAAATAATATGGTTGTAGTAGTAGGCTAAAGTTAAATTATTTAGTATGCACTAATTAAAGGGGCAGAGCTTTAAGAGACATTTTAGCTTTTATATTTTATAAGATATATTTTTTGTAAGAACCACAATTAATAAATATATTTCAGTGAATAACTAATTGTTCAAATCTGTATATAAATATGTACATAAAGTGTTGTAATTATATTCCAACTCCGCGTTCTTCTTGGTCATCGCCGCTGCCGCCGCCGCCCCCCAACCCCCGACCACACCACCACAAATAGATGCCTGTCCTGTGGGAAACACTAAAGTACAAGGAGAAACAACAAGACAAGTGTTAAGGACCTGGTAATCCTGAGGAATAAAGTTGTCTATGATCAGCATTTGGAGTCGCAGCTCACGGCTGAGTTGGCGGATGTTCTCCAGGAGGCCCTCGATCTCTCTGTGATGTTCTTGTTGCAGATCTGCCAACTAGGAAATACAGCTCTATAAAGCATGAGGCACATAAAAGTATCATTTTTCACTCTACACTTTATACCAATAACCATTAGCTCCACCAATTCAGAAAGTTATGACTCGACTTGCATTTGTTTGTTTAACGGCATAACTAAAACACTATTGATCACTAGGGATATATAGATAGGATTTGATCGATATGATACCCTTATTGATATCAGTATTTATCGGTACTACATGTAATTGGTGTAAATAAAGATGCATTTTTGTTACAATGTTTAATTGTCACAAAATGTTAACAAAGGCTAACGAAGTCGAATATGTTTGCAGTGCAAGGTGCAATGCAGTTATGTCATCATTTTGTAAAGACCACAAAGATCCATCACTGGGTTTCTCTTCATTACAATTACACACAGCTGGAAATATTATGCATGTAGGCAAAGCACAAACCGTTACTTGGTACTCTATATCATATCATAATTCATATCATTCGCCATGTCTTTTTTTAGGCTTTGCAACGTCCCCTAAATGAATGTGACACCGCACGTTATAATTACGACGGTCAGCTGATAAAAAAAAAAAGTACCAATAGTATTATCATTATCATTAGGAAGCGGTACTCTGCATACATCCCTACTGATCACCCCAGAACGTTATGGAGATATGTGGTATAAGCCACAGAGGAAAGAAACCCTCAAATTGTGATGCAAATCTAGATAGTGTGTGTGGAAATATTATTTATCATAAATTGTGACAATGTGATCCACAAAAGATAACATACTTTGCTCCCACCTACAAGACAAGTGTTCAGTTTGCGCTCATTCGGTAGATGTGTTTGAAGAAATTGACAAAGAGTGTCACTGACTTCTGCGTTCGTAAGTCTTACTTTTGCGTACGTGTTATTTCTGCGTACGTAAGTGTTATTTCTGCGTACATAAGTGTTATTTACATCTGTGTATATAAGTGTTATTTCTGCGTACATAAGTGTTACTTACGTCTGTGTATATAAGTGTTATTTCTGCACACAGAAGTGTTATTTCTGCGTACATAAGTGTTACTTACATCTGTGTACATAAGTGTTATTTCTGCGTACATAAGTGTTACTTACATCTGTGTACATAAGTGTTATTTCTGTGTACATAAGTGTTACTTACATCTGTGTACATAAGTGTTATTTCTGCGTACATAAGTGTTACTTACATCTGTGTACATAAGTGTTATTTCTGTGTACATAAGTGTTACTTACATCTGTGTACATAAGTGTTATTTCTGCGTACATAAGTGTTACTTACATCTGTGTACATAAGTGTTATTTCTGTGTACATAAGTGTTACTTACATCTGTGTACATAAGTGTTATTTCTGCGTACATAAGTGTTACTTACATCTGTGTATATCAGTGTTATTTCTGTGTACATAAGTGTTACGTCTGTGTACAAAAGTGTTATTTCTGCACACATAAGTGTTATTTCTGCGTACATAGGTGTTACTTACATCTGTGTACATAAGTGTTATTTCTGCATACATAAGTGTTACTTACATCTGCGTACATAAGTGTTATTTCTGCGTACATAAGTGTTACTTACATCTGTGTACATAAGTGTTATTTCTGCGTACATAAGTGTTACTTACATCTGTGTATATAAGTGTTATTTCTGTGTACATAAGTGTTACTTACGTCTGTGTACAAAAGTGTTATTTCTGCACACATAAGTGTTATTTCTGCGTACATAAGTGTTACTTACATCTGTGTATATAAGTGTTATTTCTGTGTACATAAGTGTTACTTACGTCTGTGTATATAAGTGTTATTTCTGCACACATAAGTGTTACTTACATCTGTGTATATAAGTGTTATTTCTGTGTACATAAGTGTTACTTACGTCTGTGTACAAAAGTGTTATTTCTGCACACAAGTGTTATTTCTGCGTACATAGGTGTTACTTACATCTGTGTACATAAGTGTTATTTCTGTGTACATAAGTGTTACATACATCTGTGTACGTAAGTGTTATTTCTGCGTAAATAAGTGTTACTTACATCTATGTACGTAAGTGTTATTTCTGCGTAAATTAGTGTTACTTACATCTGTGTACGTAAGTGTTATTTCTGCGTACATAAGTGTTACTTACATCTGTGTATATAAGTGTTATTTCTGCACACATAAGGGTTATTTCTGCGTACATAAGTGCTACTTACATCTGTGTACAATTCTGTGTACATAAGTGTTACTTACATCTGTGTATATAAGTGTTATTTCTGCACACATAAGTGTTATTTCTGCGTACATAAGTGTTACTTACATCTGCGTACATAAGTGTTATTTCTGCACACATAAGTGTTATTTCTGCGTACATAAGTGTTACTTACATCTGTGTACATAAGTGTTATTTCTGTGTACATAAGTGTTACTTACATCTGTGTATATAAGTGTTATTTCTGCACACATATGTGTTATTTCTGCGTACATAAGTGTTACTTACATTTGTGTACATAAGTGTTATTTCTGCGTACATAAGTGTTACTTACATTTGTGTATATAAGTGTTATTTCTGCACACATAAGTGTTATTTCTGCGTACATTAAGTGTTACTTACATTTGTGTACATAAGTGTTATTTCTGCGTACATAAGTGTTACTTACATCTGTGTACATAAGTGTTATTTCTGCGTACATAAGTGTTACTTACATCTGTGTACATAAGTGTTATTCCTGTGTACATAAGTGTTACTTACATCTGTGTATATCAGTGTTATTTCTGTGTACATAAGTGTTACTTACATCTGTGTACAAAAGTGTTATTTCTGCACACATAAGTGTTATTTCTGCGTACATAAGTGTTACTTACATTTGTGTACATAAGTGTTATTTCTGTGTACATAAGTGTTACTTACATCTGTGTATATAAGTGTTATTTCTGCACACATAAGTGTTATTTCTGCGTACATAGGTGTTGCTTACATCTGTGTACATAAGTGTTATTTCTGCGTACATAAGTGTTACATCTGTGTACATAAGTGTTATTTCTGTGTACATAAGTGTTACTTACATCTGTGTATATAAGTGTTATTTCTGTGTACATAAGTGTTACTTACGTCTGTGTACAAAAGTGTTATTTCTGCTCACATAAGTGTTATTTTTGCGTACATAGGTGTCACTTACATCTGTGTACATAAGTGTTATTTCTGTGTACATAAGTGTTACTTACTTCTGTGTATATAAGTGTTATTTCTGCACACATAAGTGTTTTTTCTGCGTACATAGGTGTTACTTACATCTGCGTACATAAGTGTTATTTCTGCGTATATAAGTGTTACTTACATTTGTGTACATAAGTGTTATTTCTGCGTACATAAGTGTTACTTACATCTGTGTACATAAGTGTTATTTCTGTGTACATAAGTGTTACTTACATCTGTGTATATAAGTGTTATGTCTGCGTACATAAGTGTTACTTACATCCGTGTACATAAGTGTTATTTCTGTGTACATAGGTGTTGCTTACATCTGTGTACATAAGTGTTATTTACATAAGTGTTACTTAGATCTGTGTAGATAAGTGTTATTTCTACATACACAAGTGTTACATCTGTGTACATAAGTGTTATTTCTGTGTACATAAGGGTTACTTCTGCGTACATAAGTGTTACTGACTGCTACGTTTGTAAGTGTTACTTCTGCGTACGTATTATTTCTGCGTACGCAAGTGTTATTTCTGTGTGCATCAGTGTTACTGACTTCTGCGTTAATGTTACTTCTGCGTACGTGTTATTTCTGCGTACGTAAGTGTTACTTACATCTGCGTACATAAGTGTGACTTACATCTGCGTACATAAGTGTTACTTACATCTGCGTACATAAGTTACTTCTAAGTCACATGACTTCTACGTACACAAATGTTACTTCTGTGTACACAAATGTTACTTACTTCTGCGTATGCAAGTGTTACATCTGTGTACGTATTACTTCTACGTACATAGGGATGGGACCAGATTGGGTAGTTTTAGAGGCACCGACCGAATTCCATCGGTACTACCGGGTATTGATTCACGTAAAATCAAAAGGTGCAATATTGTGATACCTTTAGTGCACTTTCGCGCTTTCAGTTGCGCTGCTCTGCTGGCGACCCAAACTCGTGCTGCTGCCTTTCTTATGCCACTGAAGTCTTTTTTAAAGTGTTTTTTAAGTGTATTATTTTAGTCTGTGTTGTACGACTGCAATAAGTTTGTGTTGGACAGACCACTATGGCGACTTTTGGACAAGAACTATTCTCGCGCCGATTGTCTGGGGATTGTTAGCGTCCTGTTTGACAGCTGCTCATTCACGAGCGACAACGAAGCTGCCACTGTGCCTTCAGAAGCCTCCAAATCTAATCATCAGACATGGAATTGATTAGCTGGACTCTCGACTCTATTGACAAAATCTTTTCGACGAGGAAAAGAGGTTCTGGGGAGCCTGGCTGCCCTGACGGAACCATTACTGCGGGGTACGTGAGAGATTCCTGGGACAAATGGAGAATCATGTGCCTCTCAGTCCTTTCCATCGAGGACGTGGAAGACATCTACCTATTTGGAACCATGATCGCGGGGCACCTGTCGATTGGGCTTGGCATTGCTCCGGTGTATCGTAAAATTCGTAAGACGATGGCAGCCACTCAAGGAGCCCAAAGGCTGTTCGTCGCAATGGACGGATTGGGCCGGGCTGTGGGATCACAGTCTGGGGCGATTTCTGAACTGAATCGCAAGATGGATCACATCATGGAGAAGCTTGCTGTAAAGGAAGGATTGGATATGAGGGCCAGCATGGACGTATAGAACAGGCAAGCCATTGTAATGCCTGCTCGAGAAAAAACTAAAATCCTTATCTAGGATTGGCCTTGAGACAAGAACAGGCTGCTCTGTGATCATCCCCTGAGGAATTTAAAAGATGGACGCTTTTGACCTCCCTCCCTCCTCCCCGACACCTGGGAGTCGAACTTCGCTTGCATTGCATGCAGAACAATCATGGGCTCATGAACACTACTTCACTTCACCCAAAGACTATGGGCATATATACAAACACACTCTCCACCCCCACCCAACGCCTTCACCACCGCTTAATGCCTCTTCGGGGTTATGGACGGCTGAGTAGCGCTTTATAGCAGCAGGCCGGCCTCCAGGGCCCCAACCCCCCCCTCTGTTGCGAGTTGTTGTGATTATATGTAACATGTTTATGTGTGCTATGCTAAATGAGTTTTTTCCCCTTGGACTCAGTCTGGACCCCCTCCCAAGGGTCCAGCCTTTGACTGATTTTTTTTACTATCCCCCCCTTTCCCAATACCACCTTTTTAAAGGAGTGCCGTAAGTGGCTGAACCGTCGGCGATCCCGTCTTGTCTCCCTGTAACGTATGTCTGCTTAGTGGGACTGTGCCGAAAATGTAATTTCAGTTCTTATGTGTCTTGTACATGTTAAAGAATGGACATTAATAAAGCATTCTGAATCCTGAATCCTGAAAACCACACGACAGTCTCTTCAGCAACTGAAGCAACCCCACCGGCTGAGCCGTCCAATGATGTAAATAAATACAAGCGGCTACGGGAAGACAACGGCGCAGAGACAGAAGCAGGGGGGGAAGAAGAGGGGGAAGTAGAGGGGGAATATGGCAGCGTCGCTGGCGAAGAGCAAGTAGACCACCACTTCCAGCAACACACGGACGTCCGATAGCAAACAAACAAAATGAAGGAACAAAGTTTGTTTCAAATACACACAATCAAACATGGTGGTGTTAATAGAAACAGGGCTCCATGAAGATATTTTGTGGACTCTCTCTTGGAGTGTTTTTTTCTTTCATCCAAACAAAGCGGTCAGGAAGAGTGAAGAGGGCGGGGTTAGTCTGGGAATGTTAGCTGGTGTAGGAATAACACTGTGAGAGACTCGTGTGCACGGCCGATATAGAACTACGACGCCTGTCACTGAGACCCTTCTTCATCCTAAGAGAGTTTGAAAACGTTTTATTATGTGCTGTGATTGAACTTCTTGGAATTGCAAACATGCATGCAAAGTCAATATTAGAAATACTATAACTGATACTACCAAGTGTAAAAAAAAAAAAAAATCAAGATATAACAATCGGAAAACACAGTTATTTTCAGCTTATTGTTAAATGTTAAATAAATATCATTATGAAAAAAAATTAACGTTAAATAACACATGAACACACACAAAAGTACAATTCCCGGGTACCAGGAATTGGTACCATAACGGTTGAAATGTGAACGGTACCCATCCCTATGCAAATGTAAGGGTTACTTACTTCTCTGTACGTACTTCTGCGTACGTGTTATTTTACTTCTATGTACATAAGTGTTACTTCTGCATAGGGATGTCCCGATCCAGGTTTTTGCACTTCCGATCCAATACCGATATTGTTTTTGCACTTCCGATCCGATACCGATACTGACCGATACTGGCCTATCCGAGCATGTATTAAAGTTTAAAGTTATTTAGCCTACTTAGTTGTCAGAATCATGTTGAAAAGGGTTTTAGTACTCTTGATAACAACTAGCCAGCTGAATTAGGGGAGTTTGAATAATACACAATGGTTGGTAACAAGAAACTGACCTGTTTATTCAAGGATAAACACAAAATAGACAAAATTATACATGACAAACAGAAATGGCATCATTGAACTAGGGCTGGGCGATATGGCCTTTTTTTAATATTGCGATATTTTAAGGCCATATTGCGATACACGATATAGATCTCGATATTTTGCCTTAGCCTTGAATGAACACTTGATGCATATAATCACAGCAGTATGATGATTCTATGTGTCTACATTAAAACATTCTTCTTCATACTGCATTAATATATGCTACTTTTAAACTTTCATGCAGAGAAAGAAATCACAACTAAAACAAATCACTATTTTTTTCATACGGTGTTGATGTGGAAATGTTTGCCTCTGCATTTTGATGGTGTGGACGTGTGGCACCGAATGGAGATAAGCGTCTCGACAGACGTCACAATATTTGAACAATGATGACGAAAACTGTTGTCTCTGTCGTGTCCGTGTGTCGAAAATTGTTATGCGCTTATTTTTTTTATTTGATTTTGTGCGTGGCATAGATTTGCCGTGCGCAGAGGACGCTTGAGCAGGCGCGCACCTTAGCGGCTGCGCTAGCATCACAGCTAACGTTAGCCATACTGCTACCTCTCTGCTGGGAGAGGGCGTATATGTATGTGACGTATGTCCTGACAGTATGTGACGTATGACGTGACAGTTTGTGACGTGTGTAAGAAGGTGCGCTCGCTGTCTGTGAGAGGGAGACACAGGAAAGAGTGAGAAGAGCCTGTCGTGTAATGCCAGCAGCTAAAAGCAACTGCGTGAGAATCCACAGACCTGTGGATGTGTTGAAGGTGTGCTGGAAAATACGGAACGGAAATTAGGGAGCAGCAGAAAAGTGGAATGTATTATTTAAATCTGTGCGTTGGAAAACACGGACCGGAGGTTTTTTTTAAACTGGATCTGGATCTGAATTTTCCCATGCCTTGCCGATACGCATTTTTTTGCAAATATCGGCGGCCGATCCGATCCAAATATCGGATCGGGACATCCTTACTTCTGCATACGTGTTACTTCTCCGTAGGAGTTACTTCTGTGTACGTACACTGCAAAAAGTCAGTGTTCAAAAACAAGAAAATACAAAATACAAAAATGAGGGGTATTTTACTTGAACTAAGCAAAATGATCTGCCAATAGAACAAGAACATTTGGCTTGTCAAGACTTTCCAAAACAAGTAAAATTAGCTAACCTCAATTAACCCAAAAATACCTTAAAATAAGTATATTCTCACTAATAACAACTGTACTACTATACGAGTATGTATTTTCTATTGTTTCATTGAAAATAAAACAGCAAAGTCCATTTGGCTGTCATCTGTTTTAATTATGAGACACAATTGTGTCAAAGTCATGATTTTTTTTTCATGCTTGAAATAAGAAATTATTACTTTAAAAAAGTAGTTTTATACTTGTGAGTGTTGATGACACAGCTTTGCAACAGTTGATATTCTAGTTTCAAGCATGTTTTACTCAATATAGGTCATAACTAGGGATGTCCCGATCCGATATTTGGATCGGATCGGCTGCCGATATTTGCCAAAAATTGCGTATCGGCAAGGCATGGGAAAATGCCGATCCAGATCCAGTTTAAAAAAAAACTCCGGTCCGTGTTTTCCAACGCACCGATTTAAATAATACATTCCACTTTTCTGCTGCTTCGTAATTTCCGTTCCGCATTTTCCAGCACACCTTCAACACATCCACAATTCTCACGCAGTTGCTTTTAGCTGCTGGCATTACACGACAGGCTCTTCTTACTCTTTCCTGTGTCTCCCTCTCACAGACAGCGAGCGCACCTTCTTACACACGTCACATACTGTCACGTCATACGTCACATACGTATACGCCCTCTCCCAGCAGAGAGCGAGGTAGCGGCATGGCTAACGTTAGCTGTGATGCTAGCGCAGCCGCTAAGGTGCGCGCCTGCTCAAGCGTCCTCTGCGCACGCTAAATCTATGCCACGCACAAAATCAAATAAAAAAATTAGCGCATAACAATTTTCGACACACGGACACGACAGAGACAACAGTTTTCGTCATCATTGTTCAAATATTGTGACGTCTGTCGAGACGCTTATCTCCATTCGGTGCCACACGTCCACACCATCAAAATGCAGAGGCAAACATTTCCACATCGACACCGTATGAAAAAATTAGTGATTTTTTTAGTTGTGATTTCCTTCTCTGCATGAAAGTTTAAAAGTAGCATATATTAATGCAGTATGAAGAAGAATGTTTTAATGTAGACATGCAAGCCTTGAAAGAACATTTTGAAAATCAGGACTATATTTCCTGCAAATGGGTGCATTTCTACCCTATATTTTAACTTTAGATTTATTCTCATATCAAACTCTTTTGGCTGTCTTTTTGACACTTACATCCGGCGCCCCCCTCCACACCCTGGATTATAAATAATGTAAATAATTCAATGTGATTATCTTGTGTGATGACTGTATTATGATGATAGTATATATCTGATAGTATATATCTGTATCATGAATCAATTTAAGTGGACCCGACTTAAACAAGTTGAAAAACTTATTGGGGTGTTACCATTTAGTGGTCAATTGTACGGAATATGTACTTCACTGTGCAACCTACTAATAAAAGTCTCAATCAATCAATCAAAACACATAGAATCATCATACTGCTGTGATTATATGCATCAAGTGTTCATTCAAGGCTAAGGCAAAATATCGAGATATATATCGTGTATCGCAATATGGCCTTAAAATATCGCAATATTAAAAAAAGGCCATATCGCCCAGCCCTAGTTCAATGATGCCATTTCTGTTTGTCATGTATAATTTTGTCTATTTTGTGTTTATCCTTGAATAAACAGGTCAGTTTCTTGTTACCAACCATTGTGTATTATTCAAACTCCCCTAATTCAGCTGGCTAGTTGTTATCAAGAGTACTAAAACCCTTTTCAACATGATTCTGACAACTAAGTAGGCTAAATAACTTTAAACTTTAATACATGCTCGGATAGACCAGTATCGGTATCGGTCAGTATCGGTATCGGATCGGAAATGCAAAAACAATATCGGTATCGGATCGGAAGTGCAAAAACCTGGATCGGGACATCACTAGTCATAACACATGTTTTTGTGTGTCTGTATGCGGAGTAAAACTATGGAACAAACTGGACTTACAACACAAGCAATGCCAAACTATTAATGGATTTAAACAATTATACAAACATGGGGTCTGGTTCCAATATAGAGATGAGGGTCTTTAATTTGACCTGCTGCTGTACTCTGTCTCAAAGTGTTAACATGTGCTCAATGTTTCCTTACCATTATTGCTATGTTGTCTATTACCATTGTTGGTATATTCATTCTTCCTACATTGTTGATACAAATTATTGTTACAGTGTAATAATGATTGTTAGCTGTGGTAATGCCACTATGATACAACATCTGTATTATAATCCTTGAACAAAGTAAGAGTGAAACTCATGTGAATAATCACTGAATGGAGAACTGAGGGTGGGATTGAATAAGTTATCTTCGTCCCACTCCCTTTCAGGCAAAACTGGACAATCATGCATTACATACTATACATTACCTTTTGCACTATATTCATTTATATTATTATGTGTTGTCAACTTTGTACTTTTTTACGTCATTGCCTGAAATAAATAAAAAAAAGAAAAAAAAAATGAATGAAAACATCTCAGCAACAAGCTGTAACATCTTACTGAGATTAGAGATGCGCGGATAGGCAATTATTTCATCCGCAACCGCATCACAAAAGTCGTCAACCATCCGCCATCCAACCGAACTAACATTTAATCAAAACCGCACCCGCCCGTTGTTATATATCTAATATAGACGATGCAAGGCATTAGTGAGGTTATAAAGCTTTTGCCTGTTAAAGAAAGGAGACTGATCCAATGTAGCAGAGACATTCAATGCGTGCCACGCTGTCACGGCCCAGACGCACACCAGTTGCGCAATCATCTGGGAGCCGCGCTGAGCGCACCTCCAAGCGCGCTCGCGCCACTCAAACTGCTGCAGGCAGCTGCGTTCTATCTTGTTTTAACATCCTGTGGCACTCTTCTGGGATCACGGCGGACGAAACTGCTCATGCTCAGGGTGTTTGTGGAGGTTCGGGGTTTTGCACAAATGTGATGCACCATGTTAGATGTCCCGGTTTTGTGACTGTCGTAGACATAAACAGCGTCGCAGCTCTTGCAAATCACGTAGCCAGCATTACTATCATCCTGATTTACAACCTCATAAAAACGAGTCCACGCTGAACTTTTCTGGCCTTTTTTTCCCCTGGTCTTTAGTATTCCCTTTTTTAGTTTGTCGCGTACCACGTTTGCTGCCGGCGTTGCCATCTCTTTTTTTCTTCTTCTTCTGTTGTGGCATATGCTGCAGGTGCCTGCTCGTTTTTCGTATGTGGGTAACAACATTTAACTATGTATATATATTTCCCAATTGGTTTAACTGCCACCCGCCTGAATCTATTTAAAATCTAATTTTTTTTTAATTTCAACCGCCCGACCCGACCCGCGGATAAAATCTAATTTTTTTTAATTTCAACCGCCCGACCCGCGGATAATCCGCGGTTGTGTCCGCAAACCGCGCATCTCTAACTGAGATCATTTAGGACCAAAACCCTTAAAACAAGTAAAACACTCTAACATAAAATCTGCTTATTGAGAAAAATTATCTTATCAGACAAAAAATAAGCAAATATCACTCTTATTTGAGATTTTTCATCTTACTTAGATTTTAGTTTTTGCAGTGTAAGTGTTATTTCTCCGTACGTTAGTGTTACGTCTGCGTACCCAAGTGTTACGTCTGCGTACGCAAGTGTTGCGTCTGCTTACTTGTTACGTCTGCTTACTTGTTACGTCTGCTTACTTGTTACCATACTTGCCAACCCTCCCGGATTTTCCGGGAGACTCCCGAAATTCAGCGCCTCTCCCGAAAACCTCCCGGGACAAATTTTCTCCCGAAAATCTCCCAAAATTCAGGCGGAGCTGGAGGCCACGCCCCCTCCAGCTCCATGCGGACCTGAGTCGCTTTCCCACAATATAAAGAACGTCTACAGTAAAGCAGTCCGTCTGCCGTAAACAGCAATGTTGTGACACTCTTAAACAGGACAATACTGCCATCTAGTGCATTTGATGAAAGCACTTTTGTGCGTGCCACACAGCAATGCATCATCAGAGAGGGTGTTCAGCATGGTTCGAAAGATAGTGACAGAGAATTGAACAAGGATGGACAATTCAACCCTTAACTCAACAATGAGTAGATGAGTGTTATGTGTGTGTATATGTGCAAATAAATGAACACTGAAATTCAAGTATTTCTTTTATTTATATATATATATACATATATATATATATATATATATATATATATATATATATATATATATATATATACATCCATCAATTTTCTACCGCTTATTCCCTTCGGGCTCGCGGGGATATATATATATATATATATATATATATATATATATATGAAATACTTGACTTGGTGAATTCTAGCTGTAAATATACTCCTCCCCTCTTAACCACGCCCCCGCCCCAACCACGCCCCCCACCCCCCACCTCCCGAAATTGGAGGTCTCAAGGTTGGCAAGTATGCTTGTTACGTCTGCTTACTTGTTACTTCTGCGTAGGTGTAATGCAAAATGTGACTTCTGCGTAAGTGTTACTTACATCTGCGTATATGAGTAGGTAATTACTCACTTCTGATTTGGCAGCCATGAGCATGGTCCACACTTTCTTTAGTTTCTTAGTCTTTCCTTGGGCCTCCTCCTGAAGGCTTGTGTATTTCTCCTCAATGTCCAGCCGCTCTTGCTATTTTCAGACACATCAAATATTATTTTATAATACGCAATACATCATTTTAATATTGAAGATTAGGTCCTCAAGAAACAAAGGAATACCAGCGCCGTATGTTCACCTCTTTCTCCTCCAGCTCCTTGCGAAGTCGCTCGGCCCTACGGCGGCGTTCTTCCAACTCACTGTTGGACTCTTCCAAAAGCTTCTCCTGCTCCTCAGCCTTCGCCAGGAGGTCTACGCCCCCAACGATCACCTTCTTCTCCAAGGCTGACAATTTCTCACGCAGAAGATGATGCTCTTGCCTATGAGTGGATGACAGTAAGGAGTGTGAAACTTGACTAATCACATTTTAAAGCAACATTTTTAAATCCAACTGGATGCTTGTAGACGTCTACAATGTATCCTATCCATCCATCCATCCATCTTCTGCTTATCGGGTAGCGGGGGCAGCAGCCTAAGCAAAGAAGCCCAGACTTCCCTCTCCCCAGCCACTTCGAAAAATTATAAAGATGGTTTGACAAAAACAGACTATCGTTGAATCTCAGTAAAACTAAAATAATGCTATTTGGTAACAGTAGAAGAGAAAGTCATACACAAATACAAATAGACGGAATAGAAATTGAAAGAGTAAATGAAACCAAATTTCTAGGTATAATGATTGATGATAAATTGATCTGGAAATTTAATGTAAAAAATATACAACATAAAGTAGCAAGAAACACGTCAATAATGAATAAAGCAAAACATGTTCTAGACAAAAAATCATTTCATATTCTCTACTGCTCACTAGTGTTACCATATCTGATTTACTGTGTAGAAATATGGGGAAATAATTACAACAGTACACTTCATTCATTAACGGTGTTACAAAAAAGATCAGTTATAATAATACATCATGTTGGATATAGAGAACACACAAATCCTTTATTTATTGAATCAAAGATACTGAAATTCCATGACATAGTGAATTTGCAAACAGCTAAAATGATACACAAAGCAAACTATAACCTGCTAGCCAAGAATATACAACAATTCTTCTCAAAAAAAGAGGAGAAATATAATCTTAGAGAGAAATGTAATTTAAAACATTTGTACGCACTAGAGATGCGCGGTTTGCGGGCACAACCGCGGAGTCCGCGGATTATCCACGGATCGGGCGGATGAAATTAAAAAAAATTAGATTTTATCCGCGGGTCGGGTCGGGCGGTTGAAATAAAAAAAATTACATTTTAAATAGATTCAGGCGGGTGGCAGTTAAACCAATTGGTAAATATATATACATAGTTAAATGTTGTTACCCACATACGAAAAACGAGCAGGCACCTGCAGCATATGCCACAACAGAAGAAGAAAAAAAAGAGAGATGGACACTTTTACGGAGCGGAGAAGGGACGCCTCGCCGGGGTCCGGGACCGAGGCCCCTTCCCCCGAGAGGGCCCCACCGGGAGCCGTAGCTGAGGCGATCCGCGAGAAGGGCCCGACGCACGTCCAGGGTCACCACCGCGCCCACCGCACGACACCCCGCCTCGTCCGCCTTCGCCGCGGCCCGGCGTCACGCGCAGCAGGTAAGCAGCTTACCTGCCCGCCACCCCCGTTGCCGGGGGCGCGTAACAGGGGTCACTCCGCGCGCAATGAGCTCACGAAAGGGGTGGGGCTCACCCTGGTTGATATAGACAGCAGGACGGTGGCCATGGAAGTCGGAACCCGCTAAGGAGTGTGTAACAACCCACCTGCCGAATCAACTAGCCCTGAAAATGGATGGCGCTGGAGCGTCGGGGCCCATACCCGGCCGTCGCCGGCAGCGAGACGCGCTTGGAGGTGCGCTCAGCGCGGCTCCCATATGGTTGCGCACTGGTGTGCGTCTGGGTCGTGACAGCGTGGCACGCGAATGTCTGTGCTGCATTGGATCAGTCTCCTTTCTTTAACAGGCAAAAGCTTTATAACCTCACTAATGCCTTGCATCGTCTATATTAGATATATAACAACGGGCGGGTGCGGTTCTGATCAAATGTTAGGTCGGGTGGATGGCGGATGGTTGACGACTTTCTGATGCGGTTGCGGATGAAATAATTGCCTATCCGCGCATCTCTAGTACGCACGTACAACACTTAAGACCTTCAGTATATCAGTATGTGGAATTAAATTATGGAATGGATTAAGCAAAGCAATCAAACAATGTACTAATATGATCCACTTCAAGAAACTCTTCAAACTTAAAGTGTTTACAAAGTACAAAGAAGAAGAACCATGATAAACATTCTGTATTTATTTAATTCATCCATTCTTTCATTCTTTCACTCTCAAAATAATCTTACTTATCTCATCATATGAAATGTAACTTACTTCACCAATTATTATTTATTTACTTATTTTTATTGTGATTACTTATGGAGTATATTGTGAATACATTGAGAACAGGAAGTGAACAAAAGTTTTAGTTAAAGTTAAAGTAAAGTTAAAGTACCAATGATTGTCACACACACACACTAGGTGTGGCGAAATTATTCTCTGCATTTGACCCATCACCCTTGATCACCCCCTGGGAGGTGAGGGGAGCAGTGGGCAGCAGCGGTGGCCGCGCCCGGGAATCATTTTTGGTGATTTAACCCCCAATTCCAACCCTTGATACTGAGTGCCAAGCAGGGAGGTAATGGGTCCCATTTTTATAGTCTTTGGTATGACTCGGCCGGGGTTTGAACCCACAACCTACCGATCTCAGGGCGGACACTCTAACCACTAGGCCACTGAGTAGGTGTTAGCAACTGTTATGTAAAAGAAAAGGGGTAGGATTAAATAAGCTCTGCTTCTTCCTACTCCTTTTCGAACATGTTGAAAAGAGAAACTGGAGATAGTGATGTATCATGTTGTATACTTGCATGTTCCAAATAAACTCAAACTCAAACTCTTTTAATTATAGCAAATGCTGTTGTTTTTGTTGTTGATATAGGTCGTATGAAACCTGTTTTGCTGCCTTCTTGGCCAGGTCACTCTTGTAAAATAGACTTCAATCTCAATGAGTTTTTACCTGGTTAAATAAAAGAAAATTAAATGAAAATGTTGTCATAGCAGTTACTTTCCCCCCAAAAAGTATTTAATTAGTAACGTAATTGTTTCTTTATGAATGTTGCTTGGTTGGTAGAACTTGAGGGTTCCAGGTTCGATATCCGCTTCTGCCATCCTAGTTACTGGCGTTGTGTCCTTGAGCAAGACACTTTAGCCACCTGCTCAGAGTGCCACCCACAATGTAGCTTACAGATGTAAATAATGTAGAGCTCTATATAAATATAATTCACTTTACTTTAATTCACTAATTAGCTTTATCAATGAAAGGTATTTGTGTGCCCCTGTACAGCTTACAATATCAGTAAATAATGTAACCACCTGTTTTGTCTTGAGTCCATAAAGGCACCTGGCGTGAATGTTATTGGTGGAAAGTGAGGAAGTGTTGTGTGTAGGTGTGGTGAAGACACAGAGAAGGTGTGCAAGTAGGTAAGTAAGCACTGCTATTGATGCATTAAGATCAGAATAAACAAACCCCGTTTCCATATGAGTTGGGAAATTGTGTTAGATGTGAATATAAACGGAATATAATGGTTTGCAAATCATTTTCAAGCCATATTTGTTGAATATGCTACAAAGACAACATATTTGATGTTCAAACTGATAAACATTTTTTTTTTTGCAAATAATCATTAACTTTAGAATTTGATGCCAGCAACACGTGACAAAGAAGTTGGGAAAGGTGGCAATAAATACTGATAAAGTTGAGGAATGCTCATCAAACACTTATTTGGAACATCCCACAGGTGGGCAGGCTAATTGGGAACAGGTGGGTGCCATGATTGGGTATAAAAACAGCTTCCCAAAAAATGCTCAGTCTTTCACAAGAAAGGATGGGGCGAGGTACACCCCTTTGTCCACAACTGCGTGAGCAAATAGTCAAACAGTTTAAGAACAACGTTTCTCAAAGTGCAATTGCAAGAAATTTAGGGATTTCAACATCTACGGTCCATAATATCATCAAAAGGTTCAGAGAATCTGGAGAAATCACTCCACGTAAGCGGCATGGCCGGAAACCAACATTGAATGACCGTGACCTTCCATCCCTCAGACAGCACTGTATCAAAAACCGACATCAATCTCTAAAGGATATCACCACATGGGCTCAGGAACACTTCAGAAAACCACTGTCACTAAATACAGTTGGTCGCTACATCTGTAAGTGCAAGTTAAAGCTCTACTATGCAAAGCGAAAGCCATTTATCAACAACATCCAGAAATGCCGCCGGCTTCTCTAAGATGGACTCATGCAAAGTGTAAAAGTGTTCTGTGGTCTGACGAGTCCACATTTCAAATTGTTTTTGGAAATATTCGACATCGTGTCATCCGGACCAAAGGGGAAGCGAACCATCCAGACTGTTATCGACGCAAAGTTGAAAAGCCAGCATGTGTGATGGTATGGGGGTGCATTAGTGCCCAAGACATGGGTAACTTACACATCTGTGAAGGCACCATTAATGCTGAAAGGTACATACAGGTTTTGGAACAACATATGTTGCCATCTAAGCGCCGTCTTTTTTGTCATGGACGCCCCTGCTTATTTCAGCAAGACAATGCCAAGCCACATTCAGCACGTGTTACAACAGCGTGGCTTTGTAAAAAAAGAGTGCGAGTACTTTCCTGGCCCGCCTGCAGTCCAGACCTGTCTCCCATCGAAAATGTGTGGCGCATTATGAAGTGTAAAATACAACAGCGGACACCCCGGACTGTTGAACGACTGAAGCTCTACATAAAACAAGAATGGGAAAGAATTCCACTTTCAAAGCTTCAACAATTAGTTTCCTCAGTTCCCAATCGTTTATTGAGTGTTGTTAAAAGAAAAGGTGATGTAACACAGTGGTGAACATGCCCTTTCCCAACTACTTTGGCACGTGTTGCAGCCATGAAATTCTAAGTTAATTATTATTTGCAAAAAAAAAAAAAAAGTTTATGAGTTTGAACATCAAATATGTTGTCTTTGTAGTGCATTCAATTGAATATGGCTTGAAAATGATTGGCAAATTATTGTATTCTGTTTATATTTACATCTAACACAATTTCCCAACTCATATGGAAACGGGGTTTGTATATATATATATATATATATATATATATATATATATATATATATATGTATTTTTAAAAGAGCTTCCGATTGTGGCCTTCATGTACGAGCGAGTCTGCCCCACAACAAGAGGATAGAGAAAAAGAAGGAGCTTATTGACTACAGCGTCGTCCTACAATGGCGGATTCGCGCAAAGCTCTCTGGGTAAATCTCTACTTTATACAAACAATCCGGTGACGTCACAAGTAGGAAAAAACGTCACCAAGTGGGGCAAATTCCAAACGGCTTGTTTACAAAAAGTATGTGAAAATCTGCTGTACAGTATGTGTGCTTGGGTCCTATTTTTAAAAACCTCACAATAATGTCAACAACAATAACAATAACAATAACAATAACACGTCAGATTTGACGGTGTTACATAACGTTTGAAATAGTAATTAACTTGATCACCCGTTACTGGAAAACAGTTTCAGAAACGTGTCTCTTCTCTAAAATGCCATTGTTGGTCAATTTGAAAGGTTTGACCTGTTTTAAGACACGCCCCATGATTGCTGCAAGAGCACATTCAATTCAAATTAACTTTAGAATAGAGTTTTTCCTGATAGACTCACTGAGCTTTGAGAAGATCTTTCTCCCTTTTCTCCAACTCTGCCTTCGCCTTGTTCCTCTCCTCCTCCTCCATGTCCAGCTTTGCCTCCAAAGCCTTTCGCTCCTCGTCAATCTTGGCCTGCATTTCCACCATCTTTTCAGGGGAAAGCTTCTTCTTTCCTTAAGACAAGATACCAGTGGAGGTTAGTTTGACGATGGGTAGTATTAGAGGGTCTGGGAGAATACAATTCATTACTCACTTTCTTCCTCCTAACGCCCTTCTAATTCTGTATCCGACTCTATCTGAACCATATACAGGTAAAAGCCAGTAAATTAGAATATTTTGAAAAACTTGATTTATTTCAGTAATTGCATTCAAAAGGTGTAACTTGTACATTATATTTATTCATTGCACACAGACTGATGCATTCAAATGTTTATTTCATTTAATTTTGATGATTTGAAGTGGCAACAAATGAAAATCCAAAATTCCGTGTGTCACAAAATTAGAATATTACTTAAGGCTAATACAAAAAAGGGATTTTTAGAAATGTTGGCCAACTGAAAAGTATGAAAATGAAAAATATGAGCATGTACAATACTCAATACTTGGTTGGAGCTCCTTTTGCCTCAATTACTGCGTTAATGCGGCGTGGCATGGAGTCGATGAGTTTCTGGCACTGCTCAGGTGTTATGAGAGCCCAGGTTGCTCTGATAGTGGCCTTCAACTCTTCTGCGTTTTTGGGTCTGGCATTCTGCATCTTCCTTTTCACAATACCCCACAGATTTTCTATGGGGCTAAGGTCAGGGGAGTTGGCGGGCCAATTTAGAACAGAAATACCATGGTCCGTAAACCAGGCACGGGTAGATTTTGCGCTGTGTGCAGGCGCCAAGTCCTGTTGGAACTTGAAATCTCCATCTCCATAGAGCAGGTCAGCAGCAGGAAGCATGAAGTGCTCTAAAACTTGCTGGTAGACGGCTGCGTTGACCCTGGATCTCAGGAAACAGAGTGGACCGACACCAGCAGATGACATGGCACCCCAAACCATCACCCAACCATGCAAATGTTGCATTTCCTTTGGAAATCGAGGTCCCAGAGTCTGGAGGAAGACAGGAGAGGCACAGGATCCACGTTGCCTGAAGTCTAGTGTAAAGTTTCCACCACCAAAGCCCATGTAAAAGGTGTGGGCAGCATGTCTGAGACCCCTGGTTAATACATAGCGCAAAGCAAAAAAAACTATGTATGCAGTGTTATTTCATTTAAAATTTCAAAAAAATTATGCGGCTCCCATTGTTTTCTATAATTTGCGAAACTGGTCAAAATGGCTCTTTGACTGGTAAAGGTTGCCGACCCCTGGTATAGCCTGTAGAGGCCCGATGATCTGGAATGAGATTGATAGCTTTATAAAAGAATTACATTCTTTAAACATTTTTAAAAAGCGTTTTAAGCAAAATTTATTGCGATGTTATACTTAGTATATTTAGCACACCCCTTATGGTTGAGGAATTCACATTAGTCGAATAATTTTGGTCTTGACCTCTGTATGTATGATGAGTAGGGATGATGCTCGAAACCGGTTTTCCCGGTTGTTCGATAAGAAAAGAACCGAGTCCTCGGACTCGAATCCCTTTTTGAGAACCGGTACCCGTTATCAAGACCACTATAGTAAAGAAAGAGTTGGTTCTTTATTCGAATCTCTGAGAACGAACCGCTTCCCGCAGGAAATGCCCTGTGGGATGCAATGTTATGCCCATTTGATTGTGGACTCTTACTGACACCTTGTGGCGATATGAAAATACTACGCGTCAATAGTTTGGGCACTTCCGGGTTGACAATGTCAGTTAAGTTCATGAGACAATTGAGAAGTAGCATACTTGCCAACCTTGAGACCTCCGATTTCGGGAGGTGGGTGGGGGTGGGCGTGGTGGGACGGGGGCGTGGTTGGGGGCGTGGCTAAAAGGGGAGGAGTATATTTACAGCTAGAATTCACCAAGTCAAGTTTTTCATATATATATATATATATATATATATATATATATATATATATATATAAGAAATACTTGACGTTCAGTGAATTCTAGCTATATATATATATATATATATATATATACGTATATATATATGTATTTTATTATATATATATATATATATATAAAATAAATACTTGAATTTCAGTGTTCATTTATTTACACATATACACACACATAACACTCATCTACTCATTGTTGAGTTTAGGGTTGAATTGTCCATCCTTGTTCTATTCTCTGTCATTATTTTTCGAACCATGCTGAACACCCTCTCTGGTCCATGAGGACCTGAGTCCGCCTGAATTTCGGGAGATTTTCGGGAGAAAATTTGTCCCGGGAGGTTTTCGGGAGAGGCGCTGAATTTCGGGAGTCTCCCGGGAAATCCGGGAGGGTTGGCAAGTATGGAGAAGTAGACACGTTGTGTTAGCTCTTACAAGCCTTGGAAAAGATACGTCTGTAAGTAAACTGTTTAACTTGTTTATATAACTCAATATTAAGGTGGAAAGTGTTTCAATTTGATAGTAAGATGTCTATTGAAAAACGATTTTTGTGCACTGTTTCAAAGGATGTTTTGAGGACTTAAAATGGCTGCCAGTCGTGTATTTCCACCATCGAAGTAGTTTCAACACTCAGAAGTATTTGTTTGATGATAGTACTGTATATTTGTGTGAAGCAAATATTTACATATTGTGTATTACATTTCAGTATGTTAATTGAATCACATAGCTTATACATTTGTCATTGTGTGTATTTCAGTTAAAAAAATAAAAATAAATAACAGTCCAGTGCAAGACAAAAGTAAAGATAGGAAAAGACAAAGCAAGATCAACACCAATAAAGAGCCTAAATGGATTAATCTGCTTTGGAACTTTATTAGACGTCTTGGGTTGTTTGTTAGCTGTCTGCCAAGCTGTATAACCTCAACACGTATAGTGAGGGCAGAACAGGCAATATGCAATTTGGCTTCGCTCTCATGTAAGGGAAGAAGAATTGTTGATTGATGACTGTGGTGTTCTTAGTGTCATACTGTGTGTAGTTAGTATGTTCCAATAGCAGCAGAAGTGCACTTTTTGGAGAGCTGTATTATTTTCAGTTTAGTGCCCAAGGGACTGATTTTATTTAACACTATATTATTATTTATACACCTATAGTGATCACAGAGACAGGTTGTTTTTGTGTTACTGTATATATTTGTTTTTCTGAAAAATCCCACTTAATATACGTTGGGTAACAACAGTCAATATTTATTTATTTTTTATTTATTTTTTCTTATAAAATAAAAGTGAGCTTTTGTTAAACCAAATATTGTGGTTTTTTTCATATACAACAACCTATCTGGAATCGATAAGGAATCGGTTCGATAAGAGGATTCGATAATGGGCTCGAACTCGATAATTTCTTATCAAACATCATCCCTAATGATGAGATTATCGCACATCTTCAAGATGCAACATTTTAATCAAATTTGAATAATAGGAGACTGATTTGGTGGATTTAAAGATTCCTTTTTTTATAAATGTCAACCTGTTGGTAGGTTGGTATGAAATTGTAAATGGGTATTTGGTGATCCACCTGGTGGTGAGTTGGCTGCGATGGTGGGGGAGGATGCCGGACAGACCTGGCAGGCCCAAACGCATTGTGAGGGTCTGCTGGGAACGTCTGGCAGAGTCTCCTGTCAGAGAGAGTTTCAATTCCCACCTCCGGAAGAACTTTGAACATGTCACGAGGGAGGTGCTGGACATTGAGTCCGAATGGACCATGTTCCGCGCCTCTATTGTCGAGGCGGCTGATTGGAGCTGTGGCCGCAAGGTAGTTGGTGCCTGTCGTGGCGGTAATCCTAGAACCCGTTGGTGGACACCGGCGGTGAGGGATGCCGTCAAGCTGAAGAAGGAGTCCTATCGGGTTCTTTTGGCTCATAGGACTCCTGAGGCAGCGGACAGGTACCGACAGGCCAGGCGGTGTGCGGCTTCAGCGGTCGCAGAGGCAAAAACTCGGACATGGGAGGAGTTCGGGGAAGCCATGGAAAACGACTTCCGGACGGCTTCGAAGCAATTCTGGACCACCATCCGCCGCCTCAGGAAGGGGAAGCAGTGCACTATCAACACCGTGTATGGCGGGGATGGTGTTCTGCTGACCTCGACTGCGGATGTTGTGGATCGGTGGAGGGAATACTTTGAAGACCTCCTCAATCCCACCAACACGTCTTCTTATGAGGAAGCAGTGCCTGGGGGGTCTGTGGTGGGCTCTCCTATTTCTGGGGCTGAGGTTGCTGAGGTAGTTAAAAAGCTCCTCGGTGGCAAGGCCCCAGGGGTAGATGAGATCCGCCCGGAGTTCCTTAAGGCTCTGGATGCTGTGGGGCTGTCTTGGTTGACAAGACTCTGCAGCATCGCGTGGACATCGGGGGCGGTACCTCTGGATTGGCAGACCGGGGTGGTGGTTCCTCTCTTTAAGAAGGGGAACCGGAGGGTGTGCTCTAACTATCGTGGGATCACACTCCTCAGCCTTCCCGGTAAGGTCTATTCAGGTGTACTGGAGAGGAGGCTACGCCGGATAGTCGAACCTCGGATTCAGGAGGAACAGTGTGGTTTTCGTCCTGGTCGTGGAACTGTGGACCAGCTCTATACTCTCGGCAGGGTCCTTGAGGGTGCATGGGAGTTTGCCCAACCAGTCTACATGTGTTCTGTGGACTTGGAGAAGGCATTCGACCGTGTCCCTCGGGAAGTCCTGTGGGGAGTGCTCGGAGAGTATGGGGTATCGGACTGTCTGATTGTGGCAGTCCGCTCCCTGTATGCTCAGTGCCAGAGCTTGGTCCGCATTGCCGGCAGTAAGTCGGACACGTTTCCAGTGAGGGTTGGACTCCGCCAAGGCTGCCCTTTGTCACCGATTCTGTTCATAACTTTTATGGACAGAATTTCTAGGCGCAGTCAAGGCGTTGAGGGGATCTGGTTTGGTGGCTGCAGGATTAGGTCTCTGCTTTTTGCAGATGATGTGGTCCTGATGGCTTCATCTGGCCAGGATCTTCAGCTCTCACTGGATCGGTTCGCAGCCGAGTGTGAAGCGACTGGGATGAGAATCAGCACCTCCAAGTCCGAGTCCATGGTTCTCGCCCGGAAAAGGGTGGAGTGCCATCTCCGGGTTGGGGAGGA
Source organism: Nerophis lumbriciformis (assembly GCF_033978685.3). Lineage (NCBI taxonomy): Eukaryota > Metazoa > Chordata > Actinopteri > Syngnathiformes > Syngnathidae > Nerophis > Nerophis lumbriciformis. The sequence continues at coordinate 946,419 of NC_084582.2, read as the reverse complement.
GATCTTGCCCCAAGTGGAGGAGTTCAAGTACCTCGGAGTCTTGTTCACGAGTGAGGGAAGAGTGGATCGTGAGATCGACAGGCGGATCGGTGCGGTGTCTTCAGTAATGCGGACGCTGTATCAATCCGTTGTGGTGAAGAAGGAGCTGAGCCGGAAGGCAAAGCTCTCAATTTACCGGTCGATCTACGTTCCCATCCTCACCTATGGTCATGAGCTTTGGGTTATGACCGAAAGGACAAGATCACGGGTACAAGCGGCCGAAATGAGTTTCCTCCGCCGAGTGGCGGGGCTCTCCCTTAGAGATAGGGTGAGAAGCTCTGCCATCCGGGGGGAGCTCAAAGTAAAGCCGCTGCTCCTCCACATCGAGAGGAGCCAGATGAGGTGGTTCGGGCATCTGGTCAGGATGCCACCCGAACGCCTCCCTAGGGAGGTGTTTAGGGCACGTCCGACCGGTAGGAGGCCGCGGGGAAGACCCAGGACACGTTGGGAAGACTATGTCTCCCGGCTGGCCTGGGAACACCTCGGGGTCCCACAGGAAGAGCTGGACGAAGTGGCTGGGGAGAGGGAAGTCTGGGCTTCCCTGCTTAGGCTGCTGCCCCCGCGACCCGACCTCGGATAAGCGGAAGAAGATGGATGGATGGATGGATGGATATTTGGTGGGTAGATTTTGAAAGGAATTGTATTGTACTGAATTTAGTATATAATATGATGATGTATATTTTAACTTAGGGTCCCTGTCCATAAGATGTGTGCTTCTTGGGATTACCTTTTTACAGAACGGACTCTGATATTAACAAAATAAACAATAATGTCATACAAAATTATGTCTGTCTGCAAATAAATAAATAAATATTGTGTTTTTTAATTGCAATGAAAGGTAAACAACAGCCATTAAATAATTGCATTATTGGCACAATGGTTGTGAAGATGGACACAGACAGTGAATAAAATCATACTTTTACAAAAACGAAAGTTCACAATGGCTAAACAACAAATTTGACTTCCCTGTTAATCGATTAACACGTCATATCTTAATGCTTTGAGCAAATAGCAAAACCTTTCTTACAAGACAGTAGGACCACAGGTATTCCTACACCAACCTCTTTCTCCTTCAGGGAAAAGATGTAGTAAAGACGCATTGGCACCAGGAGGAAAAAGAGACACCAAATAAATAGAAAGTATTAGGCTGAACACCAGGCAAGCAACAGAGCAGTTTCTATCACAAGAGAGAAGCAGAAGACAGGCGACGATGAAAAGACGACGACACTTAAATTCATGAAACATGATGAAAGTGAATGCTGCAAGAGGAGTAAAACAATAAAGCTTGAAGTATTTTAAGAAATGAACCTTACAAAACAAGTAAATGAGATCCGTCAAAATCTTCCCTCATCAAAACAAGCGTGAAACAACATCGCAGACCACTGCCAAGATGAAACAATTGTGGAGTGCATATTACATTTTTTTGGCAAACAACCGTTACATACACTCACGCCGCTCTAGCACGTCTGTGTGCTCAATCACTTGCTGTGTTCATCATTTCTATCATTGATATCTATCATTATGATTACCGTATTTTTCGGAGTATAAGTCGCACCTGCCGAAAATGCATAATAAAAAAGGAAAAAAACATATATAAGTCGCACTGGAGCCCAGCCAAACTATGAAAAAAACTGCGACTTATAGCCTACTTTGTCTACCTACTCCAGCAACTCCACAACTTACATGAAGTCATGGCCAACATGGTGCATTAGATATTGTTGTAGAGTCCGTATAAGATCATACTAATCATTTCTGAGGTATATAAGCTGACAGTTCCAATGACAGCAAATAATTACATACATGGTAGAGGCATACTTGCCAACCTTGAGACCTCCGATTTCGGGAGGTGGGGGGGCTAAAGGTGATTAATGATAATACAAGCATGTTTAACACATATAGTTAATATTGTTAACAAGTTAAAGATGTTTAGTGATAATGCAAGCATGTTTAACACATATAGTTAATATTGTTAATAAATTAAAGGTGTTTAATAATACAAGAATGTTTAACACATAGTTAATATTGTTAACAAGTTAAAGGTGTTTAAAGATGATACAAGCATGTTTAACACTTTTAGTTAATATTGTTAATAAGTTAAAGGTGTTTAAAGATAATGCAAGCATGTTTAACACATATAGTTAATATTGTTAACAACTTAAAGGTGATTAAAGATAATACAAGCATGTTTAACACATATAGATTCCTTTCTTTCATGAAGACAAGAATATAAGTTGGTGTATTACCTGATTGTGATGACTTGCATTGATTGGAATCAGACAGTGGTGCTGATAACGTCCGCATTTTCGAATGGAGGAGAAAAAAAGTCCTCCTTTCTATCCAATACCACATGAAAGTGGTTGGTTTTTGGCATCTTATTTGTCCAGCTTCCGTACTCCTTTGTATACACTTTACAAGAAATACATTGTCGGCAAACTCCGTAGCTTGCTAGCTTGTGCACGCCAGCTTTCTGAAACTCTTATTTTGGTAGCGCAGGCAGGATGAAGTAGCGCTTTTATTGTGCAACTGTGCAGTCGGTCTTTGGAGTTTTGACGACAGGTACGGCGCCAGAGTCTGTTGAAATAAAGTGTTTCTCGCCTTCCAGTCGGTAATTTTAATGAGCTGGCAGCAGCCAGCGTCATCTCAGAAGACCCTCGGGTGACGTGAATGTCAATCAAGTGACGAAAGTGACGTCATAGTGAAGATTTATGATCGCTCATTTTTAGGACTATTTTTTTAATGCCTGGCTGGTGATCGACTGACACACCCTCCGAGATCGACCGGTAGCTCGCGATCGACGTAATGAGCACCCCTGCCACAGACTATAAAAATGGGACCCATTACCTCCCTGCTTGGCACTCAGCATCAAGGGCTGGAATTGGGGGTTAAATCACCAAAAATGATTCCTAGGCGCGGCACCGCTGCTGCCCACTGCTCCCCTCACTTCCCAGGGGGTGACCAAGGGGATGGGTCAAATGCAGAGGACACATTTCACCACACCACACCTAGTGTGTGTGTGACAATCATTGGTACTTTAACTTTAACATGCAACTTGCCTTTACAGACCATTTTAAAGTAAGAAAACTCTAAACATTGGCAGAAGAGACAAAAGGTGCATCCTTTTGATGAAACAGCCCCAGTAAACACGACGTGTCACAATATACAGTGATTTTAATCATCCACACCAGACATTGGAAAAAGGTGTGCAGCATAATTCTGAGTAGGGCTGGGCGATATATCGATATACTCGATATATCGCGGGTTTGTCTCTGTGCGACATAGAAAATGACTATATGGTGATATTCGAGTATACATTCTAACCATACTTGCCAACCCTCCCGGATTTTCCGGGAGACTCCCGAAATTCAGCGCCTCTACCGAAAACCTCCCGGGACAAATTTTGTCCCGAAAATCTCCCGAAATTCTGGCGGAGCTGGAGGCCACGCCCCCTCCAGGTTTATTGTTAGGCAGTTTCATTAACGTCCTCCCAGCGCGGCAACAACACATAACAACAGCAGTCACGTTTTGTCTACCGTAAACAGCAATGTTGTGACACTCTTAAACAGGACAATACTGCCATCTACTGTACATGCATATGTGACAATAACATGTACGGTTTTTAGAGAGTGCAGTGCACAACTGCGCACACAACAAGGAGACGAAGCGGAATGCATCATCAGAGAGGGTGTTCAGCATGGTTAGAAAAATAGTGACAGAGAATAGAACAAGGATGGACAATTCAACCCTTAACTCAACAATGAGTAGATGAGTGTTATGTGTGTGTATATGTGTAAATAAATGAACACTGAACGTCGAGTATTTCTTATATATATATATATATATATATATATATATATAATAAAATATATATAATAAAATATATACTGTATATATATATATATATATGTGAAATACTTGACTTGGTGAATTCTAGCTGTAAATATACTCCTCCCCTCTTAACCACGCCCCCACCCCACCCCCGACCACGCCCCCTGCCACCCTCCACCCCCCACCTCCCGAAATCGGAGGTCTCAAGGTTGGCAAGTATGGTTCTTACGCAGTTGCTTTTAGCTGCGGGCATTAAACTACAGGCTCGTCTCACTCTTTCTTGTCTCTCCTTCTCACAGAGACATAAACAAGCGCACCTTCTTGCATACGTCACATACGTATACGCCCTCGCGGAGCAGAGAGGTAGCAGCATGGCTAACGTTAGCTGTGGTGCGAGTGGTAATACGAGAGAAAGAAGGTGCGAATCTGGTAACAAACGAAGGAAGAATTAATTCCCAAGAAAAACAGCACGGGGTCCGTCGTCTGGCGGTGGTTTGGCTTCAAGTGGGAATATGTCGAACAGACAACCGTCATTTGTCAAGTGTGGAGCAAAAGCGTTGCTACAAAAACTAGCGTTACTGCTAATTTGTAGCATCATTTGAAAAGTCACCCGCTAGAGAATGAAGAGTGCTTACTCCGCATGTCAACATCTCCGTTCGGTGCCACACCAACAAAATGCCGAGGCAACCATTTCCACATCAAATACGACATAAGGAGATAACGTCCGCCGGAACCTTCCACATAGCGAAGGACATACACTATTTGATTTCCTATTATGCAGCTCATTTTTATTTGACACTTATTGACATATCTTGTGTGACATCATGCACAAAAGAGCACTTTATTTGTTTTAAACTATTGTAGTGGCGTTTTGTACAAAAAGTGCACTTTAATTTAGTGTTGTTTTGATATGTCCTCTTAGTGCAGGGGTCGGCAACCCGCGGCTCCGGAGCCGCATGCGGCTCTTTGATCACTCTGATGCGGCTCAGCAGCTTACTTGCTGAACCCCCCAATTTTCCCGTGAGACTTCCGGATTTCAGTGCCTCGCAGAAAACTCCCGGGATTAATATTCACCGATTTTCACCCTTACGGCTATAATAAGGGCGTGCCATGATGGTACAACATTTTGCGCCCTCTACAATCTGTATTAACAGCGTGCCAGCCCAACACTTTTAAACAAAATACATCTTTAGCTTGCACACGTACGTGACAGCAAGGCATACTTGGTCAACAGCCACACAGGTTACACTGACGGTGGTCATATAAAACAACTTTAACACTCTTACTAATAATGCGCCACACTTTGAACCAAAACCAAACAAGAATGACAAACACATTTCGGGAGAACATCTGCACCTTAACACAACATAAACACAACACAACAAACACCCAGAATCCCATGCAGCCCTGACTCTTCCGGGCTACATTATACACCCCTGCTACCACCAAACCCCGCCCCCACCCCAACCCTGCTCCCTCACACATCAACCCCCTCCTCCCCCCTCTGTGCGTCGGTTGAGGTGGGCGGGGTTTGGTAGCGGGGGGGGGTGTATAATGTATCCCGGAAGAGTTAGGGCTGCATGGGATTCTGGGTATTTGTCCTGTTGTGTTTATGTTATGTTACGGTGCAGATGTTCTCCCGAAATGTGTTTGTCATTCTTGTTTGGTGTGGGTTCACAGTGTGGTGCATTATTAGTAAGAGTGTTAAAGTTTTTTTTTTTATACCGTCAGTGTGAGCTGTGTGGTTGTTGACCAAGTATGCCTTGCTGTTGCCTATGTGAGCAAAGCGTAAGCCCCATACAACTATGCTGTATCATCACGGCACGCATGACGCTGACAAGCGCCATTAAATAAAACCCGCGTGACGCACCAGCTTTCAAATTCCACATAAAGGTGTGGGCAGCGTGTCTGAGACCCCTAGTTATACATAGCACAATGCAAAAATAAAAACTTCGTATGCAGTGTTATTTCATTTAAAATTTCAAAATTTTTTTGCGGCTCCCATTGTTTTCTATAATTTGTGAAACTGGTCAAAATGGCTCTTTGACTGGTAAATGTTGCCGACCCCTGTCTTAGTGACATCATTCACAAAAGTGCACTAATAGCTTGTTTTAAAATGTCTATAAAAATCTTGCACTTTCTGTTCAGAAATGACATGAATGTTTGTGCCACTGCTTAATAACTGTTTAATAAATACACTTTTGCTAAATTGACTTAGTTGTGATTTCCCTCTCTGCAGGAAAGTTTAAAAGTAGCATATATTAATGCAGTATGAAGAAGAATGTTTTAATGTAGACACATAGAATCATCATACTGCTGTGATTATATGCATCAAGTAAGGCAAAATATCCAGATATATATCGTGTATCGCGACATATCGAGATATTAAAAAAAGGCCATATCGCCCAGCCCTAATTCTGAGTTACATTGGATATGTGAAAATACTTCCAGAAGGAGCTACAGGGCTCTAATCAATAAAGTTATAAGTGGCTCCGTAATATTACCTCTTCGTCTCCTGCGCCCTTGTCCGGCTTCCCCTCCTTCATCGTCACCCTCATCAAGCTCATCGGACCCGCTGCCCTCCGAGCCAGAGATCTCCTCACCTAGGATGTCATGACCCGACAGTATTGAGTGACATGCTGAAGACTCCAAAATAACAAATGTGACCGTCATTTTCTATTCATCTGAACTCTATTATTACCCTCCTCCAGTTTCTTCTTCAGCTCCTCAATCTCCTCCTGAAATTTTCGCAGCAATGCTTCTTTGGGGTCCTCGTTGATTCTTGCCTTGTTCTTGATGTTTTTAGCCCTGTTGGCGTAGCGCAGCGTACTGATGGTCTCGTCATAGTTGTAGTCTGCAGGGCCTATGTTGGCACACTGGTTGGTGGTAAAAGCAAAAAAGGGCAATTTTACCATATCATGAAAAGTCCAAACATGACTTTAGAGTGCATGCTGCTAACATTTTCAACTTTGAACCTTACCATCAAAGTCTTGGAGTTCCCTCCTAGTGAATCCTGGAGCAGGCGGGTGAGTTTAGAGTTCCTGTAGGGCACATGAGTGCTCTTGCCATCCACCAGGGCGGAAATGACGTTACCCAGAGTGGAGAGCGAGAGATTGATCTTTGTTGCTTCCTTCAGGCGCTGGCCTGTGGCGCCAGTTTTACCTTGTCTCTCTGAACCCTGCGAGGCACAGAACTGGGCTTATGGTTCACACAGACATAGGGATCTTTAGAGAAAGAGTTTTGGTGGGAATGGCTAGTGTGAAGAGGGGGGAAGATTCAGATAAAAATGTGGTTGGAAGTGTCAGATGGTGGATTATTATTAACATTATTAGTATATATTATTCAGGAGTAACCTCGATTCACACACTGTGTTCGTCTTCCTCACTTCAGTGTATAAGCTTTTTTTTTTTTAAAAACACCTCTTGAAGAGAAGGGATGTAGTGATAAGAAAATTTCAAATCACGGTCATGTGAAAAAATAAAAAATCGCGGTTTTCATTATTATCACAGAATTGTTAAACGTGCTCAAAAAGTACTTACACACACTGAAATATTTAAACTCAGTTTTATTTTTTTAAAAGCTAAATATACTATCTTTTAGGGGAGGAAGGGTCCACAAAATCCACGGTTTGGATCTTATAGCGTTTTCAGTTCGGCATGGAGTGATAGTTTAATATCGTATAAACGCATGCCTACCTTAGCTAAAGCTAAATATTACTCAAATCTCATCCGCCTCAACAAAAACGACCCTAAATTTTTGTTTAGTACAGTATCATCGCTAACCCAACAAGGGACTCCTCCCAATAGCTCCACCCACTCGGCAGATGACTTTATGAATTTCTTTAATAAGAAAATTGAACTCATTAGAAAGGAGATTAAAGACAACGCATCCCAGCTACAACTGGGTTCTATTGGGACGGTGTGGCGCAGTGGAAGAATGGCCGTGCGCGACCCGAGGGTCCCTGGTTCAATCCCCACCTAGTACCAACCTCGTCATGTCCGTTGGGTCCTGAGCAAGACACTTCACCCTTGCTCCTGATGGGTGCTGGTTAGCGCTTTGCATGGCAGCTCCCTCCATCAGTGTGTGTGAATGGGTAAATGTGGAAGTAGTGTCAAAGCGCTTTGAGTACAGCTATACAAGTACAACCCATTTATTAACACAGATACAACTATCTATGAAGGATACTGCAATACAAAATAGTCTCTCTCTTTTTGATGAAATAACATTAGAGGAACTATTACGGCGTGTAAGTGGGATAAAACAAACAACATGTGTACTTGACCCACTTCCTGGGAAACTTATCAAGGAGCTTTTTGTATTATTAGGTCCATCAGTGCTAAATATTATAAACTTATCACTTTCCTCTGGCACTGTTCCCCTAGCATTCAAGAAAGCGGTTATTCATCCTCTGCTCAAAAGACCTAACCTTGATCCTGACCTCATGGTAAACTACCGACCAGTGTCCCACCTTCCCTTTATTTCGAAAATCCTCGAAAAAATTGTTGCACAGCAGCTAAATGAACACTTAGTGTCTAACAATCTCTGTGAACCTTTTCAATCCGGTTTCAGGGCAAATCACTCTACGGAGACAGCCCTCGCAAAAATGACTAATGATCTACTGCTAACGATGGATTCTGATGCGTCATCTATGTTGCTGCTTCTTGATCTTAGCGCTGCTTTCCATACCGTCGATCATAAAATTTTATTAGAGCGTATCAAAACACGTATTGGTATGTCAGACTTAGCCTTGTCGTGGTTTAACTCTTATCTTACTGACAGGATGCAGTGCGTCTCCCATAATAATGTGACCTCGGACTATGTTAAGGTAACGTGCGGAGTTCCTCAGGGTTCGGTTCTTGGCCCTGCACTTTTTAGTATTTACATGCTGCTGCTAGGCGACATCATACGCAAATACGGTGTTAGCTTTCATTGTTATGCTGATGACACCCAACTCTACATGCCCCTAAAGCTGACCAACACGCCGGATTGTAGTCAGCTGGAGGCGTGTCTTAATGAAATTAAACAATGGATGTCCGCTAACTTCTTGCAACTCAACGCCAAGAAAACGGAAATGCTGATTATCGGTCCTGCTAAACACCGACATTTATTTAATAATACCACCTTAACATTTGACAACCAAACATTTACACAAAGCAACTCGGCAAAGCAAAGAATCTGGGTATTATCTTCGACCCAACTCTCTCGTTTGAATCACACATTAAGAGTGTTACTAAAACGGCCTTCTTTCATCTCCGTAATATCGCTAAAATTCGTTCCATTTTGTCCACTAGCGACGCTGAGATCATTATTCATGTCTCGTCTCGATTACTGTAACGTATTATTTTCGGGTCTCCCTATGTCTAGCATTAAAAGATTACAATTCGTACAAAATGCGGCTGCTAGACTTTTGACAAGAACAAGAAAGTTTGATCATATTACGCCTATACTGTATATACCTTTATATACATATATACATATATATATATATACATATACTGGCTCACCTGCACTGGCTTCCTGTGCACTAAAGATGCGACTTTAAGGTTTTACTACTCACGTATAAAATACTACACGGTCTAGCTCCGTCCTATCTTGTCGATTGTATTGTACCATATGTCCCGGCAAGAAATCTGCGTTCAAAGAACTCCGGCTTATTAGTGATTTCCAGAGCCCAAAAAAAGTCTGCGGGCTATAGAGCGTTTTCTATTGGGGCTCCAGTGCTATGGAATGCCCTCCCGGTAACAATTAGAGATGCTACCTCAGTAGAAGCATTTAAGTCCCATCTTAAAACTCATTTGTATACTCTAGCCTTTGAATAGCCCCCTTTTTTATAGACCAGTTGATCTGCCGTTTCTTTTCTTTTCTCCTCTGCTCCCCCCTATCCCTTGTGGAGGGGGAGACACTCAGGTCCGGTGGCCATGGATGGGGTGCTGGCTGTCCGGGGTCGGGACCCGGGGTGGACCGCTCGCCTGTGTATCGGTTGAGAACATCTCTGCGCTGCTGACCCGTCTCCGCTCGGGATGGTTCCCTGCTGACCCCACTGTGGACTGGACTCTTACTGTTATGCTGGATCCACTATGGACTGGACTCTCACAATATTATGTTAGACCCACTCGACATCCATTGCATTCGGTCTCCCTAGAGGGGGGGGGGGTTACCCACATATGTGGTCCTCTCCAAGGTTTCTCATAGTCATTCACATCGACGTCCCACTGGGGTGAGTTTTTCCTTGCCCTTATGTGGGCTCTGTACCGAGGATGTCGTTGTGGCTTGTGCAGCCCTTTGAGACACTTGTGATTTAGGACTATATAAATAAACATTGATTGATTGATTGATGATGTCAATTTCAATAATATTCCTTGTTTAACAGTACCGTATTTTCCGCACTATAAGGCGCACCTAAAAACCACAAATTTTCTCAAAAGCTGACAGTGCGCCTTATAACCCGGTGCGCTTTATGTATGGATTAATATTAAGATTCATTTTCATAAAGTTTCGGTCTCGCAACTACGGTAAACAGCCGCCATCTTTTTTCCCCGTAGAAGAGGAAGTGCTTCTTCTTCTACGCAAGCAACCGCCAAGGTAAGCACCCGCCCCCATAGAACAGGAAGCGCTTCTTCTTCTACTGTAAGCAACCACCCGCCCGCGTAGAAGAAGAAGAAGCGCGCGGATATTACCGTACGTTTCATTTCCTTTGTGTGTTTACATCTGTAAAGACCACAAAATGGCTCCTACTAAGCGACAGGGATCCGGTTCATGAAAAGACGCAATCTCTCCATCCGCACACGGACTACCGGTACTATTTCACAGCAACTGCCTAAAGACTTTCAAGAAAAGCTGGCTACTTTCCGTGCATATTGTAAAAACAAGATAGCTGAAAAAAAGATCCGGCCAGAGAACATTATCAACATGGACGAGGTTCCACTGACTTTTGATATTCCTGTGAACCGCACTGTGGATACAACGGGAGCACGAACGGTGAATATTCGCACCACAGGGAATGAGAAGTCATCCTTCACTGTGGTTCTAGCTTGCCATGCTAATGGCCAGAAACTTCCACCCATGGTGATATTCAAAAGGAAGACCTTGCCAAAAGAGACCTTTCCAGCCGGCGTCATCATAAAAGCTAACTCGAAGGGATGGATGAAGAAAAGATGAGCGAGTGGTTAAGGTAAGTTTACGCGAAGAGGCCGGGTGGCTTTTTTCACGCAGCTCCGTCCATGTTGATATACGACTCCATGCGCGCCCACATCACGCTGGTTTTTAATATATTATTAAAGTTTGACTGACCTATCTGACTGTTTTTTTGACATTCCTTTAGCGCAGTTAGATGCGGCTTACAACACGGGGCGGCTTATAGGTGGACAAAGTTTTGAAATATGCCGTTCATTGAAGGCGCGGCTTATAACCCAGGGCGCCTTATGGTGCGGAAAATACGGTAGATACCGTTTGGCAATTTGCATAGTTGGCCAATTCTACGGTTTTGTGCATGTATGATCCGAACAACACGTACACGCTCCAAACTGATTAGTAATGTAAGTTAAAAAAAACCCACATGACTTAAGCAACACATGCGCGCCAAACTTATCAGTCTTTGAATGAAAAACAAAACGTTCTCCCAAAGTGAGAGGGAAAAGGGTTTCCTGTTTGTAACTTAGAAATGTCTCGCTACGTACCGCAAGATCCACCAGATGAAGTTTTCCCATGCGCACATGCTGGTTTCCATCCACACCCTTCTCGCTGCACTCGATGGTGATGGTGAAGATGGCGTGAGATCGGGAGCTGTGCTCATTCATATTAGTGGCCCCAACAGACCCTAATCAGTGGAGATGAAACACAATATGTCCAATTTAAACCTTGCATATTGCAACTTATTTGATGTATTTAGCACTATTACTTCTCTTCTTTTATTTTATGTTGTATGTTTTACATGAATGAGCTGCTTTCAATTCCATTGTAGATGTTTATAGTCACAATAAAAGGCATTCTATTCTATTCTACGCAGCTACACAGGTTTAAACTATGAAACACAATGCAGCTACTGTGTGTGGATTATGAAAGCACAAGCTTGTTAAACTACTAAAGCTTCTGTCTCTTAAAGCTGCAAACAAAAACGCTTGCATGTGGGTGTCGTCTTACGGTTTTTGTTGCCAAGAGTCATAATCCTGTCCATGTCGTCAGCATTGTTAGCAACATAGCCTGAGAGGTCTTTGATATACACGCCAACGTCCGGTCTTTCTTTGACCTATGATAAAAAAAAGATATATACGAATATATAACTTCATCAAGGCAAGGAATGATTCATTTCTGCCTTTAGCTTGTTAACACACTTCTGGAAATGACTCAGTCCTCTACCATTGAAATTATATGGGTAAAAAAATATAAAATTCATACCTCTAGTCTCTGCGTCTGGTCCTTAGCCAACAAGTCTCGCACTTCTTCATTGTAAATCTCCAGGTATGAGACATGAACCAAAAACCTGTGTGCCATTAAATTGTATTTAATGAAAAAAGAACACATTTTTTTTAACTAAAAAATAAACAAGACTTTTTACAATTCACGTATTGATAACCATATTAGACAATGTGCTGTTACTTCAATCAGTCTAATTACAGTAACAGTATCCCACGTTAGTAAACCACTCACATTTCATTTTATTATGAAGTAATCTTCTCAAAGGTTGATTATGTGGAAACTAAAGTAGTCAGTGTACAGCTTTTATACCATCCATCCATCCATTTTCTACCGCTTGTCTCTTTTGGGGTTGCGGGGGGTACTGGAGCCTATTTCAGCTGCATAGATATTACGATCTACTAAAAATGACTTGTCTGAATAGAGGGAAAAATGCTACGCATCAGAAAGTACCACTTTATTTTGGAATCGATGTGTCCGTCAGTTTACCACAGCTCCTGTGCGCCGGCAGCACTCGTGCAGCCCTAGACTGTCATGCTTAACTGTAGGCAAGACGCAATTACCGTATTTTTCGGACTATAAGTCGAACCGGCCGAAAATGCATATTAAAGAAGGGAAAAAACATATATATGTCGCACTGGAGTATAAATCGCATTTTTTGGGGAAATGTATTTGATAAAAGCCAACACCAAGAATAGACATTTGAAAGGCAATTTAAAATAAATAAAGAATAGTGAACAACAGGCTGATTAAGTGTACGTTATATGAGGCATAAATAACCAACTGGTATGTTAACGTAACATATTATGGTAAGAGTCATTCAAATAACTATAACATATAGAACATTAGGGATGATGCTCGAACCCGGTTTTCCCGGTTGTTTGATAAGAAAAGAACCGAGTCCTCGGACTCGAATCCCTTTTTGAGAACCGGTACCCGTTATCGAGACCACTCATAGGCATCCGTCCGTCAGTAGTGACGATGGGTTGCGCCTGGGGGAGTTCATTCTTTCTTGCAGCGGCGGCTGTGGCTGTACAGCCCCACTCTGGAGTGACAGTCTCTGGTGCAGTTGGCGCAGACGTATGTGGAGGGTTCTGACACAGGAGCATGTCCCGCGTCACGGAGTTTCCGCTTTTGTCTCCTCGCCTGCAACAAGGAGATGTGCTTCTCCTCGGCACGGCGGGTTCCTGTAGCAACAGTGTGCCTCCAAACGTCGCAGTCTTTTGCAGCTTCCTCCCAGTTGTTGTGGTCGATACCTGCCTGTTTCATGTCACGTTTACACACGTCCTTGAAACGCAGTCGGGGGCGACCAAGGGGTCTGGAGCCTGTTGACAGTTCGCCGTACAGAACAGCTCTGGGGAGCCGGCTGGGGTCCATCCTGTGGACATGGCCAAGCCATCTGAGGCGGCGTTGGCTGAGCATGGTGAACAGGCTGGTGGAGTGAGCACGATCTAGGACTTCCATGTTGGGAACTTTGTCCTGCCATGAGATTCCCAGGATGCGGCGAAGACAGCGCAGGTGGAAGCTGTTTAGCTGTTTCTCATGTCTGGTGTAGGTGGTCCAGGCCTCGCTGCCATACATCAGTGTGCTAATGACGCAGGCTTGATAGACCTGGAGTTTAGTGCGTGTGGATAGCTGGTTGTTCGACCATACTCTTTTGGACAGCCTGGCCATCACTGTGGCGGCTCTCGCAAGACGGGTGGCACGTTCTGTGTCGAGTGACAAGTCACTGGAGATTGCGGATCCAAGGTATGTAAAGGTGTTGACACATTCCAGAGTCTGATTGTCGACGGAGATGGAGAGTGGAGTTTCAGCATCTTGGCCCATGACATTGGTCTTCTTTAGGCTGATGGTGAGACCAAACTCTTTACAGGCAGATGAAAGCCTGTCCATCAGCCTCTGGAGCCCAGACTCGGTGTGGGATACTAGAGCTGCATCATCAGCAAAAAGCATTTCTCTCAGGAGGACACTGGTCACCTTGGTCTTGGAGCGCAAACGGGCAAGGTTGAAAAGTTTCCCATCAGCTCTCGTGTGTAGGGAGACACCTTCAGAACATGTGCCGAAAGCAGTAGACAGAACGAGGGAGAAGAAAATTCCAAAGAGGGTTGGTGCAAGAACGCAGCCCTGTTTTACGCCGCTGTGGATTGGAAAGGCCTCTGATGTTCCTCCTTCCCAACAGATGGAACCCTGTGTGTTTTCGTGGAATGATCTTATGACGGCAAGGAGTTTTGGGGGGCAGCCGATCTTTGCAAGCATCTTAAAGAGACCATCTCTGCTGACAAGGTCAAATGCTTTAGTGAGATCAACAAAGGCGAGATACAAGGGTCTCCTCTGTTCCCTTTTTGAGAACCGGTACCCGTTATCGAGACCACTATAGTAAAGAAAAAGAGTTGGTTCTTTATTCGAATCCCGTCCCGACAAGAAATGCCCCGTAGGACATCACAAGAAATGACGTCACGTAGCTCAGTCATTTGTCACGGTGGGGTTCAGCGTGCTGCGGTTCGTTCTCCCAGGACGCAAAACTGACGGCTCCGGACGAAAGCGTGCCGTTCGCACGATAAGCTAAAGCAAAAACTTACTTAGCACAGGAATACTAGAAGCTAAGGTAACTTTAGCACAGGAATCATGAGCTCGAAAACCAGAATGCCAACGTAACTGTTGCACATGCAAACAATGAAGCCACGACGAGTGACCGGAAAAGGCAGGCTTAAATAGAGTCTCTGATGAGCAACAGGTGCGCGTACAAGGCAGGTGAAAATCATAAGTAACCATGGTGACTAAAATAAACCCCCGAAGTGCACAAAACAACTAAGGAAGTCCAAAACTAACAGAACATAACTAAACAAAACGTGATCCGACCACATCATAATACATCACAGTTTCATATCATTTCACTTTACAGGAGTAGGAAGAAGTAAAGCTTATTTAATCCTACCCCTTTCCCACTTCATAGCGTTTACAAATATATACACATGTATACATTTTTACTGAGGGAACTCTCCTGAAGGAATCAATAAAGTACTATCCATCATTTACTGACATTTTTATAATAAAATATCTGTGAATTAGTATATACAACAGTTTTGTAATATGTAATGAATTAATTCAGTCATTATTAATATACTGAGATGAAGAATATCTTATTTTCAATATGGTTGAAAGTATTTCTCATAATTCTTCTTCTTCGTACTTTGTAAGCACTCTTCATTTGAACAACCACCTACTCAGTGGCCTAGTGGTTAGAGTGTCCGCCCTGAGATGGGTAGGTTGTGAGTTCAAACCCTGGCTGAGTCATACCAAAGACTATAAAAATGGGACCCATTACCTCCCTGCTTGAGACTCAGCATCAAGGGTTGGAATTGGGGGTTAAATCACCAAAAATGATTCCCGGGCGCGGCCACCGCTGCTGCCCACTGCTCCCCTCACCTCATAGGGGGTGATCAAGGGTGATGGGTCAAATGCAGAGAATAATTTCACCACACCTAGTGTGTGTGTGACAATCATTGGTACTTTAACTTTAACCTCTTGAACTGGATCATATCAGTACAATGTTTAACTTCTTTACTTAATCCATTCCATCATTTAATTCCACATCATTTTAGCTGTTTGCAATTTCACCAAATCGAACTTTAATATTTTTGACTCAATAAATAAAGTGTTTGTATGTTCTCTATATCCAACATTATGTATCAGTCTAATTGATCTTTTTTGTAACACGGTTAACGAATGTAGCGCACATTTGTAGTTATTTCCCCACATTTCTGCACAATAACTCAGATATGGTAATACTATAGTAGCGAGCAGTAGAGAATGTGAAGTGATTTGTTAAACCAAATATTGTGTTTTTTTCCATAATACAACAACCTATCTGGACTTGATAAGAGAATCGATAAGGAATCGGTTCGATAAGAGGATTCGATAATAGGCTCGAACTCGATAATTTCTTATCAAACATCATCCCTATAGAACATGCTATACGTTTACTAAACAATCTGTCCCATGAAATCTTCTTCCTCGGTGTCGCTTCTAAACAACTCTGCCAACTCCAAAGGTAGACAATGCGCCGCTTTCTGATGCATATTTCACTACGTCCAGCTTGTAACCTGCAGTATATGATTTCCTTTTCGGTGCTATTTTTGTTCAGCCATTCTCAGTTTTTATAAGTTACCGCCAATGTTGAAATGATCCATTTTCATAGCTACGGAAGTAGTAGCAGGTAGCATTTTTTTTTTTCACAATGCACGTCTGCCATGACCCACAATGCACTTCTGCAATGACCCGCCCCCGCCGAATTTTTATTGGTTGACGTGTGTGTGTGACGATTGCTGATATACGTCTAGTCTCTTACGTGAATGAGATAAATAATATTATTTGATATTTTACCGTCATGTGTTAATAATTTCACACATACGTCGCTCCTGAGTACAAGTCTATGAAAAAAACTACGATTTATAATCCGAAAAATACGGTATTTTGCTGCGCATGTATGTTGCCTGCTATTTATGTTCCCACTGCAGGGTCCGATGTCCAATTCAGATTTTTTTTGTCAAATCCGATCTTTTAGTGGCCGTTCACATTACAAAAAAAAATGCAATTTGTAATGTGAATGCAATCTGACCCGCATGTGGACATGACGTCATGACGTCGCACGCACTGCAGTGTTTAAAGGAGCATTTGTGGCAATTTCAAGGATTTTCAACATTTTATGAGCCAAACTATTGCGTGTAGCAGATAAAGAAGAAAGAGGACTATGTATTATGGCTCTCACAGTTTTATGGGATAATTAGTTTTGATGTGCCTGTGGGCAAAAACAGTCAGAGACAGGATTGGTGGAAGTTTCACGTAAGTTCCTAAAACATTTATTTTCCTCACCTGTTTTCTTCTCCGTCGTCAACTATTTATTTTGCAACCGTCTATTTTGGCGAATAACATACGAAGCATATCGCGGAGCGTTCACATTGAGGACTCGTCGTATATATAACCGATTTATTTCCACATACAAAAGAGGCCTGGGTCTGATATGAAACATTCAGAATTGCACTGTTCACAGGGACATGAAAAAATCTGATAGAACAACGGAATTGACCTGCAGTGTTACAAGTTCTTAGACTAGAGGTGTCAAACTAATTTTAGCCCAGGGCCCACACTCAGAAAATTCTATTCCCAAGTGGACCAGACTGGTAAAATAATGGCATGATAACTTAATGATAAAGAAAAACTTCAGATTGTTTTCTTTGTTTAAAAATAGACCAAGCACATTATGAAAATGTACAAATCATAATGTTTTTATTACACTTACCGGTACATAGAATAGGATAAAATAGAATAGAAAGTATTATACAGCATTATTCACATGTGAATAATATACATACAGTCTTTATACAGCATTATTCACATGTGAATAATATACATACAGTCTTTATACAGCATTATTCACATGTGAATAATATACATACAGTCTTTATACAGCATTATTCACATGTGAATAATATAAATACAGTTTATTATACATTTAAGTACAGTCAAAAAGGAACATATGCATTATACAGTCTGATGGCTGCATATGTTACCTACTTAGTGGCCTAGTGGTTAGAGTGTCCGCCCTGAGATGGGTAGGTTGTGAGTTCAAACCCCGGCCGAGTCATACCAAAGACTATAAAAATGGGACCCATTACCTCCCTGCTTGGCACTCAGCATCAAGGGTTGGAATTGGGGGTTAAATCACCAAAAATGATTCCCGGGCGCGGCCACCGCTGCTGCTCACTGCTCCCCTCACCTCCCAGGGGGGTGATCAAGGGTGATGGGTCAAATGCAGAGAATAATTTCGCCACATCTAGTGTGTGTGTGACAATCATTGGTACTTTAACAGTATTCTATCTTCATTTGTCGTTATTTATACTTTCTAAATAAATGATGTGATAATGTTCATCAGCGAAATAGGGGGAATTGAGTCTGGCAGAGTTTTAAAATGCTCTCAATCATGTAAATTTAAAATAGCAAAATCAAATTACAGGATGTTATTCATGTCATTTACTAATTTTCCTCACCTGATGTACTAACATCATATGGTTTGTTCTGTACATATGTAGCGTCATATACAACACAACTTGTGAATTTGGACTCCGAAGGGGAAAATGTGTCCCCCGGTTATAACTACAACACAAAATGTACATATTATCAACAGTATTTATTTAGGGTCGAAATGTCACAGGTTACATCAGTGTTTTTCAACCACTGTGCCGCGACACTAGTCGTGAGATACAGTCTGGTGTGCCGTAGGAGATGATCTAATTTCACCTATTTGGCGTAAAAAATATTTTTTGCAAACCAGTAATTGTAGTCTGTAAATGATGTGTTGTTGTTGAGTGTCGGTGCTGTCTGGAGCTCGGCAGAGTAACCGTGTAATACTCTTCCATATCAGTAGGTGGCAGCAGGTAGCTAATTGCTTTGTAGTTGTCGGAAACAGCGGGAGGCAGCGTGCAGGTAAAAAGGTGTCTAATGCTTAAACCAAAAATAAACAAAAGGTGAGTGCCCCTAAGGAAAGGCATTGAAGCTTAGGGAAGGCTATGCAGAACAAAACTAAAACTGAACTAGCTACAAAGTCAACAAAAACAGAATGCTGGACAACAGCAAAGACTTACTGTGGAGCAAAGATGGCGTCTACAATGTACATCCGAACATGACATGACAATTGACAATGTCCCCACAAAGAAGGATAAAAACACAGTAGATGCGGGAAATATCGCTCAAAGGAAGACATGAAACTGCTACAGGAAAATACCAAAAAAAGAGAAAAAGCCACCAAAATAGGAGCGCAAGACAAGAACTAAAACAGTACACACAGGAAAACAGCAAACAAGTCCAAATAAGTCAGGGCGTGATATGACAGGTGGTGACAGTACAAATACACTGCAAAAAGTCAGTGTTCAAAAACAAGAAAAAACAAATGACAAAAATTAGGGGTATTTTATTTGAACTAAGCAAAATTATCTGCCAATAGAACAAGAAAATTTGGCTTGTCAAGACTTTCCAAAACAAGTAAAATTAGCGAACCTCAATGAACCCAAAAATACCTTAAAATAAGTATATTATCACTAATAACAACTGTACTACTATATGAGTACGTATTTTCTCTTGTTTCATTGAAAATAAAACAGCAAAGTCCATTTGGCTGTCATCTGTTTTAATTATGAGACACAATTGTGTCAAAGTCATGATTTTTTTTTTTCATGCTTGAAGTAAGAAATGATTACTATAAAAAAGTAGTTTTATACTTGTGAGTGTTGATGACACAACAGTTGATATTCTAGTTTCAAGCATGTTTTACTCAATATAGGTCATCACATCTCAGCAACAAGCTGTAATATCTTACTGAGATCATTTAGGAGCAAAACACTTAAAACAAGTAAAACACTCTAACATCAAATCTGCTTAGTGAGAAGAATGATCTTATCAGACAGAAAATAAGCAAATATCACCCTTATTTGAGATATTTCATCTTACTTAGATTCCAGTTTTTGCAGTGTACTTTGAGACAAGAGCTATAGTGATGCATGCTTGGTTATGCTTTAAAGTCATATCCAACAATTGCGGCAACGACTTTTTACTGTCAACTGAGTTTAATTTTTAATGATTTCTGCTGGTGGTGTGCCTCCGGATTTTTTCAACGCAAAAAATGTGCCTTGGCTCAAAAAAGGTTGAAAAACACTGGGTTACATTACCAACAAGATCTTTGCCAATCAAGGCACGAACGTAACAATGCACATTTTGTATCATCACTATCACTAATAAGCAGCGTAAGTAGGTAGTGTCCAAACACGCAAGTGTTCCCTCTATCTTAACACGACACATAGCGCTGCCTCCTTTGAAGCAATGCGCGCTCTTGCTGCAGGAGATACAAAGAATTGCTATTGGACACATTTAGAACAGCAATTGATTTCCTCAAAATGTTTTTGCTTATTTTTAGACTTGGCAAACTCATCTCACGGGCCGGCTAAAACCTGTTTGCGGGGCGTACGTTTGACATCACTGCCTTAGACAATGACGACTATGTTAAGCCATTTCAAGTGGTTATTACTAGAGATTAGGGATGTTCCGATCCAGGTTTTTGCACTTCCGATCCGATATTGTTTTTGCATTTCCGATCCGATACCGATACTGACCGATACTGGCCTATCCGAGCATGTATTAAAGTTTAAAGTTATTTAGCCTACTTAGTTGTCAGAATCATGTTGAAAAGGGTTTTAGTACTCTTGATAACAACTAGCCAGCTGAATTAGGGGAGTTTGAATAATACACAATGGTTGGTAACAAGAAACTGACCTGTTTATTCAAGGATAAACACAAAATAGACAAAATTATACATGACAAACAGAAATGGCATCATTGAACTAGGGCTGGGCGATATGGCCTTTTTTTAATATTGCGATATTTTAAGGCCATATTGCGATACACGATATATATCTCGATATTTTGCCTCAGCCTTGAATGAACACTTGATACATATAATCACAGCAGTATGATGATTCTATGTGTTTTGATTGATTGATTGAGACTTTTATTAGTAGGTTGCACAGTGAAGTACATATTCCGTACAATTGACCACTAAATGGTAACACCCCAATAAGTTTTTCAACTTGTTTAAGTCGGGGTCCACTTAAATTGATTCATGATACAGATATATACTATCAGATATATACTATCATCATAATACAGTCATCACGCAAGATAATCACATTGAATTATTTACATTATTTATAATCCAGGGTGTGGAGGGGGGCGCCGGATGTAAGTGTCAAAAAGACAGCCAAAAGAGTTTGATATGAGAATAAATCTAAAGTTAAAATATAGGGTAGAAATGCACCCATTTGCAGGAAATGTAGTCTTGATTTTCAACATTTTCTTTCAAGGCTTGCATGTCTACATTAAAACATTCTTCTTCATACTGCATTAATATATGCTACTTTTAAACTTTCATGCAGAGAAGGAAATCACAACTAAAAAAATCACTAATTTTTTCAAACGGTGTTGATCTGGAAATTTTTTGCCTCTGCATTTTGATGGTGTGGGCGTGTGGCACCGAACGGAGATAAGCGTCTCGACAGACGTTACAATATTTGAACAATGATGACGAAAACTGTTTTCTCTGTCGTGTCCGTGTGTCGAAAATTGTTGTGCGCTTATTTTTTTATTTGATTTTGTGCGTGGCATATAATTGCTATGCGCAGTGGACGCTTGAGCAGTTTGCAATTGCACAGGCGCGCACCTTAGAGAGAACGTTGGTCACACGGCTGCGCTAGCATCACAGCTAACGTTAGCCATGCTGCTACCTCTCTGCTCGGGGAGGACGTACACTAGAGATGCGCGGTTTGCGGGCACAACCGCGGAGTCCGTGGATTATCCGCGGATCGGGCGGATGAAATTAAAAAAAATTAGATTTTATCCGCGGGTCGGGTCGCGCGGTTGAAATAAAAAAAAATTAGATTTTAAATAGATACAGGCGGGTGGTAGTTAAACCAATTGGTAAATATATATACATAGTTAAATGTTGTTACCCACATACGAAAAACGAGCAGGCACCTGCAGCATATGCCACAACAGAAGAAAAAAAAAGAAAAGAGATGGACACTTTTACGGAGCGGAGAAGGGACGCCTCGCCGGGGTCCGGGACCGAGGCCCCTTCCCCCGAGAGGGCCCCACCGGGAGCCGTAGCTGAGGCGATCCGCGAGAAGGGCCCGACGCACGTCCAGGGTCACCACCGCGCCCACCGCACCGACACCCCGCCTCGTCCGCCTTCGCCGCGGCCGGCGTCACGCGCAGCAGGTAAGCAGCTTACCTGCCCGCCACCCCCGTGGCCGGGGGCTCGTAACAGGGGTCACTCCGCGCGCTCCGCCCGCGCAGCTTACCTGCCCGCCACCTCTGTTGCCGGGGGCGCGTAACAGGGGTCACTCCGCGCGCAGTGCGCTCACGAAAGAGGTGGGGCTCACCCTGGTTGATATAGACAGCAGGACGGTGGCCATGGAAGTTGGAACCCGCTAAGGAGTGTGTAACAACCCACCTGCCGAATCTACTAGCCCTGAAAATGGATGGCGCTGGAGCGTCGGGCCCATACCCGGCCGTCGCCGGCAGCGAGACGCGCTTGGAGGTGCGCTCAGCGCGGCTCCCATATGATTGCGCACTGGTGTGCGTCTGGGTCGTGACAGCGTGGCACGCGAATGTCTGTGCTGCATTGGATCAGTCTCCTTTCTTTAACAGGCAAAAGCTTTATAACCTCACTAATGCCTTGCATCGTCTATATTAGATATATAACAACTGGCGGGTGCGGTTCTGATCAAATGTTAGAAACGGGTGGATGGCGGATGGTTGACGACTTTCTGATGCGGTTGCGGATGAAATAATTGCCTATCCGCGCATCTCTAACGTACACGTATGTGACGTATGACGTGACAGTATGTGACGTATGACGTGACAGTATGTGACGTGTGTAAGAAGGTGCACTTGCTGTCTGTGAGAGGGAGACACAGGAAAGAGTGAGAAGAGCCTGTCGTGTAATGCCAGCAGCTAAAAGCAACTGCGTGAGAATTCACAGACCTGTAGATGTGTTGAAGGTGTGCTGGAAAATGCGGAACGGAAATTAGGAAGCAGCAGAAAAGTGGAATGTATTATTTAAATCGGTGCTTTGGAAAACACGGACCGGAGTTTTTTTTTAAACTGGATCTGGATCGGCATTTTCCCATGCCTTGCCGATACGCAATTTTTGGCAAATATCGGCAGCCGATCCGATCCAAATATCGGATCGGGACATCCCTACTAGAGATGTCCGATAATGGCTTTTTTGCCGATATCCGATATTCCGATATTGTCCAACTCTTAACTACGGATTCCGATATCAACCGATACCGATATATACAGTCGTGGAATTAACACATTATTATGCCTAATTTTGTTGTGATGCCCCGCTGGATGCATTAAACAATGTAACAAGGTTTTCCCAAAATAAATCAACTCAAGTTATGGAAAAAAAATGCCAACATGGCACTGCCATATTTATTATTGAAGTCACAAAGTGCATTATTTTTTTTAACATGCCTCAAAACAGCAGCTTGGAATTTGGGACATGCTCTCCCTGAGAGAGCATGAGGAGGTTGAGGTGGGGAGTAGCGTCTCGGAAGAGTTAGTGCTGCAAGGGGTTCTGGGTATTTGTTATGTTGTGTTACGGTGCGGATGTTCTCCCGAAATGTGTTTGTCATTCTTGTTTGGTGTGGGTTCACAGTGTGGCGCATATTTGAAACAGTGTTAAAGTTGTTTATACGGCCACCCTCAGTGTGACCTGTATGGCTGTTGACCAAGTATGAATTGCATTCACTTGTGTGTGTGAAAAGCCGTAGATATTATGTGATTGGGCCGGCACGCAAAGGCAGTGTCTTTAAAGTTTATTGGCGCTAGAGATGCGCGGTTTGCGGACACAACCGCGGAGTCCGCGGATTATCCGCGGGTCGGGCGGTTGAAATAAGAAAAAATTAGATTTTATCCGCGGGTCGGGTCGGGCGGTTGAAATAAAAAAAAATTAGATTTTAAATAGATTCGGGCGGGTGGCAGTTAAACCAATTGGGAAATATATATACATAGTTAAATGTTGTTACCCACATACGAAAAACGAGCAGACACCTGCAGCATATGCCACAACAGAAGAAGAAAAAAAAAAGAGATGGCAACGCCGGCAGCAAACGTGGTACGCGACAAACTAAAAAAGGGAATACTAAAGACCAGGGGAAAAAAAGGCCAGAAAAGTTCAGCGTGGACTCGTTTTTATGAGGTTGTAAATCAGGATGATAGTAATGCTGGCTACGTGATTTGCAAGAGCTGCGACGCTGTTTATGTCTACGACAGTCACAAAACCGGGACATCTAACATGGTGCATCACATTTGTGCAAAACCCCGAACCTCCACAAACACCCTGAGCATGAGCAGTTTCGTCCGCCGTGATCCCAGAAGAGTGCCACAGGATGTTAAAACAAGATAGAACGCAGCTGCCTGCAGCAGTTTGAGTGGCGCGAGCGCTCTTGGAGGTGAGCTCAGCGCGGCTCCCAGATGATTGCGCACTGGTGTGCGTCTGGGCCGTGACAGCGTGGCACGCATTGAATGTCTCTGTTGCATTGGATCAGTCTCCTTTCTTTAACAGGCAAAAGCTTTATAACCTCACTATAATGCCTTGCATCGTCTATATTAGATATATAACAACGGGCGGGTGGCGGATGGCGGGCGGGTGCGGTTTTGATTAAATGTTAGTTCGGGTGGATGCAAATGGTTGACGACTTTTGTGATGCGGTTGCGGATGAAATAATTGCCTAACCGCGCATCACTAATTGGCGCTCTGTACTTCTCCCTACGTCCGTGTACCACTCCGTACAGCGGCGTTTTAAAAAGTCATACATTTTACTTTTTGAAACCGATACCGATAATTTCCGATATTACATTTTAAAGCATTTATCGGCCGCTAATATCGACAGTCCGATGTTATCGGACATCTCTAGTTATTACATCTGTACATGCGGTACACTGACTACATTTAAGAATATCCAGGTATAGTTTTTCTTCAATCAATTATGTTTAATCATTTTCTCTGTTTTATAGCAAAAGTACAATTCTTTGAAAACTGTGATGAAAAATGCTTTCTGAAACGTAAGCGTGTAAAATTCGGTATACATTCTTACCTCGTGTCTCCCTCCGCCTTAGCGATGTGACCAAAAATATGGGCGAAAGAGTTGGGGATGATCCCTCGGAGCTCTGGCACTGCTCGAACACCTTCCATGGTGAAGGTCTTCCCAGTGCCAGTTTGTCCATAGGCAAAGATGGTGCCTGAAAGTGGAGAGCAGAAAGCAAACAAATCACAAAAGTGTCAATAAGGTCCACACAATATAATGACCAAGCAATCCAACGATGCAGATCTACTAGTAATTCTGCCGGTTGAAAGATAGCTAAAATGTCACCAGCAAGTACAAACTGCTAATAAAGATGAACAAAATTGTGGTGCACTCTACTTGTGTGGATATGTTCAGCCACTAGCTACTCCCTAGGTCAGGGATGCTCATTACGTCGATCGCGATCTACCGGTCGATCTCGGAGGGTGTGTCAGTCGATCACCAGCCAGGCATTAAAAAAATAGTCCTAAAAATGAGCGATCATAAATCTTCACTATGACGTCACTTTCGTCACTGGATTGACATTCACGGCACCCGAGGGTCTTCTGAGATGACGCTGGCTGCTGCCAGCTCATTAAAATTACCGACTGGAAGGCGAGAAACACTTTATTTCAACAGACTCTGGCGCCGTACCTGTCGTCAAAACTCCAAAGACCGACTGCACAGTTGCACAATAAAAGCTCTGCTTCATCCTGCCTGCGCTACCAAAATAAGAGTCTCAGAAAGCTGGCGTGCACAAGCTAGCAAGCTACGGAGTTTGCCGACAATGTATTTCTTGTAAAGTGTATACAAAGGAGTACGGAAGCTGGACAAATAAGATGCCAAAAACCAACCACTTTCATGTGGTATTGGACAGAAAGGAGGACTTTTTTTCTCCTCCATTCGAAAATGCGGACGTTATCAGCACTACTGTCTGATTCCAATCAATGCAAGTCATCACAATCAGGTAATACACCAACTTATATTGTATTCTTGTCTTCATGAAAGAAAGGAATCTATATGTGTTAAACATGCTTGTATTATCTTTAAACACTTGTAACTTATTAACAACATTAACTATATGTGTTAAACATGCTTGTATTATCTTTAACCACCTTTAACTTGTTAACAATATTAACTATATGTGTTAAACATGCTTGTTTTATCTTTAACCACCTTTAAGTTGTTAACAATATTAACTATATGTGTTAAACATGCTTGTATTATCTTTAACCACCTTTAAGTTGTTAACAATATTAACTATATGTGCTAAACATGCTTGTATTATCTTTAACCACCTTTAAGTTGTTAACAATATTAACTATATGTGTTAAACATGCTTGTTTTATCTTTAACCACCTTTAAGTTGTTAACAATATTAACTATTTGTGTTAAACATGCTTGTATTATTTTTAACCACCTTTAACTTGTTAACAATATTAACTATATGTGTTAAACATGCTTGCATTATCTTTAAACACCTTTAACTTGTTAACAATATTAACTATATGTATTAAACATACTTGTATTATCATTAAACACCTTTAATGTATTAACAATATTAACTATATGTGTTAAACATGCTTGCATTATCATTAAACACCTTTAACTTGTTAACAAAAACATATATTTCATAAATAAGTAAATATAAACTATATATATGAATGAGGTAGATCCCCACGACTTGATCAATTGAAAAGTAGCTCGCCTGCAGAAAAAGTGTGAGCACCCCTGGTCTATGGTATGACTCGGCTGGGGTTTGAACTCACAACCTACCCATCTCAGGGCGGACAATCTAGCCACTAGGCCACTGACTAGGTACTGTAATGATTGACTCTAGCGATCTCATTTGTTTGAATAGATAGTAGCTCGCCTGCAGAAAAAGTGTGAGCACCCCTGCCCTAGGTATTGGCAGATTATGGTATTAATGACAAGGGATGGAGAATGCCATTTTCATTTTGGGATGGACTATTCCATTCAGAACATAGTCACTCAAGCGACAAAACGATTCATTGACCTGCATGTTTATCAGCACCATAATAAAGACTACAGTATTCCTTGGCTTACTTGCAATAGCCCTCAATATTGATATGTTGCTGCTTATCCAGGTCTGGGTCAATCGAAGCAAGGACTTGCTCGTCCGCCATTGGCCAGTTTCCCAAGGAGGACCCAGAGGCAATCCGAGACCTGTTCAGTCCCTCCCGGTTTACCAAGCTACACATCATACTCGGTTTTCATTACGTTGTTACACCACTGCGGACTATTCGTTTATTTCTATTCTGCATTTCTCTATTTCTCTCAAGACAGCGAAGACACAATCATTCCTATCACATTTACACATTGCAGAGTCCACTACAACAATAAACAGTGTTAAAAGAGCAGTCAAAACCGAGCATTACCGTATTTTTCGGAGTATAAGTCGCACCGGAGTATAAGTCGCACCGGCCGAAAATGCATAATAAAGAAGGGAAAAAACATATATAAGTCGCATTTTTTGGGGAAATGTATTTGATAAAAGCCAACACCAAGAATAGACATTTGAAAGGCAATTTAAAATAAATAAAGAATAGTGAACAAGAGGCTGAATAAGTGTACGTTATACGAGGCATAAATAACCAACTGAGAACGTGCCTGGTATGTTAAAGGGGAACATTATCACAATTTCAGAAGGGTTAAAACCATTAAAAATCAGTTCCCAGTGGCTTATTTTATTTTTCGAAGTTTTTTTTCATAATTTTACCCATCACGCAATATCCCTAAAAAAGTTTCAAAGTGCCTGATTTTAACCATCGTTATATACACCCGTCCATTTTCCTGTGACGTCACATAGTGATGCCAACACAAACAAACATGGCGGAAAGAACAGCAAGCTATAGCGACATTAGCTCGGATTCAGACTCGGATTTCAGCGGCTTAAGCGATTCAACAGATTACGCATGTATTGAAACGGATGGTTGTAGTGTGGAGGCAGGTAGCGAAAACCAAATTGAAGAAGAAACTGAAGCTATTGAGCCATATCGGTTTGAACCGTATGCAAGCGAAACCGAGGAAAACGACACGACAGCCAGCGACACGGGAGAAAGCGAGGACGAATTGGGCGATCGCCTTCTAACCAACGATTGGTATGTGTTTGTTTGGCATTAAAGGAAACTAACAACTATGAACTAGGTTTACAGCATATGAAATACATTTGGCAACAACATGCACTTTGAGAGTGCAGACAGCCCATTTCAAGCGCGCTAAGAACATATATTTTTCCACGATTTCAGCACTCAGGTTAACCATACCTAAATAGACACAAAATACTGCATTACACAAGACTACCCGAATGTACTCGAATGATTGAAAAAAATAAATGTTTTTAAGCTAAATTATTGGTAAACACAGTTTATGTATAATAATTTACGTAAAACCGCGAGTAATGAATAAAGTTTTCATCAATTAATATATTCTGTAGACATACCCTCATCCGCTCTCTTTTCCTGAAAGCTGATCTGTCCAGTTTTGGAGTTGATGTCAGCATCTGCTTTGAGTGTCGCAGGATATCCACACATTCTTGCCATCTCTGTCGTAGCATAGCTTTCGTCGGTAAAGTGTGCGGGACAAACGACTGACCATTTCGTCGGCTTTCCCCACAGCCTCGTATTTTGAACAAATGTCATCCAATTTCTTGCCACTTTCGCATCTTTGGGCCACTGGTGCAACTTGAATCCGTCCCTGTTCGTGTTGTTACACCCTCCGACAACACACCGACGAAAGTGAGAAAATGGCGGATTGCTTCCCGACGCTTACATAGGTCTGGTGATAATGTTCCCCTTTAACGTAACATATTATGGTAAGAGTCATTACGTACTATACGTTTACCAAACAATCTGTCACTCCTAATCGCTAAATCCCATGAAATCTTATACGTCTAGTCTCTTACGTGAATGAGCTAAATAATATTATTTGATATTTTACGGTATTGTGTTAATAATTTCACACATAAGTCGCTCCTGAGTATAAGTCGCACCCCCGGCCAAACTATGAAATTTGCGACTTATAGTCCGAAAAATACGGTAATTCCACGACTGTATATATCGGTAACAGTTGATATAGGTATCGGTAATTAAGAGTTGGACAATATCGGAATATCGGCAAAAAGCCATTATCGGACATCTCTTGTCGTAACCTCTTAAAGAGGGTTTCCGTTCTGCCCGGCAGCTGCTTGCTGCCATAGGTTGCACAAAAACTAGTCCGCAGGGATGATAGGAGGACACGTTTGTGCGTAAGTCCAGTTGGCCCCGAATACAGATTTATTACAAGCCACTCGTCGCAGCAGCTGCCTCGGTCTCCAGGCAGAGATAAGCAGCTCTTGTGTGGCTCTCTCTCTCTGCTCATACGTGCCACGTACGCTTTTATTACGGACATGATCGGTTTAAAGTCAACGCAATCAAACTCATGTCTAGTCTCCAAACGTCGAGCACACAAAAGTGCTCCGACGAGCCTTATCATCAGGGCCATCTTATCTATTTGATCTTGACTTCACGCTCTTGTCAATCTTCCTGGGCTCAAGACAAGTGTGCCAAACATGAAACTTTTGCTATTCTTCAAGGCCAACACGTCAGCAGCAGTTCATCTGAGGCCGATCAGCTGTTTGTTTGTTTTTTACCGACAGAAAGTTTAACTTGTCAAAAATAGCAAATGTTCTGAAAACAAATACACATTATTCACCCAAAACCAGGGATATTTAACAAGAGCAGGCCTGGGCAATTATTATGACTCGGAAAAAAATGTGTCTGGGGGCATGTACCGTATTTTTCGGAGTATACGTCGCACCGGCCGAAAATGCATAATAAATAAGGAAAAAAACATATATAAGTCGCACTGGAGTATAAATCGCATTTTTGGGGGAAATTTATTTGATAAAACCCAACACCAAGAATAGACATTTGAAAGGCAATTTTAAATAATAATTTTAAATAACCAAATGAGAACTTGCCTGGTATGTTAACGTAACATATTATGGTAAGAGTCATTCAAATAACTATAACATATAGAACATGCTATACAATCTGTCACTCCTAATCGCTAAATCCCATGAAATCTTATACGTCTAGTCTCTTACGTGAATGAGATCAATAATATTATTTGATATTTTACGCTAATGTGTTAATCATTTCAAAACTATGAAAAAAACTGCGACTTATAGTCCGAAAAATACGGTACTACCTTTGCAAGGGGAGAATGGTACACATCGGCTCTTGTACTAGTTCTTATGAGGCTGTGTAGGTGTACTGGTTAGCTAACGAAGTTCCTGATACGATGGACTAAAAACGTGCAGCAAAGTCCAAACGTTTGAAGACAGAAATGTTCCAACACCAAACACACATTTAAAACACCATGAAACAGATGCGACGGGAAAATCCTGCTAAATATTTGTCAATATTATAGCGCTAACAATTTATGCTCCCGATTCCGATCATCCATGGGTGATATCGGCTGATACCAATACCGATCAAACGTATTAATTGTAAAATGTTTCATTTATCTATGCTAAGTGCTACTGACGGTAAAACAATATTAACATAATATTCAAATTAATTTCCTTTTTGCTTTAATTACATACAATTCTCGTTGAAATTATTTGTTTTTTCCCCTCCAAGGAATTATTCCTGGAGTTTGTAAACAATGAACAAAAACGTCAACAAAATTATTGAGAAAATAAAAATATCTAATTACTCTAGAATCGGTTACCGTATTTTCCGGACTATGAGTCGCAGTTTTTTTTCATAGTTTGGCCGGGGGTGCGACTTATACTCAGGAGCGACTTATGTGTGAAATGATTAACACATTAGCGTAAAATATCAAATAATATTATTGATCTCATTCACGTAAGAGACTAGACGTATAAGATTTCATGGGATTTAGCGATTAGGAGTGACAGATTGTATAGCATGTTCTATATGTTATAGTTATTTGAATGACTCTTACCATAATATGTTACGTTAACATACCAGTTGGTTATTTATGCCTCATATAACGTACACTTATTCAGCCTGTTGTTCACTATTCTTTATTTATTTTAAATTGCCTTTCAAATGTCTATTCTTGGTGTTGGCTTTTATCAAATAAATTTCCCCCAAAAATGCGACCTATACTCATACTTGCCAACCCTGAGACCTCCGATTTCGGGAGGTGGGGGCGTGGTCGGGGGTGGGTCAGGGCGTGGTTGGGGGCGTGGTTAAGAGTGGAGGAGTATATTGACAGCTAGAATTCACCAAGTCAAGTATTTCATACACATATATATACCTGCCAACTTTTGAAATCAGAAAAACCTAGTAGCCAGGGTCCAGGGGCCGCAGGCCCCGGTAGGTCCAGGACAAAGTCCTGGTGGGGGGTTCAGGCTTCGCCCCCTGACGCAAAATGATTGATTGCATTCAGACAGGTTAAAATGTTGCTAAAACCATCACTTTTCTATCAGTCACAGTGACTTTTCAAAACAAAAATATTACAGCAAAAATCATATGGGTTGATTGACATGTTTATTCTGTAAGCTAACTTCAATAGTTTGAAATTATTTTGACAGTTAATGCCAGTTATCCTGTCAACCTTTCACAAGACTTCAATTTGTTAATTGAAAGTATAAACAGTATAAACACTTTTTACAGTAAACAAATGGTAAAACAGTACTAAACAATTCCAATAAAAAAAAAAATTGGTGTCATTATTAACTTTCTGTCCAAGCTTGTATAATCTACTGCCTTGTTCAATTGTAAAAAATATTCTGTGCCTAAAATTCACATTTCTATCACAATTATCATACTGTAAACATGGTAAGCTAACTTCATTAAAATTAATAGTCCTGTCAATAGCATGGAATTACAATTCAAATGTAGTTTTTTTGTAAGCCTTTCAAAAGAATTCAAAATATGAACAATTAATGAAAATTAATTGAAGCCATCAGACATTTGAAAAGTGGCACATCACATCTCTAATGTAATCATTTGAACTTTTCAACAGAAATAGCACTGCAAAAATATTAAGGACATACTTCTGTATTTTGGTAGTTATGCTGTCAACATTTAACAAGATTTCTTCAACTTGGACTTGAAAGCATAAATAGTATAAACACTTTTAACAGTATAACAGTACTAAACAATTCCAATAGATAACATTGGTGTCATTACCTTTTTGTGGCTAAAATCCAAATTTAGCAACGGCATTAGACTTGTGTTTTTTTGTCCCAACGTGGTCTTTTACATCGCTAATTCCTCCGTGTCCGATCGAAAAATCTTGTCTGCACAAGGTGCAATTCGCGTAGTTTTCACCCTTTTTGGAACGAATAATTATTCCCGGATAGGCTTTTGAATATTCTTCACGGAATGACTGCAGTTTTCTTTTCGGTTTAAGACTCGTTTGCGATTTTTCTCCGGCTGATTCCATGATCGTTCGCTCGTTTGGAAACAATGGCCTCGTGCTTGGCAGCGGTGCTATAAATAGCCTCGCGCATGGCATTCGGAATGGCTCGATAGGAAGTTACGGGAAGCAGTGTCGATTGTGATTGTTGTTACGCGATTTCGTGAATAAAACTTAAAAAAAAAAAAAAAATTAATTAATGAAAAACCGTATTTTTTATCACTGCAACCGTAACCCGGAATAGGTTGATGAAAACCGTACTAATTACGGGAAAACCGGAGTAGTTGGCAGGTATGTATATATATATATCTACATCCTGAAAATATGCAAACAAAACTGTGTTTAGATAATTGATACTTCAAACTTGCATAAATAAATCTTAAGGAATATAACATAACTTGGCTTCTGAGAGCTTCAAAATGTAATGAATAAAATGCTAAAGTTGTTGATAAACAAGCAATTATTTTAATATTAAATATGGTCATTTTAAATGAATTATTATGATAATTTAAAATTAATTATTTCAAATATGTTTATTTTAATGTATAATTCTAATGCCTGGATGTAATAAGGAGTCAGAAAAAAATACAATACATTTTGATGTTTTTAGCAAAATATAGTAAAAATGTATTTAGTTTTTTTTTTTTTTTTAAATTAATAAATATATTTATTTTTAGGTAAGATAAACATAATAATACAATTTATCTCTAGTCTGGATGATTTAGTTCTTGTCACCCTGTTGTCCTCCCGTCGTGAAAAAAAGGCTGTCTTAACTCAGGTCCGCATGGAGCTGGAGGGGGCGTGGCCTCCAGCTCCGGCTGAAAATCGGGAAATTTTCGGGACAATATTTGTGCCGGGAGGCTTTCGGGAGAGGCGCTGAATTTCGGGAGTCTCCCGGAAAATTCGGGAGGGTTGGCAAGTATGCTTATACTCCAGTGCGACTTATATATGTTTTTTTCCTTCTTTATTATGCATTTTCGGCCGGTGCGACTTATACTCCGGAGCGACTTATACTCCGAAAAATACGGTAAACAATGTCCAAACATACCATTGTATCCTGCTAGCACTGAGTCGACGATCGGTCTGGCGGTGAGGTTGTAGACGTCCAGCTGTTTGCTGTCCGGCCCAAACACCGTGTCGAAGGTGAATGTTTTGGGGGGCTCATGCTGGGTTTCCAGTTTGTTGACCGTTATGGTGCCGCGATTCTCGTCCACCGTCACGGCCAGCTTGTGGCCCATGGACCTCTCCTTCTGGTTGAGGGGGCGACATCGCACGACCACCTTGACGTTGTCACTCACCTCCGGCTTGTCAAGCTTGTTGCTCTGGAACACATAGGGTGAGTCATTAGAGCAGTGTTTTTCAACCTTTTTCTGAGCCAAGGCACATTTTTTTCTTTTGAAAAAAATGCAGAGGCACACCACCAGCAGAAAACATGAAAAAATGAAACTCAGTAGCCGATATTGACGATAAAAAGTTGTTCTCACAAATGTTGGATATGAATTCAAACCATAACCAACCATGCATTTCTATAGCTCTTGTCTCAAAGTAGGTGTACTGTCACGACCTGTCACATCACGCCGCGACTTATTTGAGTTTTTTAGTGTCTTCCTGTGTGTAGTGTTTTAGTTCTTGTCTTACGCTCCTATTTTGGTGGCTTTTCCTCTTTTATTGGTATTTTCCTGTAGCAGTTTCATGTCTTCCTTGAGCGCTATTCCCCGCACCTGCTTTGTTTTCGCAATCAGGACTATTTAAGCTGTGCGGACGCTATCCTTCTTTGTGGGGACATTGTTGATTGTCATGTCATGCACGGGATGTACTTAGTGGACGCCGTCTGCTCCACACGCTGTAATGTAAGTCTTTGCTGTCGTCCAGCATTCTGTTTTTGTTTACTTTGCAGCCAGTTCACTTTAAGGTTCAAGGTTCAAGGTTCAACTTTATTGTCCCCGCGGGGAAATTTGTCTTGGGCACAGTGCATCATTGCTTTCTTAACATACCCAAAAACAACAGAACAAAAACACAAGCACAGACACAACCACAACCATACAACTAACATTTAAACGTCAGAACATGGAGCTTGATAGACATAGGTGGCACTTTGATGTAGGCATAAAATCTACAGTATGAAGATAAAGATAAAGTACCAATGTGCATTGCACTAGAGCTCATGGATAAAGTGCTGTGTGCTAAAGTGCTTAGTTCTAAAGTGCTATGTGCTAAAGTGCTATGTGCTAAAAAAGTGCTAACCTATGTATTAAAATTCTATTGCACATTGTTGGTCAGCTTAATGGAGGCTGGGACAAATGATAATTTAAGACGGTTAGATTTGCATAGTGGGACCCGGAGTCTTCTCCCTGATGGCAGGGTTCCATATTCAGGAAAGAGTGGGTGTTGTGAGTTGGAAATAATTTTCTTAGCTTTTTTCCTAACTGCCTGCTCATAGATGCTCTGTATAGGCTCATATTCTTTCCTCCCTACGATTTTCATTGCCGTTTTATGCATGCCGGCCAGTTTGCTTTTTAGCTTAACGGTTAGGTTGCCAAACCATGAGGTGATCCCGTATCTAATGATGCTCTCTACAATGGCACGGTAGAAAATCATCATGATGTGGCTGCTTACGCCGTACAATCTTAATCTTCGCAAAAAATATAGCCTCTGTTGCAGTCTATTGCACAGTTTGTCAATATGTGTCTTCCAGCAGAGAAGATTATCAATATGAACCCCTAAATATTTATATGAGGATACCTGGGTGATTTCCTGATTTTTAGTTAGTTTAGTTAGTTTTAGTTTCGTTTTGCGTAGCCATCCCTAAGCTTCAATGCCTTTTCTTAGCGGCACTCACCTTTTGTTTATTTTTGGTTTAAGTGTTAGACACTTTTTACCTACACACTGCCTCCCGCATATTGGGATCACGACAAACCATCAAACAGAGCTTTCTCTGTTGCGGGTCCCAAACTCTGGAACGATCTCCCTCTCCATGTGAGACAGGCCCCTTCTTTGGCTATTTTTAAGACCCTTCTTAAAACCCATTTTTATTCACTGGCTTTTAACCCAGCATGAGACTTTAAACTGTTTTTAGCTTTTAACTTTTTGAACTGTTTTTAACTTTTAAACTGTTTTTATCTAACAAACTGTTCTTAGGGTAATTTATATTTGCTTTTTAAATGTGTATTTTTTATTTCTGTTTTAAATGTTATTTTTTTAGTCTGTCCTTTGCCTCCATTTCTTTGTGGTGTACAGCCCTTTGTTTTTCAACTGTGCTTGTCTTAAAAGGGCTTTATAAATAAAGTTGGTATGGTATGGTATGGTATCTACAATGCAATTAGCTACCTGCTGCCACCTACTGGTATGGAAGAGTATTACACGGTTACTATGCCGAGCTCTAGACAGCACAGACACTCAACAACGGCACATTTGCGGATTATAATTACTGGTTTGCAAATAATATTTTTAACCCAATTAGGCGAAATTATTAATTATTAAGCTGAGATCCATCCATCCATTTTTTACCGCTTGTCCCTTTTGGGGTCGCGGGGGGTGCTGGAGCCTATCTCAGCTGCATTCGGGCGGAAGGTGGCGTACACCCTGGACAAGTCGCCACTTCATCAGAGGGCCAACACAGATAGACAGACAACATTCACAAATGAGTTATACTTGTATAGCGCTTTTCTACCTTCAAGGTACTCAAAGTGCTTTGACACTATTTCCACATTCACCCATTCACACACACATTCACACACTGATGGCGGGAGCTGCCATGCAAGACCCTAACCACGACTCATCAGGAGCAAGGGTGAAGTGTCTTGCTCAAGGACACAACGGACGTGACGAGGTTGGTAGAAAATGGGGATTGAACCAAGAACCCTCAGGTTGCTGGCACGCCCACTCTCCCAATGCGCCACGCCGTCCCCAAATAGAGATAGGCTCCAGCAACCCCCGCAACCCCGAACGGCACAAGCGGTAGAAAATAGATGGATGGGATGGATAAATTAAATTGGGCAGCACGGTGGAAAAAAGGGGTTAGTGCATTTGCCTCACAATACGAAGGTCGTGGGTTCGATCCTGCACTCGGGATCTTTCTGTGTGGAGTTTGCATGTTCTCCCCGTGACTGCGTGAGTTCCCTCCGGGTACTCCGGTTTCCTCCCACTTCCAAAGACATGCACCTGGGGATAGGTTGATTGGCAACACTAAAATTGGCCCCCATGCAGCCCTGACTCTTCCGGGCTACATTATACACCCCTGCTACCACCAAACCCCCCCCCGCTACCAAACCCCGCCCACCTGAACTGACTGGTGGTAGCAGGTGTGTATAATGTAGCCCAGATAAGTCAGGGCTGCATGGGATTCTGGGTATTTGTTCTGTTGTGTTTATGTTGTGTTAAGGTGCAGATGTTTTCCCGAAATGTGTTTGTCATTCTTGTTTGGTTTTGGTTCAAAGTGTGGCGCATTATTAGTAAGAGTGTTAAAGTTGTTTTATATAGTCACCGTCAGTGTAACCTGTGTGGCTGTTGACCAAGTATGCCTTGCTGTCACGTACGTGCGCAAGCAGAAGATGCATGCTGTATAACAAGTGGTTGGGCTGGCATGCTGTTAATACAGATTGTAGAGGGCGCCAAATGTTGCACCATCATGGCACGCCCTTATTATAGCTGTAAGGGTGAAAATCGGTGAAAATTAATCCCGGGAGTTATCTGCGAGAGTCACTGAAATCCGGAAATCTCACGGGAAAATCGGGGCGTTCGGCAAGTATGCCGCTGAGCCGCATCAGAGTGATCAAAGAGCCGCATGCGGCTCCGGAGCCGCGGGTTGCCGACCCCTGCCCTAGCTCATAACACCACATCTTTCCCCCTATAAATAAATAATGTTAACTCAATAAAGTGTATTTCTTTTTTTAGCTTTGACTTTTCATTTTTTAGCATTGTAACCACATTTGCAAACAACTTTTCTCTTCATAGAATGTTCTTTCAATAAAGAAATAAAGTGCAAAAATGTCAAAGCATCATAACAAACAGTCATATCAAATAGCAGCAGAAGTGCACTTTTTGGAGAGCTGTATTATTTTCAGTTTTGTGCCCAAGGGACTGATTTTATTTAACACTATATTATTATTTATACACCTATAGTGATCACAGAGACAGGTTGTTTTTGTGTTACTGTATATACTGTATTTGTTTTTCTGAAAAATCCCACTTAATATACTTTGGGTAACAACAGTCAATATTTTTTTATTTTTTTTATTTTTTTTAGGGGGGTAACAGTCAATATTTATTTATTTATTAGATTACATTTTTTTCTTATATAATAAAAGTACGCTTTTGTTAAACCAAATATTGTGTGTTTTTTTTCCATACACAGCAACCTATCTGGATTCGATAAGAGAATCGATAAGGAATTGGTTTGATAAGAGGATTCGATAATGGGCTGGAACTCAATAATTCCTGATCAAACATCATCCCTACTGATGACCAGAGGTGGGTAGTAACGCGCTACATTTACTCCGTTACATCTACTTGAGTAACTTTTGGGATAAATTGTACTTCTAAGAGTAGTTTTAATGCAACATACTTTTACTTTTACTTGAGTATATTTATAGAGAAGAAACGCTACTTTTACTCCGCTACTTTTATCTACATTCAGCTCGCTACTCGCTACTAATTTTTATCGATCTGTTAATGCACGCTTTGTTTGTTTTGGTCTGTCAGACAGACCTTCAAAGTGCCTGCGTTTCAACAAATACAGTCACTGGTGACGTTCACTCCGTTCCACCAATCAGATGCAGTCACTGGTGACGTTGGACCAATCAAACAGAGCCAGGTGGTCACATGACCTGACTTAAACAAGTTGAAAAACTTATTGGGGTGTTACCATTTAGTGGTCAATTGTACAGAATATATACTGTACTGTGCAATCTACTAATACAAGTTTCAATCAATCAATCAAAAGTGTGAAGGAAAAAAAGACCCTTTTTTATTTCAACCGTACATCCCGTCAAAAGCCTAAAGACTGACTGCACAGTTCCTGTCTTCACAATAAAAGTGCCGCACCATCGCGCCTGCGCTTTCAAAACAAGAGTCTCCGAAAGCCAGCGTAAACAAGCTAGCAAGCTACGGAGTTTGCCGCCAATGTATTTCTTGTAAAGTGTATAAAAACGAATATGGAAGCTGGACAAATAAGATGCCAAAAACCAACAACTTTCATGTGGTATTAGACAGAAAGGAGGAACTTTTTTTCTCCTCCATTTGAAAACGTGGACGCTATCAGCACTACTGTCTGATTCCAATCAATGCAAGTCATCAGAATCAGGTAATACACCAACTTATATTCTAGTCTTCATGAAAGAAAGGAATCTATATGTGTTAAACATGCATGTATATTCATTAAAACACCTTTAACATGTAAACAAAAACGGCAAAATAAATAAATATAAATTATATACTGTATATACAGGTAAAAGCCAGTAAATTAGAATATTTTGAAAAACTTGATTTATTTCAGTAATTGCATTCAAAAGGTGTAACTTGTACATTATATTTATTCATTGCACACAGACTGATGCATTCAAATGTTTATTTCATTTAATTTTGATGATTTGAAGTGGCAACAAATGAAAATCCAAAATTCCGTGTGTCACAAAATTAGAATATTACTTAAGGCTAATACAAAAAAGGGATTTTTAGAAATGTTGGCCAACTGAAAAGTATGAAAATGAAAAATATGAGCATGTACAATACTCAATACTTGGTTGGAGCTCCTTTTGCCTCAATTACTGCGTTAATGCGGCGTGGCATGGAGTCGATGAGTTTCTGGCACTGCTCAGGTGTTATGAGAGCCCAGGTTGCTCTGATAGTGGCCTTCAACTCTTCTGCGTTTTTGGGTTTGGCATTCTGCATCTTCCTTTTCACAATACCCCACAGATTTTCTATGGGGCTAAGGTCAGGGGAGTTGGCGGGCCAATTTAGAACAGAAATACCATGGTCCGTAAACCAGGCACGGGTAGATTTTGCGCTGTGTGCAGGCGCCAAGTCCTGTTGGAACTTGAAATCTCCATCTCCATAGAGCAGGTCAGCAGCAGGAAGCATGAAGTGCTTTAAAACTTGCTGGTAGACGGCTGCGTTGACCCTGGATCTCAGGAAACAGAGTGGACCGACACCAGCAGATGACATGGCACCCCAAACCATCACCCAACCATGCAAATTGTGCATTTCCTTTGGAAATCGAGGTCCCAGAGTCTGGAGGAAGACAGGAGAGGCACAGGATCCACGTTGCCTGAAGTCTAGTGTAAAGTTTCCACCATCAGTGATGGTTTGGGGTGCCATGTCATCTGCTGGTGTCGGTCCACTCTGTTTCCTGAGATCCAGGGTCAACGCAGCCGTCTACCAGCAAGTTTTAGAGCACTTCATGCTTCCTGCTGCTGACCTGCTCTATGGAGATGGAGATTTCAAGTTCCAACAGGACTTGGCGCCTGCACACAGCGCAAAATCTACCCGTGCCTGGTTTACGGACCATGGTATTTCTGTTCTAAATTGGCCCGCCAACTCCCCTGACCTTAGCCCCATAGAAAATCTGTGGGGTATTGTGAAAAGGAAGATGCAGAATGCCAGACCCAAAAACGCAGAAGAGTTGAAGGCCACTATCAGAGCAACCTGGGCTCTCATAACACCTGAGCAGTGCCAGAAACTCATCGACTCCATGCCACGCCGCATTAACGCAGTAATTGAGGCAAAAGGAGCTCCAACCAAGTATTGAGTATTGTACATGCTCATATTTTTCATTTTCATACTTTTCAGTTGGCCAACATTTCTAAAAATCCCTTTTTTGTATTAGCCTTAAGTAATATTCTAATTTTGTGACACACAGAATTTTGGATTTTCATTTGTTGCCACTTCAAATCATCAAAATGAAATGAAATAAACATTTGAATGCATCAGTCTGTGTGCAATGAATAAATATAATGTACAAGTTACACCTTTTGAATGCAATTACTGAAATAAATCAAGTTTTTCAAAATATTCTAATTTACTGGCTTTTACCTGTATATGTGCATATATATATATATAAAAATGTGTGTGTGTATATATATATATATATATATATATATATATATATATATATATATATATATATTATATGTGTGTGTATGTTACTCATCAGTTACTCAGTACTTGAGTAGTTTTTTCACAACATACTTTTGACTTTTACTCAAGTAAATATTTGGGTGACTACTCCTTACTTTTACTTGAGTAATAAATCTCTAAAGTAACAGTACTCTTACTTGAGTACAATTTCTGGCTACTCTACCCACCTCTGCTGATGACTGTACTATGATGATAGTATATATCTGTATCATGAATCAATTGAAGTGGACCCCCGACTTAAACAAGTTGAAAAACGTATTCGGGTGGTCAATTGTAGGGAATATGTACTGTGCTGTGCAATCTACTAATAAAAGCTTCAATCAATCAATCAAAAACACTAGCGTGCCGCGGCACAGTGGTTGACAAACCCTGCATCAGATGACAGCTGAAACACACAACAATGCACTCAATAGTGTTGTGCCTATAGGGCCGACATTTTTTATAATAATAAATAGCACCCCCCGTGACCCCAAAAGGGACAAGCGGTAGGAAATGGATGGATGGAAATAGCATCGAACAGGTCGGATTTGGTGCGTTAATTAGCATTATCTGCGGTTAGTCGCCTCTGGTTTGGGAGGACTGACGAACATTAAAGATGACATCAGTCAATGACGTGAACGTGTCTGAATAGTTCATGTTAGACATGTTAGTGACGTCACGCTAATACGTAACGTTGTGTAGCATTTCCATATGCTAACCAAGCTAACCGGTTAGCATCACATCAGGTATCAGAGGAAGGGAGGAGCCCGCAGCTAACTAAACACCACATTTAAACGGAACGTTTAGACTTACCGGCATAGTAAGACGGCAGGGATATAGTTGGAGTATACGTGCAATGAGCGTTATTCTTAAGGAGACGTTCGCCGGACATTAGAGTGGTTATTCCGATCATTTAAAGGCCATAACATCAGTCTCACGTTCGCTAGCTCGACTGGGACCTTCTGCGCATGCGTCACTTGGGCTGTGGGAAAAAAAAAAAAAGCTGCCCAATTTTATGACATTTTCATCAAACTGATAAACATTTCGCATGATTTTTTTTCAATCTTTGTGTCGGAATTGAAGTTATTTGTGAGGAACCGTTACCTGCTTCATCTTGGTGTTGAATGTGTTCCAGGATTTTAGGAATGGAAAGTCCTGTGTATGTCTTTCTCTCCCAGGCGACTGGTGACCCCAGTCATGTTTTTAAGCTCAAAGGATGACAACGAGCCTTTCGTGCGTGTTATCCGCCGTCACCATGGCAACCACTTGGCGGTACGCCCTTTTCGCAAGGGTGCAGTTTGCACGCCGACGTCTGTAAACCTACTATTGCAGTTAAACGTAAACAATAGTAAATGTATTTCATTACAAACCCCGTTTCCATATGAGTTGGGAAATTGTGTTAGATGTAAATATAAACGGAATACAATGATTTGCAAATCCTTTTCAACCTATATTCAGTTGAATGCACTACAAAGACAACATATTTGATGTCCAGATTCATAAACTTTTTTTTTTTTTTTGCAAATAATAATTAACTTAGAAATTCATGGCTGCAACACGTGCCAAAGTAGTTGGGAAAGGGCATGTTCACCACTGTGTTACATGGCCTTTTCTTTTAACAACACCCAATAAACGTTTGGGAACTGAGGAGACACATTTTTGAAGCTTCTCAGGTGGAATTCTTTCCCATTCTTGCTTGATGTACAGCTTAAGTTGTTCAACAGTCCGGGGGTCTCCCTTGTGGTATTTTAGGCTTCATAATGCGCCACACATTTTCAATGGGAGACAGGTCTGGACTACAGGCAGGCCAGTCTAGTACCCGCACTCTTTTACTATGAAGCCACGTTGATGTAACACGTGGCTTGGCATTGTCTTGCTGAAATAAGCAGGGGCGTCCATGGTAACGTTGCTTGGATGGCAACATATGTTGCTCCAAAACCTGTATGTACCTTTCAGCATTAATGGCGCCTTCACAGATGTGTAAGTTACCCATGTCTTGGGCACTAATACACCCCCATACCATCACAGATGCTGGCTTTTCAACTTTGCGCCTATAACAATCCGGATGGTTCTTTTCCTCTTTGGTCCGGAGGACACGACGTCCACAGTTTCCAAAAACAATTTGAAATGTGGACTCGTCAGACCACAGAACACTTTTCCACTTTGTATCAGTCCATCTTAGATGAGCTCAGGCCCAGCGAAGCCGACGGCGTTTCTGGGTGTTGTTGATAAACGCTTTTCGCCTTGCATAGAAGAGTTTTTTTTTTCTTTTTTCCCCCAACTTTTTTTATTGGCATTTTCAAATAGACAGAAAAAAGTGCAAGTCAAAACAGTACAATTTTAAAGTCAGTAAATGATTCACACCCTTTCCCTTAAAACCCAAACCACCCTCCCACCCCACTCAGGTCCCACTAACGAGGGACAAATGGCACAATTATGTAACAAGTAAGACGACAAAGACAGACACATTCTCACACACACACACACATACGCGGCCAGAGAGAGACAGATATATATAATAATAATAATAAAATAAAATAAAAATTAATAATGATAATAATAATATATAATAAAATAAAAAATAGAATAAAATAATACTAATAAATAAAAGGGAGATTATTCCTCATCTGCGTCTGGGCATAGGTCAAGAGAGTTGACATAAAGCAAAAAAGGGCTCCATGAGCTTTCAAATGTTGCATAGAAGAGTTTTAACTTGCTCTTACAGATGTAGCGACCAACTGTAGTTACTGACAGTGGGTTTTTCTCCAGATTCTCTGAATCCTTTGATGATATTACGGAGCGTAGATGGTGAAATCCCTAAATTCCTTGCAATAGCTGCTTGAGAAAGGTTTTTCTTAAACTGTTCGACAATTTGCTCACGCATTTGTTGACAAAGTGGTGACCCTCGCCCCATCCTTGTTTGTGAATGACTGAGCATTTCATGGAATCTACTTTAATACCCAATCATGGCACCCACCTGTTCCCAATTTGCCTGCTCACCCGTGGGATGTTCCAAATAAGTGTTTGATGAGCATTCCTCAACTTTATCAGTATTTATTGCCACCTTTCCCAACTTCTTTGTCACGTGTTGCTGGCATCAAATTCTAAAGTTAATGATTTGCAAATGTTTATCAGTTTGAACATCAAATATGTTGTCTTTGTAGCATATTCAACTGAATATGGGTTGAAAATGATTTGCAAATCATTGTATTCCGTTTATATTTACATCTAACACAATTTCCCAACTCATATGGAAACAGGGTTTGTATTTGTAATCAAGTAATAGACAAAATAAATCTCAAAATGTTGGCCAAAATGTAAATTTGATGCTGCAATTTAGACAGTAGAAGTGTTTGTATTACTAGATTAGGCCAACAAGACATGCAAAGGTTGGTTGTTTTAGGTAGTTTATTGTCACAGAAGAATATTTATGACTGTACATAGTGATATTGTTACGTTGTGGGTTTTGACAAAGGCACTCACCGATGTACTGCATGTAACACGGGCATAAACAAGGGAACAGCCATTTGGTGGGTTGTTGTGCAAATTCTCAGTACAAGTGAGACATCCATTGCATGCTCATACACTGAAAAACACAAAATATATCTCTAGGATTTGAATATGGACATAGGGCAAAAACTAAATCCTTCATGGAAATCTCTTAGTTTTAAAAGAGCAAAAATAAACTTTATTCATTCCAGTAAGAGTCAACTGATCCTCTCCAGATCATGAAGAATACTACTGTGAAAAAGCCCCGTCTGGCCGCTGCTCTCCTGAGTAACCAGGACTCGGCCATCAGGTCGAGGTCTGTGGACCAGAACCAGCTCTCCTTGAAGAAGACTGAGCTCGGAGTCCATCTGGGCTAGATGTATTGTGGTCACTCTGTGTCTGAAGGGAAATGAAAGCAAAACCTGGTTCTATGCATCAAGTCATAAAACGATAAGAAATGCTCAAAGTACCTGGTGGGGCTGAACTGGGCCGAGAGCGGCGGGTGGGATGACATCGTCTTTTGCGGGTTAGAGTTCACGTCTGAAAGAACGCTTTCCATGCCTTTCCGGAGAGCTGGAGCTTTCCCATCTTTGAGAATGATTCCGGGTCCGTCTCTTCCCAAGGTGAGGGATGGTGCCCAGGCTTCGAGTGAGGGAGGCGCTGGGGAGAAATTGGAGGGGACCTGGCTTCCTGAAGACCACGACGAGGTCCGAAGCCGTGGAAGTGAAGGGTCTTCATCTGTGACGAAGCGCACCGACTTGACAGGCTAGAAACATCAAGAATAAAAGGATTTACAGTCTCACCAGAATGAAAGTTATAAAAACAGTGTAAACCCATTTCCTTCAAAGCAACC
Source organism: Nerophis lumbriciformis (assembly GCF_033978685.3). NCBI lineage: Eukaryota > Metazoa > Chordata > Actinopteri > Syngnathiformes > Syngnathidae > Nerophis > Nerophis lumbriciformis. Next base: position 901,611 of record NC_084582.2, on the reverse strand, counting down.
ACACTCTTTGGAAGATCACTAATGGTCGAGTTTCGTTTATTCAAGAATGTTTTGACGCTAGTATAGTATAATGGATGGACACAATTGATTCATGGATCACATCGTCACTCCGCCCAGACATGGTGTTAACATCGGAGTCAACCAAGCAAGTGGTGCTACTGGATCTGACTGTCCCCTGGGAGGAGCGAATTGACGAAGCAAATGAGCGTAAGAGGGCCAAATACGCTGAGCTCACTGTAGAGTGTCGGAGTAACGGCTGGAGAGCCCGCTGTGAACCAGTCGAAATTGGGTGCAGGGGTTTTGCTGGTCACTCACTACAGCGTGTGTTCAGAATCCTTGGCATTAGAGGACTGCAGTCGAGAAAAGCCACCAAGAACATCCTAGAGGCCGCAGAAAAGGCCTCCCGGTGGCTGTGGATCCGTAGGGGGGATCCGTGGTGCGCTACTTGGACACAGGCCGGGGTCTGATCACCCCCGGCTGGGTCGCCCGGGCGAGGGTGTCTGATGATTAAAGACCCGAAACACCCTATGACCCCGGGTTTATCACCGATGACGTGTCCAAGCATCACCGTGAGGTGTATTCAAGTTCTGGTCAATTGTGTTGTTTCAAGCATTCAAGGAATTGTATTATACCAGCACACATGAGATGGCACGAAATTCAGTAGGCGAGGTCGCAGATTTACTCCAATGAGTAACCCATTAAGAACAAGATGTCATATGTCAAAATTCAATAATTACCAATTTTTTATGGCCACTAATAGGGATACGCCGGATAGTCGAAGCTCGGATTCAGGAGGAACAGTGTGGTTTTTCGTCCTGGTCGTGGAACTGTGGACCAGCTCTATACTCTCGGCAGGGTCCTTGAGGGTGCATGGGAGTTTGCCCAACCAGTCTACATGTGTTTTGTGGACTTGGAGAAGGCATTCGACCGTGTCCCTCGGGAAGTCCTGTGGGGAGTGCTCAGAGAGTATGGGGTATCGGACTGTCTGATTGTGGCAGTCCGCTCCCTGTATGATCAGTGTCAGAGCTTGGTCCGCATTGCCGGCAGTAAGTCGGACACATTTCCGGTGAGGGTTGGACTCCGCCAAGGCTGCCCTTTGTCACCGATTCTGTAACTTTTATGGACAGAATTTCTAGGCGCAGTCAGATCGTTGAGGGGATCCGGTTTGGTGGCTGCAGGATTAGGTCTCTGCTTTTTGCAGATGATGTGGTCCTGATGGCTTCATCTGGCCAGGATCTTCAGCTCTCACTGGATCGGTTCGCAGCTGAGTGTGAAGCGACTGGGATGAGAATCAGCACCTCCAAGTCCGAGTCCATGGTTCTCGCCCGGAAAAGTGTGGAGTGCAATCTCCAGGTTGGGGAGGAGATCTTGCCCCAAGTGGAGGAGTACCTCGGAGTCTTGTTCACGAGTGAGGGAAGAGTGGATCGTGAGATCGACAGGCGGATCGGTGCGGCGTCTTCAGTAATGCGGACGCCGTATCGATCCGTTGTGGTGAAGAAGGAGCTGAGCCGGAAGGCAAAGCTCTCAATTTACCGGTCGATCTACGTTCCCATCCTCACCTATGGTCATGAGCTTTGGGTTATGACCGAAAGGACAAGATCACGGGTACAAGCGGCCGAAATGAGTTTCCTCCGCCGGGTGGCGGGGCTCTCCCTTAGAGATAGGGTGAGAAGCTCTGTCATCCGGGGGGAGCTCAAAGTAAAGCCGCTGCTCCTCCACATGGAGAGGAGCCAGATGAGGTGGTTCGGGCATCTGGTCAGGATGCCACCCGAACGCCTCCCTAGGGAGGTGTTTAGGGCACGTCCGACCGGTAGGAGGCCGCGGGGAAGACCCAGGACACGTTGGGAAGACTATGTCTCCCGGCTGGCCTGGGAACGCCTCGGGATCCCCCGGGAGGAGCTGGACGAAGTGGCTGGGGAGAGGGAAGTCTGGGCTTCCCTGCTTAGGCTGCTGCCCCCGCGACCCGACCTCGGATAAGCGGAAGAAGATGGATGGATGGCACTAATAGGGATGTCCAATAATGGCTTTTTGTCCATATGCGATATTCCGATATTGTCCAACTCTTTAATTACCGATACCTGCAACAAGAGGAGTATCCTACACTTCTCTTTTGTAAAGTAAATCTGAACAGCCGATATGGGCGTCTACATCAACTATATTATTTGCCTGAGAAGCTGGACAAAAATAAATAAATAAATAAATAAAAAATTACCGATACCGATATCAACCGATACCGATATCAACAGATATATACAGTCGTAGAATTAACACATTATTATGCCTAATTTGGACAACCAGGTATGGTGAAGATAAGGTACTTTTTAAACAAATTAATAAAATAAGATAAATAAATTAAAAACATGTTCTTGAATAAAAAAGGAAGTAAAACAATATAAAAACAGTTACATAGAAACTAGTAATGAATGAAAATGAGTAAAATGAAGTGTTTAAGGGTAGTACTATTAGTGGAGCACAATCATGTGTGCTTACGGACTGTATCCCTTGCAGACTGTATTGATATATATTGATATATAATGTAGGAACCACAATATTAATAACAGAAAGAAACAACCCTTTTGTGTGAATGAGTGTAAATGGGGGAGGGAGGTTTTTTGGGTTGGTGCACTAATTGTAAGTGTATCTTGTGTTTTTTATGTTGATTTAATAAAAAATAAAAATAAAAAACAACAAAAAAACGATACCGATAAATTCCGATATTACATTTTAACGCATTTATCGGACATCCCTAGCCACTAAGCCTTTGGCACTCTCGATTTCAAATACCTGTACTGTAGAGATGCGCGGTTTGCGGGCACAACCACGGAGTCCGCGGATTATCCGCGGATCGGGCGGTTGAAATAAAAAAAAAAATTGATTTTATCCGTGGGTCGGGTCAGGCGGTTGAAATAAAAAAAAATTAGATTTTAAATAGATTCAGGCGGGTGGCAGTTAAACCAATTGGTAAATATATATACATAGTTAAATGTTGTTACCCACATACGAAAAACGAGCAGGCACCTGCAGCATATGCCACAACAGAAGAAGAAAAGAAAAAGAGATGGACACTTTTACGGAGCGGAGAAGGGACGCCTCGCCGGGGTCCGGGACCGAGGCCCCTTCCCCCGAGAGGGCCCCACCGGGAGCCGTAGCTGAGGCGATCCGCGAGAAGGGCCCGACGCACGTCCAGGGTCACCACCGCACCGACACCCCGCCTCGTCCGCCTTCGCCACGGCCGGCGTCACGCGCAGCAGGTAAGCAGCTTACCTGCCCGCCACCCCCGTGGCCGGGGGCTCGTAACAGGGGTCACTCCGCGCGCTCCGCCCGCGCAGCTTACCTGCCCGCCACCCCTGTTGCCGGGGGCGCGTAACAGGGGTCACTCCGCGCGCAGTGCGCTCACGAAAGGGGTGGGGCTCACCCTGGTTGATATAGACAGCAGGACGGTGACCATGGAAGTCGGAACCCGCTAAGGAGTGTGTAACAACCCACCTGCCGAATCAACTAACCCTGAAAATGGATGGCGCTGGAGCGTCGGGCCCATACCCGGCCGTCGCCGGCAGCGAGAGCCGCGAGGGCTAGGCCGCGACGAGTAGGATGGCCGCCGCGGTGCGCGCTGAAGCCTCGGGCGCGAGCCCGGGTGGAGCCGCCGCGGGTGCGAGGGACATCGCACCTCCACGCGCTTGGAGGTGCGCTCAGCGCGGCTCCCATATGATTGCGCACTGGTGTGCGTCTGGGCCGTGACAGCGTGGCACGCATTGAATGTCTGTGCTGCATTGGATCAGTCTCCTTTCTTTAACAGGCAAAAGATTTATAACCTCACTAATGCCTTGCATCGTCTATATTAGATATATAACAACGGGCGGGTGCGGGCGGGTGCGGTTCTGATTAAATGTTAGATCGGGTGGATGGCGGATGGTTGACGACTTTCTGATGCGGTTGCGGATGAAATAATTGCCTATCCGCGCATCTCTACTGTACTGTATTAATTTTGGATTTTTTTAAATGGCAAGGAAAATGCACTGATTTGATATTTCACCTCATGTGCCCGTCCATCTTGTCTCAGATATTAAAAAATGCTAACGTAAAGAAATGCGAAATAAATCATCTGTGCTTTCCAAACTATGACTTTCAACTGTACCTTGTCTGTCGTGCTCTTGTGGAACTCCGGTCTGATAAGAATGGACTGCGGCCCACTGGGCGGCTGTCGTTCATGCAGATAATGTCCTCCCGTCTCATGAGACAAGGTGAAGTCCCGGTCCCTGGGATGGGGGGCAGCAGAGAGCGCTGTGGGCTCACTCATGCGGCCTACTGTTCTTCCCGAGCCAGGCAGAAGTCCGCCGTTTTTCTTCCTCTGCATGGCAGGCGAGTAGCCTGACGCTTGAACTTGAGCAAAGTGCTCCGAGTAGGAGGGTACATTCAAATTGGACGAATGGTTGAAAGGATTGGATACTAAAAAAAAGAATTCAAAGTAAGAAATGTTTTGAGAGATACACTACAGGCCAAAAGTTTGTACACACATTCTCATTCAATGCGTTTTCTTTATTTTCATGACTATTTACATTGTACAAACCCCGTTTCCATATGAGTTGGGAAATTGTGTTAGATGTGAATATAAACGGAATATAATGGTTTGCAAATCATTTTCAACCCATATTCAGTTGAATATGCTACAAAGACAACATATTTGATGTTCAAACTCATAAACATTTTTTTTTTTTCGCAAATAATCATTAACTTTAGAATTTGATGCCAGCAACACGTGACAAAGAAGTTGGGAAAGATGGCAATTTAAATACTCATAAAGTTGAGGAATGCTCATCAAACACTTATTTGGAACATCCCACAGGTGTGCAGGCTAATTGGGAACAGGTGGGTGCCATGATTGGGTATAAAAACAGCTTCCCAAAAAATGCTCAGTCTTTCACAAGAAAGGATGGGGCGAGGTACACCCCTTTGTCCACAACTGCGTGAGCAAATAGTCAAACAGTTTAAGAACAACGTTTCTCAAAGTGCAATTGCAAGAAATTTAGGGATTTCAACATCTACGCTCCATAATATCATCAAAAGGTTCAGAGAATCTGGAGAAATCACTCCACGTAAGCGGCATGGCCGGAAACTAACATTGAATGACCGTGACCTTCCATCCCTCAGACGGCATTGTATCAAAAACCTACATTAATCTCTAAAGGATATCACCACATGGGCTCAGGAACACTTCAGAAAACCACTGTCACTAAATACAGTTTGTCGCTACATCTGTAAGTGCAAGTTAAAGCTCTACTATGCAAAGCGAAAGCCATTTATCAACAACATCCAGAAACACCACCGGCTTCTCTGGGCCCGAGATCATCTAAGATGGACTCATGCAAAGTGGAAAAGTGTTCTGTGGTCTGACGAGTCCACATTTCAAATTGTTTTTGGAAATATTCAACATCGTGTCATCCGGGCTAAAGGGGAAGCGAACCATCCAGACTGTTATCGACGCAAAGTTGAAAAGCCAGCATCTGTGATGGTATGGGGGTGCATTAGTGCCCAAGGCATGGGTAACTTACACATCTGTGAAGGCACCATTAATGCTGAAAGGTACATACAGGTTTTGGAACTGCCATCTAAGCGCCGTCTTTTTCAGCAAGACAATGCCAAGCCACATTCAGCATGTTACAACAGCGTGGCTTCGTAAAAAAAGAGTGCAGGTACTTTACTGGCCCGCCTGCAGTCCAGACCTGTCTCCCATCGAAAATGTGTGGCGCATTATGAAGCGTAAAATACGACAGCGGAGACCCCGGACTGTTGAACGACTGAAGCTCTACATAAAACAAGAATGGGAAATAATTCCACTTTCAAAGCTTCAACAATTACTTTCCTCAGTTCCCAATCGTTTGAGTGTTGTTAAAAGAAAAGGTGATGTAACACAGTGGTGAACATGCCCTTTCCCAACTACTTTGGCACGTGTTGCAGCCATGAAATTCTAAGTTAATTATTATTTGCAAAAAAAAAAAAAAGTTTATGAGTTTGAACATCAAATATGTTGTCTTTGTAGTGCATTCAATTGAATATTGGTTCAAAAGGAGTTGCAAATCATTGTATTCCGTTTATATTTACATCTAACACAATTTCCCAACTCATATGGAAACGGGGTTTGAACATAACTCCACATGTGTTCATTTATAGTTTTGATGCGTTCAGTGACAATCTACATTGTAAATAGTCATGAAAATAAAGAAAATGCATTGAATGAGAAGGTGTGTCCAAACTTTTGGCCTGTACTGTATATTTTTTATAACATCCAGAAATGTTGCTGTTCATTCACCTCTTTGTGGGTTAAAGAAGCGCCTCACTGTCTCCCAACCTTGCGAGCTTCCATAGAAAGATGATTTCCCAGCGCCTGTGGAGGACATTGCGTGCTGCACTCCGTTCGGCACAGGTGCGACCTGTCCTGCCGAGTATTGCGATCCATTAGTGTTCACCCTATCAACAGCAAGGACAGGATTCCTGGCGGCTGTGGGCTTCCTTCCCGCTGCCGTGCTGTGCTGTGAGGACGAGCTCGCCGCTTTGGTCTCCAGGAGTCTGGCTGAAGTTCTGCGGTGAGGCAATGAAGCACGTTAGGATGTAGGAATACATTCTTTCATAATACTGACACATTGAACAGGGGAATAAGTGCATGATTAAAACATCTTCCTGCCCACACCATTGCATTGCATTTGCATTCAATGCGTCATTGGGCCGTCAGGGATGGGAACCTTTCACCTGAGCACAGGAGTGATATAGTTGCTGGGCAGGACGCCCACTTTGCCCGTTCTGAGCGACAACCCACGCAGCCAGCCTTCCTTGAACTTCCCGTACACTCCCACCATCTCGCCTTTCCTCAGCTCCAGCTCCTCAGGGCGATGTGGCTTGTAAGAATACAGCACAGCACACCTGAAGGGTGAGGTAACCTTTCGTTAGTAGATGTTACCGTGGAACCAGAGTTAACATGTCCTGAGTGAATTCAAATGAAAAATGTCTTTCTAAAAATTATAGCTTCAATTTTATAGTTTGAACCACCATCACACATGATAGCATAACACCCAGGAGCTCTGTTCAGAGCATCAATGGCTTTTTCCCTCAACTAGTCATGCAAGGGCAATTTTTAAATAAAAACGTCGTTTTTTGTTTTTTAAAGAAGCGCGCAAACTACAGGCACATTCTTTTTTTCTTTCTTTCTTGAGTTTATTTGGAACATGAACACACTTACATCATAATACATCACACAGTTTCATATCATTTCATTTTACATCATGCCCGAAAAGGAGTAGGAAGAAGCAAAGCTTATTTAATCCTACCCCTTTCCCACTTCAAAGCGTTTACAAATATATAGAATCATTTACTGACCTTTTTATATAATAAAATAACATCTATGAATTAGTATACAACAGTTTTGTAATATGTAATTAATTAATTAATTCAGTCATTGTTAACATACTGAGATGAAGAATATCTTATTTTCATCCATCCATCCATCCATTTTCTACTGCTTATTCCCTTTGGGGTCGCGGGGGGCGCTGGAGCCTATCTCAGCTACAATTGGGCGGAAGGCGGGGTACACCCTGGACAAGTCGCCACCTCATCGCAGGGCCAACACAGATAGACAGACAACATTTACACTCACATTCACACACTAGGGCCAATTTAGTGTTGCCAATCAACCTATCCCCAGGTGCATGTCTTTGGAGGTGGGAGGAAGCCGGAGTACCCGGAGGGAACCCACGCAGTCACGGGGAGGACATGCAAACTCCACACAGAAAGATCCCGAGCCCGGGATTGAACCCAAGACTACTCAGGACCTTCGTATTGTGAGGCAGATGCACTAACCCCTCTGCCACCGTGAAGCCCAATAAGGTTGAAATTATTTCTCATAATTCTTCTTTTCTGTACTGTGTAAGCACTATTATTTTGAACAAGCTCTTAAACTGGATCATATCAGTACAATTTTTAACTTCTTTACTTAATCCATCCATCCATCTTCTTCCGCTTATCCGAGGTCAGGTCGCGGGGGCAGCAGCTTAAGCAGGGAAGCCCAGACTTCCCTCTCCCCAGCCACTTCGTCCAGCTCCTCCCGGGGGATCCCGAGGCGTTCCCAGGCCAGCCGGGAGACATAGTCTTCCCAGCGTGTCCTGGGTCTTCCCCGTGGCCTCCTACCGGTCGGACGTGCCCGAAACACCTCCCTAGGGAGGCGTTCGGGTGGCATCCTGACCAGATGCCCGAACCACCTCATCTGGCTCCTCTCCATGTGGAGGAGCAGCGGCTTTACTTTGAGCTCCCCCCGGATGACAGAGCTTCTCACCCTATCTCTAAGGGAGAGCCCCGCCACTCGGCGGAGGAAACTCATTTCGGCCGCTTGTACCCGTGATCTTGTCCTTTCGGTCATGACCCAAAGCTCATGACCATAGGTGAGGATGGGAACGTAGATCGACCGGTAAATCGAGAGCTTTGCCTTCCGGCTCAGCTCCTTCTTCACCACAACGGATCGATAAAGCGTCCGCATTACTGAAGACGCCGCACCGATCCGCCTGTCGATCTCACGATCCACTCTTCCCTCACTCGTGAACAAGACTCCGAGGTACTTGAACTCCTCCACTTGGGGCAAGATCTCCTCCCCAACCCGGAGATGGCACTCCACCCTTTTCCAGGAGAGTACCATGGACTCGGACTTGGAGGTGCTGATTCTCATCCCAGTCGCTTCACACTCGGCTGCGAACCGATCCAGTGAGAGCTGAAGATCTTGGCCGGAGGAAGCCATCAGGACCACATCATCTGCAAATAGCAGTGACCTAATCCTGCAGCCACCAAACCAGATCCCCTCAACGCCCTGACTGCGCCTAGAAATTCTGTCCATAAAAGTTATGAACAGAATCGGTGACAAAGGGCAGCCTTGGCGGAGTCCAACCCTCACTGGAAACGTGTCCGACTTACTGCCGGCAATGCGGACCAAGCTCTGACACTGATCATACAGGGAGCGAACTGCCACAATAAGACAGTCCGATACCCCATACTCTCTGAGCACTCCCCACAGGACTTCCCGAGGGACACGGTCGAATGCCTTCTCCAAGTCTACAAAGCACATGTAGACTGGTTGGGCAAACTCCCATGCACCCTCAAGGACCCTGCCGAGAGTATAGAGCTGGTCCACAGTTCAGCCTCCTCTCCAGTACACCTGAATAGACCTTACCGGGAAGGCTGAGGAGTGTGATCCCACGATAGTTGGAACACACCCTCCGGTTCCCCTTCTTACTTAATCCATTCCATCATTTAATTCCACATACTGATATGCTAAAAGTTCTAAGTGTTGTACGTGCATATAAATGTTTTCAATTATTTTTTCCTCTAAGGTTATATTTCTCCTCTTTAGTTGAGAAGAATTGTTGTACATTCTTTGCTAGCAGGTTATAGTTTGCTTTGTACATCATTTTAGCTGTTTGCAATTTTACCAAATCACCAAACTTGAATATTTCTGACTTAATAAATAAATGTTCTCTATATCCAACATGATGTATTATTCTAACTGATCTTTTTTGTAACACGGTTAGCGAATGTAGCGCACATTTGTAGTTATTTCCCCATATTTCTGCACAATAACTCAGATATGGTAACACTAGCGAGCAGTGGCCTCAGTACTCAGTGGCCTAGTGGTTAGAGTGTCCGCCCTGAGATCGGTAGGTTGTGAGTTCAAATCCCGGCCGAGTCATACCAAAGACTATAAAAATAGGACCCATTACCTCCCTGCTTGGCACTCAGCATCAAGGGTTGGAATTGGGGGTTAAATCACCAAAAATGATTCCCGGGCGCGGCCACCGCTGCTGCCCACTGCTCCCCTCACCTCCCAGGGGGTGATCAAGGGTGATGGGTCAAATGTAGAGAATAATCTCGCCACACCTAGTGTGTGTGTGACAATCATTGGTACTTTAACTTTAACTTTAGAATATGTAGTGATTTTTGGCCCAGGACATATTTTGCTTTATTCATTATTGAAATGTTTTTTGCCACCTTATGTTGTATGTTTTGTATATGAGATTTCCAGTTCATTTGATCATCTATTAAGACTCCCAAAAATCTAGTTTCTTTTACCCTTTCTATGTCTACTCCGTCTATTTGTATTTGTGTATGATGCTCTTTTCTACTGTTACCAAATAGCATTATTTTAGTTTTACTGAGATTCAAAGATAGTCTGTTTTTGTCAAACCATCTTTTTAATTTGTTCATTTCTTCTGTTATTATTTGTATTATCTTCTGTGTGCTCTCTCCTGAACAGAAAGCAGTTGTGTAGTCCGCAAATAAAACCAACTTTAAGTCCTTCGTAACCTTACAAATGTCGTTTATATAAAGATTGAACAATCTTGGTCCCAGTATTGATCCCTGGGGTACACCACAGGATATATCTAGCCGTGTTGACATATTTTCACCCATCTTCACATATTGCTTCCTCCTGTTGGTTAAATAACTTCTTACCCAATTCAATACCAAACCTCTGATGCCATATCGTTCTAATTTTCGTATTAAAATATCATGATTAATTGTGTCAAATGCTTTTGTTAAGTCCATGAATACTGCGGCCGCACATTCTTTACCATCTATTGCATTGGTCATTTCCTCTGTTATTTTGGTTAGTGCTATTGATGTTGAGATATTTGCTCGGAATCCATATTGGTTCTCCACAAGCGTCCCACTTTTGTTAATAAATAAATGTAATCGACTATTGAATCATTTTTCCAAGATTTTGGAGAATTGTGGAAGTAATGAAACTGGTCTGTAGTTAGTAAACTGGTGTACGTCTCCATTCTTATAAATTGGTACGACTTTTGCAATTTTCATTATATCAGGGAATTTACCGGTTAACAATGATACATTGGTAATATATGTCATTTACAATAAACATGCTAACTAACCTCTTTGTCATCCCTTTTCTTGGAATTTTGTCTATAATTCACCATCCTTATGAGAGACAAGAACACGTTTTTTTAAAATGCATTCTACTTCGTAAATAAACGTAAATAAAAGTAATATTACAATGGAGCCAGTGGGACCCTTAATGTCTTTGCGTCTATTCCGTCCATAAAAAAACACAAAAAAAACATCGAAAAACCACCAACAATATCTCAATTACCGTATTTTTCGGACTATAAGTCGCTCCGGAGTATAAGTCGCACCGGCCGAAAATGCATAATAAAGAAGGAAAAAAAACATATACAGTGGGGCAAAAAAGTATTTAGTCAGCCACCAATTGTGCAAGTTCTCCCACTTAAAATGATGACAGAGGTCTGTAAAAATTAAATTGGTGAAAAACCAGGACCTGGCTGGGGGACGAAGGCCCCCAGCCAGACCCTCGGAAATTTTTTCAGTCTTTTTCATTGTGGTCAAATCACATGCCTGTATATGTTATAGTTATTTGAATGACTCTTACCATAATATGTTACGTTAACATACCAGTTGGTTATTTATGCCTCATATAACGTACACTTATTCAGCCTGTTGTTCACTATTCTTTATTTATTTTAAATTGCCTTTCAAATGTCTATTCTTGGTGTTGGCTTTTATCAAATACATTTCCCCCAAAAATGCGACTTATACAGTGGGGCAAAAAAGTATTTAGTCAGCCACCGATTGTGCAAGTTCTCCCACTTAAAATGATGACAGAGGTCTGTCATTTTCATCATAGGTACACTTCAACTGTGAGAGAAAAAATCCAGGAATTCACATTGTAGGAATTTTAAAGAATTTATTTGTAAATTATGGTGGAAAATAAGTATTTGGTCACTTCAAACAAGGAAGATCTCTGGTCAAGAACAAAAATTCAACTCAATACTTTGTAATATAACCTTTGTTGGCAATAACAGAGGTCAAACGATTACTATAGGTCTTTACCAGGTTTGCACACACAGTAGCTGGTATTTTGGCCCATTCCTCCATGCAGATCTTCTCGAGAGCAGTGATGTTTTGGGGCTGTCGTCGAGCAACACGGACTTTCAACTCCCTCCACAGATTTTTCTATGGGGTTGAGGTCTGGAGACTGTCTAGGCCACTCCAGGACTTTCAAATGCTTCTTACGGAGCCACTCCTTCGTTGCCCGGGCGGTGTGTTTGGGATCATTGTCATGCTGGAAGACCCAGCCACGTTTCATCTTCAAAGCTCTCACTGATGGAAGGAGGTTTTGGCTCAAAATCTCACGATACATGGCCCCATTCATCCTTTCCTTAACACGGATCAGTCGGCCTGTCCCCTTAGCAGAAAAACAGCCCCAAAGCATGATGTTTCCACCCCCATACTTCACAGTAGGTATGGTGTTCTTGGGATGCAACTCAGTATTCTTCTTCCTCCAAACACGACGAGTTGAGTTTATACCGAAAAGTTCTATTTTGGTTTCATCTGACCACATGACATTCTCCCAATCCTCTGCTGTATCATCCATGTGCTCTCTGGCAAACTTCAGACGGGCCTGGACATGCACTGGCTTAAGCAGGGGGACACGTCTGGCACTGCAGGATTGGATTCCCTGTCGGCGTAGTGTGTTACTGATGGTAACCTTTGTTACTTTGGTCCCAGCTCTCTGCAGGTCATTCACCAGGTCCCCCCGTGTGGTTCTGGGATTTTTGCTCACCGTTCTCATGATCATTTTGACCCCACGGGATGAGATCTTGCGTGGAGCCCCAGATCGAGGGAGATTATCAGTGGTCTTGTATGTCTTCCATTTTCTGATAATTGCTCCCACGGTTGATTTTTTCACACCAAGCTGCTTGCCTATTGTAGATTCACTCTTCACAGTCTGGTGCAGGTCTACAATTATTTTGCTGGTGTCCTTCGACAGCTCTTTGGTCTTGGCCATAGTGGAGTTTGGAGTCTGACTGTTTGAGGCTGTGGACAAGTGTCTTATACAGATAACGAGTTCAAACAGGTTTATTAATCAATACAGGTAACGAGTGGAGGACAGAAGAGCTTCTTAAAGAAGAAGTTACAGGTCTGTGAGAGCCAGAGATCTTCCTTGTTTGAAGTGACCAAATACTTATTTTCCACCATAATTTACAAATAAATTCTGTAAAATTCCTACAATGGGAATTCCTGGATTTTTTTCCACATTCTGTCCCTCACAGTTGAAGTGTACCTATGATGGAAATGACAGACCTCTGTCATCATTTTAAGTGGGAGAACTTGCACAATCGGTGGCTGACTAAATACTTTTTTGCCCCACTGTATAAGTCGCATTTTTTGGGGGAAATGTATTTGATAAAAGCCAACAGCAAGAATAGACATTTGAAAGGCAATTTAAAATAAATCAAGAATAGTGAACAACAGGCTGAATAAGTGTACGTTATATGAGGCATAAATAACCAACTGGTATGTTAACGTAACATATTATGGTAAGAGTCATTCAAATAACTATAACATATACAGGCATGTGATTTGACCACAATGAAAAAGACTGAAAACATTTCCGGGGGTCTGGGGGACGAAGGCCCCCAGCCAGGTCCTGGTTTTTCACCAATTTAACATGCTAAAATGAACAAAGACAGCACCATTTGAAGAAAATATTTTAGTGTTTAAAGACATGAAAACATCATTAATAGAACATACCTTGCTTCAAGTTGTTTCATATGTTTTTGGCGTTTCGCATGTACTTCCAAAGCCTTGATACCTCGTGATCCATAGTCAATATTATCATGACACCACGTGCACAAAACCTTTCCGGGACGATCGAGTTTCCGAATAAAATCACCGAACAAAGTCGTAACTTCCTTCTGCCCAACAGTATCAGTGATTTCCCTTTCCATCCAGTCCCATCGAAACGTATTTTTGACATGTTTATCAATTTCTTTTACTCGTAAAGCGTCCTTTCTCTCGAGAACCGACATGGTTTACATATGGAAAATGGCGGTAATAACCATTATGAATGATGACGTTATTAACGTCATCATTCATAACAGATGTCCTGATTGGTCACAAGGAACATATCGACCAATCAACTACGGCGTAATATAAACTACGTCTCGAATCTTGATTTAGGGTTGGAAAAAAACCCGGAAAAACGGGAGATAATTATTTTTTTCCCCCCGAGATTAAAAAGGACGGAATTCCGATTTAAGACGGAAAAATCACATGCCTGCATATAGAACATGCTATACGTTTACCAAACAATCTGTCACTCCTAATCGCTAAATCCCATGAAATCTTATACGTCTAGTCTCTTACGTGAATGAGATCAATAATATTATAATGTGTTCATCATTTCACACATAAGTCGCTCCTGAGTATAAGTCGCACCCCCGGCCAAACTATGAAAAAAACTGCGACTTATAGTCCGAAAGATACGGTAAGTATTAGCAATATTGTTATTATAAAGGCTAACATTAGGACCTAGCGGCACATTGATCAGATGGAGGTAACTTCCTAATGGTGCTGTATTGACATCATGAGCTAGGGAGCTGCTCTCTTGCTTCTGAAAGTTAATTCTAGATTATAAATCTTGTCTCTCACCTTGATAGTAAAAGGATGTGGACATAAACAGAGAAGTTGGCACACTTTGACAGCCAACTTGGACACGGAAATGGTGAAAAAGATGATTAATTCTTCATCTAAATGGGAAGATATGAACAACCCATTAGTAGGCATACCAGTGAAAGCAGACATTGTACAGTAAGTGATGTTTTATTATGCCTGTTGGATCTCATGGAGTCTGCCGTGAGAAGTAATGTTGTTAAGGGAAAACGCCAACGTTGATGCATGTATGAAATTAACTCACTGCCGTATGCTTAAAATGACCAAAATACGTAAATATCACATGTTAAGAATGTGTCTGTTTCTACATGATATACTTACAGCATGTATATAAAACGTTGATAGAGGTATTTGGATGTTTTTTTAAGCGCTTTATAGGCGTAAAGAGCGACTGACTGAATCCATTGTAAGCGGACTTCTGCCAGCATATTTACTAGTATTCATAACAAAAGAAAAATATGTGTTTTTGTTTTAGTATTGTGAATGATAGGCAAAATTCTTAAAAAAGAGAAGTTCCTTTGTTGGGTTTTTGTTTCACAGTGATTAACTTTTTTCTACATTTGTACATCTATATTCATAAGGCACATCTGCAATAAAAAAACAACCTGTTTCTTTATCATTCTGTGCTTGATTGTCTTTACTGTTTAATATTAATAATGCTTAGCTTAAAGGGGAACTGCACTTTATTGGAATTTTGCCTATGGTTCATAATCATTATGAAAGACATGACGATGGATGTTATATATATTTTTTGCATTCTAAATATTAAATACATGCAATCAAAATTCTGCTTACAATGGTGCCGTGCAATTCCGTCTACAAAGCCCTTAAAAAAACAACCAAACATCTCCATTAAAGTTTTACATACAAGATGTAAGTACATACTGTATGTAATGCAGTAACCGACACATTTGTAACATTTAATATTTACTCATTTTGATATTTAAGCATAGGCGGTGCATTAATTTAAAAAACGCAGTGTTCAGTGTTTCCCACAAGACAGGCATCTATTTGTGGTGGTGTGGTCGGGGGGTGGCGGCGGCAGCGGCAGCGGCGATGACAAAGAAGAACGCGGAGTTGGAATATAATTACAACATTTTATGTACATATTTATATACAGATTTGAACAATTAGTGATTCACTGAAATATATTTATTAATTGTGGTTCTTACAAAAAATATATCTTATAAAATATAAAAGCTAAAATGTCTCTTAAAGCTCTGCCCCTTTAATTAGTGAATACTAAATAATTTAACTTTAGCCTACTACTACAACCATATTATTTACCAGCAACATGAAGTGAAACAGAGGCAGAGGTGTCCTGCCACAGTCAGTCAACCTCCTCCTCCTCCTCCTGCTGCTGCTGAACAGGTCGCACCTGTGGTCCGGACTGTAGGCCTACCTCCTCTCCAAGTTGAGCCCTTTTCGGCCGTTGAAAATATTTTTCTATACTCATCTGTGTGAAGGAGTGAACATCCAACATTAGAATTTATTACTAACGAGCAGAACCGCTCTATGTACAGTGCCGTCTAACCTTAAGCGGCAGCAGCTCAACACATGCAGGGTTCAACGTTAAGCTTTTTTTCTACTTGCCCGACTTCTCAAATCTACTTGCCCCAA
Organism: Nerophis lumbriciformis; assembly: GCF_033978685.3. Taxonomy (NCBI): domain Eukaryota; kingdom Metazoa; phylum Chordata; class Actinopteri; order Syngnathiformes; family Syngnathidae; genus Nerophis; species Nerophis lumbriciformis. Next base: position 885,471 of record NC_084582.2, on the reverse strand, counting down.
TATTTTTACTTGTCCTGCCTAGGTTTTTTTCTGGCTGTGTAGTGCTCATGGCTTATATCTTACTAAAATTCTTCCCGTTGACTATTTACAACACTACACAGTATTTATTATTATTATTATTATCTATAATTAAATTTAAATGGCATTGTATACATGTAAAATTAAATGCTATTTCACATTATTTGACCAGTAGCAGTTACACCCATCTGAACAGGTCAGCCACCTGTTTAAAGCCCGATCACAGTTGAAATCTTGAAATGAAGGGCCTTTAATGGCCAAAACATTAACCTGGACAACATTTTAACAGCTGGTTGGCTCAGATTTTATTCTTTTCATTGCATTCACATGCTGCAGTGGACAGTGGACAATTTAGCTTCAGTCCATGTGTGTTTATTGACAACAGGGTTATAACCTGGACACGTTAGCTCGTCGGTATGAAAACACATGACTGTTACTACGTGCATGAAGCAGCGTCAGGCTGCTCACCGTCAGTGAAACGCTCGGTGAAATCGCGGATTAACGTTAAATATATGACGAGCCGCGAGCGATGCAGCTATAACCTATCTACCTATATTATCCTCGTATTTTGATCCCGTCCGTCCGTCCGTCCCTCTTCTTCTTCTTCTGGCCCACCAGGTGAATTAAGTGCTATTGGCGGAGTTACAATGCATAGTAGGCTACCGCCACCTACTGCACCGGAGTTGTAACTACAAGCAACATTCACAGACAGTCCCATTGCTTTTATGAGCGGTCGGGCGAGTCAAAAGCCGAAAAATCCATTTGTGGCGGACGTAATTCTTTCGTGGCGGGCCGCCACAAATAAATGAATGTGTGGGAAACACTGATGTTTGCTGCAGACTTCATGAGAGCCAACATAATAAAACATCACTTACTGTACAAGGTCTGCTGTCATTATGATGCCGACTGCTAGGATGTTGATATATTCCCATTTAGGTGAAGAATGTCTCATAATCCTCATGAAGAAACGAGGTGAGGTGCGGAGGGGATCACGCCTCTTTTTGTGTCGTTCCGGCCATTTCCGGGTCCTAAATGGCTGTCAAAGTGTACCAACTTGTTGGAGTACCTACTCAGATGTCTCATGTCCAAGTGAGATGCATGATTTCTGATGTAGAATAAAACTTTTAGGGAGCAAGGAAGTCAGGAAGCAGCAGACCACTCAATGATGGGTGGGCACACATGGGAGTGATCACGGAGCCACTATAAATATTTTGTCCGCTTTAGCGCTTATAATAATATCATTAATACCTGGTTAATAATCAAGTCACAAAATGTAAATGGAGTATTGTTGGTGTTTTTTTAATTTAATGATTATTTATTGGATTTCATGGGCGAAATAGTGGAGATTCCATTGGCTCCGCTGTAAGTGGACTTTTTATTTAATATTAAGAATGCATAAAAAATAAAATCCATTCATTGTCATGTCTTTCAAAAATAATTGTGGACGATAGGCAACATACCAAAAAACAGTGCAGTTTCCCGTTACGTTTACACTTGTTTACACTATTCGGTTGTTTAAGGCCACAACCACTGCATACCTGCCAACTTTTGAAATCAGAAAAACCTAGTACCCAGGGTCCAGGGGCCGCAGGCCCCGGTAGGTCCAGGACAAAGTCCTGGTGGGGGGTTCAGGCCGACGCAAAATGATTATTAGCATTCAGACAGGTTAAAATGTTGCTAAAACCATCACTTTTCTATCAGTCACAGTGACTTTTCAAAACAAAAATATTACAGCAAAAATCATATGGGTTGATTGACATGTTTATTCTGTAAGCTAACTTCAATAGTTTGAAATTATTTTGACAGTTAATGCCAGTTATCCTGTCAACCTTTCACAAGACTTCAATTTGTTAATTGAAAGTATAAACACTTTTTACAGTAAACAAATGGTAAAACAGTACTAAACAATTCCATTAAAAAAAAAAATTGGTGTCATTATTAACTTTCTGTCCAAGCTTGTATAATCTACTGCCTTGTTCAATTGTAAAAAATATTCTGTGCCTAAAATTCACATTTCTATCACAATTATCATACTGTAAACATGGTAAGCTAACTTCATTAAAATTAATAGTCCTGTCAATAGCATGGAATTACAATTCAAATGTAGTTTTTTTGTAAGCCTTTCAAAAGAATTCAAAATATGAAAAATTTATGAAAATTAATTGAAGCCATCAGACACTTGAAAAGTGGCACATCACATCTCTAATGTAATCATTTGAACTTTTCAACAGAAATAGCACTGCAAAAATATTAAGGACATACTTCTGTATTTTGGTAGTTATGCTGTCAACATTTAACAAGATTTCTTCAACTTGGACTTGAAAGCATAAATAGTATAAACACTTTTAACAGTATAACAGTACTAAACAATTCCAATAGATAACATTGGTGTCATTACCTTTTTGTGGCTAAAATCCAAATTTAGCAACGGCATTAGACTTGTGTTTTTTTGTCCCAACGTGGTCTTTTACATCGCTAATTCCTCCGTGTCCGATCGAAAAATCTTGTCTGCACAAGGTGCAATTCGCGTAGTTTTCACCCTTTTTGGAACGGATAATTATTCCCGGATAGGCTTTTGAATATTCTTCACGGAATGACTGCAGTTTTCTTTTCGGTTTAAGACTCGTTTGCGATTTTTCTCCGGCTGATTCCATGATCGTTCGCTCGTTTGGAAACAATGGCAACTGGTGCCTCGTGCTTGGCAGCGGTGCTATAAATAGCCTCGCGCATGGCATTCGGAATGGCTCGATAGGAAGTTACTGGAAGCAGTGTCGATTGTCATTGTTGTTACGCGATTTCGTGAATAAAACTTAAAAAAAAATTATTTTTTTTAATTAATGAAAAACCGTATTTTTTATCACTGCAACCGTAACCCGGAATAGGTTGATGAAAACCGTACTAATTACGGGAAAACCGGAGTAGTTGGCAGGTATGCCACTGGGCGCGGGATATGATAATGGCCTGGGCTTTTGTAAAGATTTGATTTTTTTTTTCTTTAAATCCGTCCGTTATAAAAGTTGATGTTATAAAAGTTAGAATCAAATCAAATTTGCTGTCTAAGCTCAACAATAAAGTAGTTTGAATGTGTAGGTCATGTTGCACAGTCCAAAAATGCAAAATTGTTAATTTCTCCTGGTAGCCTTGTAAGTTTTCGATGCTGCGCACTGTTAGCACAGATGTCATAAAGTCATCAAAGCTCACAATTTTGCATTCACACACAGCAACCAACATTTGGGAACCAGGATGAAGTGATAAAATAAAAGGTAAAAATATGATAAATCTATTTTTTTGGCAGCGTTGCACAAAATGTTTAAGTTTCACTTTTGTATCTCGTAGCACAATTGTGGTGCATTCAAGGACCCTTCATTAAAGTTTGAAACATGTACTTCACTCGTTTTTAAAGACAGGGGAGGCTTTAACACTAGTATGTGCACTAATAATAATTATAATAAATAGTATAATAATGATGTATTATGATTATTATCATCCAAATCTACATGAATCAGCTTATCTTCCATTTACACTATGAAGTAAAGAGAAACTTGACATAGTCAGTTATATTTAGGTGGATAATGACAGCTTGTACTACATTCTGTCTATTTTACATTACATTGGTTTGCACTATTTGGTAACAACAAGCAAGCCAAAAAACAGAACTTTGAAAACAAAACAAATAATTTAGGGAGGGTTTAAGGATAAGGCCTAATGATGCCACTGATTTTAGTGCTTGATGAAATACATTATTGATGAAACTAAGACATCCATCCATCCATTTTCTACCGCTTGTCCCGTTCGGGGTCGCGGGGGGTGCTGGAGCCTATCTCAGCTGCATTCGGGCGGAAGGCGCGGTGCACCCTGGACAAGTAAACATGTAAATATTGTGGTTTTCTGATCACGGAGTGCATCATATACTGTACTTCAAGGTTATCACCTTAGGAAAACTGGCACGTACGCGTAAAAGGCTGTATCCGATCGATCGATGGCAGTACACGCATAAAGAAACTTGTTTACAATCACATATTCTAGATATATTAATCCCATCTTTAAAGGTCAAAAACCTTATTAAAGTTGTTTTCCATACAACATATTGGAGCCATTAAAAGCTGTATGCAAAATTCTCATTAAGGTGTTTTAAAAAGTTAATTTAAACCAAGATTAAGTCGATTATTCCGTGTTTATTACAAGTAAACATACATAGTGTATGTATGTGGGGTGGGGGCCCTTCATAATAATAAAAAAAAGATTAAAAACAATAAAAGGAGTACAAACAAAATCATGTTTAGGGCTACACAAAACCTAGTTATGACAGTTACAAAAAAATAACTAATATTTGCCTGTTTTTTATGATGTATTTTAGGTGTATTTTCAATGTAACCTTTAATCATGCACTCACACACTGATGGACAGTTGCTGTGTGGTAGAGTTTTTGCTGTCTGCAGACGAGGAAGACATTTGGGGGTTCAACAGAGCCATGGAGATGTTGGGCGGAGCCTCGTTGGCCATCTTCTCATTCTGCAACGAGACGGGAGTCACAATGATCACCATGTTGGATTTAAGAGGAGGAAAGAACTTTTGAACCCCAGAGCACTCAGAACAAATTAGTCAGGGTGGCAACAGCTCAGGAGAGGACACACTTTCAGAGTAGAGCGTAAAATACATTCACTGGCCACAAAATTAGGTACACCTGCACTGTCTAGTTTGATGCAATAGAAGGAAAATATGTTTTTAATGACAAATTTTGATGACGATGTCTACAGGTTTAATTGTTGTTTTTATCCCGGTCACCAACCTTTTTGAAACCAAGAGCTACTTCTTGGGTACCGATTAATGCGAAGGGCTACCAGTTTGATACACACTAAAATAAATTGCCAGAAATAGCCAATTTGCTCAATTTACCTTTAACTCTATGTTATTATTAATAATTAATGATATTTATCTTTGTGGAAACACTGATCCTCTTAATGATTTCTCACAATAAATATATATAGAAACAGATAAATCTCAATATGCAACACTTTATTTTTATATTTTCTCTAAGTGCACATTTTTCAAATTTTGTAGAGAATAAATGATGAAAAAACACTTAATTGAACGGTTTAAAAGAGGAGAAAACACGAATTTTGAAACATAGTTTATCTTCAATTTCGACTCTTTAAAATTCTAAATTCAACTGAAAAAAAAGAAGAGAAAAACTAGCTCATTCGAATCTTTTTGAAAAAATTAAAAAAAGAATTTATGGAACATCATTAGTAATTTTTCCTGATTAAGATTCATTTTAGAATTTTGATGACATGTTTTAAATAGGTTAAAATCCAATCTGCACTTTGTTAGAATATATAACAAATTGGACCAAGCTATATTTCTAACAAAGACAAATCATTATATCTTCTAGATTTTCCAGAACAAAAATTTTGAAATAAATTCAAAAGACTTTGAAATAAGACTTAAATTTGATTCTACAGATTTTCTAGATTTGCCAGAATATTTCTTTTGAATTTTAATCTCAATAAGTTTGAAGAAATATTTCACAAATATTCTTCGTCGAAAAAACAGAAGCTAAAATGAAGAATTAAATTAAAATGGATTTATTATTCTTTAGAATAAAAAAAAATACATTTACTTGAACATTGATTTCAATTGTCAGGAAAGAAGAGGAAGGAATTTAAAAGGTAAAAAGGTATATGTGTTTAAAAATCCTAAAATAATTCTGAAGGTTGTATTTTTTCTCTAAAATTGTCTTTCTGAAAGTTATAAGAAAATAAATGAATTTATTTAAACAAGTGAAGACCAAGTCTTTAAAATATTTTCTTGGATTTTCTAATTCTATTTAATTTTTGTCTCTCTTAGAATTAAAAATGTCGAGCAAAGCGAGACCAGCTTGCTAGTAAATAAATACAATTTAAAAAAAATAGAGGCAGCTCACTGGTAAGTGCAAATGCAGAGGACAAATTTCACCACACCTACTGTGTGTGTGTGTGTGTGTGTGTGTGTGTGTGTGTGTGTGTGAGACAATCATTGGTACTTTAACTTTATTTTTAGAACAGGCCAGCAGGCGACTCATTTGGTCCTTACGGGCGACCTGGTGTCCGCGGGCACCGCGTTGGTGACCCCTGCCGTACATTAAAGAGTAAACCACAATATTAAAAACACTTGTCAGTAAAGTGCTGCTTTGGTTCAATACAAACCAAAGTAATACAAATGGTGATAATAGTAGAATAGTAAAAAAAACGAATTAAAAAAAAGGCCACATTGACCCAAATAAGACAACCCTAAATATAAAAGATGATCCCTCTTTTCCAAGAGCCGTTCCAATATCAGTAAAATAACTAGTAGATTAAAATCAAAAATATAATTTCTCTGCTTTGTTGACCACTATTATCTTAAAATGCGGACCATAATTTCTCCTTTGGTATTTGATAACCTTTGAGACACTGTTTTCATTTCTGGTGTGTGTGTATGTGTGTGTGTGTGTGTGGGGCTGTGACAAGAAGACAACCTCTAACTGGCTTGGGAAGAGACCTTTGGTGCCACCTTCTGGTTTGCATGTACAACTAAAACATTTGTAATGGAATTGATTAGATTAGATTTTTTAGGGTGTAAAATGATCATGTACTACATGTTATACAGTATGTATTTAAATGTATTTGTAATGTGTTAACTTGTCTATTAAACTATGTGGCACCAGAGGAATATGATACAACTAAAATACTAACTAGACCAGTGGTTCTTAACCTGGGTTCGATGGAACCTTAGGGGTTCGGTGAGTCGACCTCAGGGTTTCGGCGGAGGTCAAAACACACCCGACTCATCGTGTAAATACAAATTTCTCCCTATCTGCGTATTACGGATACGGCAACATTTGACTGATTTGTAGGTGTGTAATTTGTTGTGAGTTTATGCACCGTGTTGGTTTTGTTGATTGAACAAGATGATGTTCATGCACGCTTCATTTTGTGCACCAGTAAAAAAAACATGGTAACACTTTAGCAGTGACGTGCAGTCACTAGAGGCAGGTGAGGCGGCGCCTCACTTGCCATCATGGAAAGAAAAAAAATTTAAAAATATTTTTTTTTAATTAAATTGTTAAATGTATCCAGTGATTATACTATAAAGTTATTTTCCATTTAACTTCACCCGTTTTAGATTATTTTTTATTTAAAATCGCTGAATTTTCACATTTGCCGTTCAAATACTGAGAAGAGACGGTGCGGTGAACAGCAGCCAGTTGAGGCACGTCACTCAGTGCCTCAACATGGATTGCGGACTCGGACTCGTATTGCTATATGAATTATATTATACATTTCCATAGTTTAGTTAGCTGAGGTATATAATGTACAGTGTATTTTGTCAACAACTGTATGTGTGTAACGTATTTCTTGTGCTTGAGCGATCATAAAACGGCTGCAAAAGATGCACTGGCTGAGGCTCGCCTCCTGCACCCCCGCCGTAGAATGCACGGCAACCCCTGACGGGAGTGTTACATCAACTAAAGCCCACACTTAAACTTTCCACGTGCAAGATTGAATCTATTTAAAAAAGTTATTTCATAAGAAGCCAAAAAGTGCAAAAACAATAATGTTGGTGTTGGAGGAGTTGTGAATGACTGCAGGGCCACAACATTAGGTACACCTGCAGACTGCAGGTGTACCTAATTCACAACTCCTCCAACACAAACATTATTGTTTTTGCACTTTTTGGCTTCTTATTAAATAACTTTTGTAACCTATTTTTATGGGCTTTCCCCTTTGTGATGTTAAGTTCCTGTTATGCGCTGTTATACAGTTATGCCTTGAGCTCTTATTTTGAAGGCGCTAAGAGCGGAAGTGACGACACGTTGGAGTGGAGCGGAAGTTTTTGAAAGAAGGTAAATAAAGTGGTCCTCGTGTAAACTGGAGCCTCCGTGTTTGTTATTTTGTAGTTTCATACAGTATAGGCCACATTTATAAACCCTCGGTTACACTTTTTTAAATAGATTCAATCTTGCACGTGGAAAGTTGAAGTGAGGGCTTTAGTTGATATAACACTCTCGTCAGGGATTGCATTAATCCAGCACAACAGCGGCGCATTTATAAGTGAAGGTAAGACCATAATAACGTTTTTTTTTATTAAATGTGCTTTTTTGTGTGCTACAGTTTGTATGTGTAAAGTTAAAGTTAAGTTAAAGTAGCAATGATTGTCACACACACACTAGGTGTAATGAAATTTGTCCTCTGCATTTGACCCATCCCCTTGATCACCCCCTGGGAGGTGAGGGGAGCAGTGGGCAGCAGCGGCGCCGCGCCCGGGAATCATTTTTGGTGATTTAACCCCCAATTCCAACCCTTGATGCTGAGTGCCAAGCAGGGAAGAATGCTGGTATGAGCTTTTAAACATAACCCGTTAACTGCTGCCAATCAAATGGTGAATAAGATACTCTTTAGGGTTCATATGTTTGTAAATCTGACTGTGATGAAGTCAGTGCCTCACCAGCCATCAACCTCACCGCACGTCACTGCACTTTAGTATGGGGAACATATTCACCATTAATTAGTTGCTTATTAACATGCAAATTAGTAACATATTGGCTCTTAACTAGTCATTATTAAGTACTTATTAATGCCTTATTCGGCATGGCCTTATTATAACCCTAACCCTCTAACCCTGACCCGAACCCAAACCAAATAACTCTAAATTAAGTCTTTGTTATTTAGAATATGTTTGTGTTACCAAAAACATAACTTTGTCTTGAATTTGAAAAAAAAAAAACATTTTATTTTTCACTAAAGAAGTGTTGGGTGAATGTGCATATGAAACTGGTGGGGTTCGGTACCTCCAACAAGGTTAAGAACCACTGGACTAGACGTATAAACTTGTCACCAAAAACAGATCTCATCTCGGGTGGTTCTGAATTTGCATTGAATGATGCAATGTTTTGCTTCCACAAATGACAGATACAGGTTAGATATTTTCTAAATGGATAAAAATATTTACTGACTCAGGCTTCTAAAGATAGAAAATGTGGAGAGCTGCGTATTACGTCACCCTGAGCTGTTGTATTGTGTTGGTATTAAAGTGTGAGTGTGACCACATCATTTACACTTGCCGCATTTGCTTTCATTCATCGGCCTGCGGGTCATATGTTTATGTGAACACCAGAACCATCAGTCATATTAAGTATTTACAGCATTTTCATTTTGCTTTCCTCCTAACCAGGTAAAAAAAACTCATTGAGATTAAAATCTCTTGTGAGAATGACCTGGCCAAGAGAGCAGCAAAAACAGGTTTCATAAATAAACAGAACAAAAACAGAAGCAGTCACACACTATAGTTAAAGGGGAACATTATCACAATTTCAGAAGGGTTAAAACCATTAAAAATCAGTTCCCAGTGGCTTATTATATTTTTCAAAGTTTTTTTCAAAATTTTACCAATCATGCAATATCCCTAAAAAAAAGCTTCAAAGTGCCTGATTTTAACCACCCGTAAATTTTCCTGTGACGTCACATAGTGATGCCAACACAAACAAACATGGCGGAAAGAACAGCAAGCGATAGCGACATTAGCTCGGATTCAGACTCGGATTTCAGCGGCTTAAGCGATTCAACAGATTACGCATGTATTGAAACGGATGGTTGTAGTGTGGAGGCAGGTAGCGAAAACCAAATTGAAGAAGAAACTGAAGCTATTGAGCCATATCGGTTTGAACCGTATGCAAGCGAAACCGACGAAAACGACACGACAGCCAGCGACACGGGAGAAAGCGAGGACGAATTCGGCGATCGCCTTCTAACCAACGATTGGTATGTGTTTGTTTGGCATTAAAGGAAACTAACAACTATGAACTAGGTTTACAGCATATGAAATACATTTGGCAACAACATGCACTTTGAGAGTGCAGACAGCCCAATTTTCATCAATTAATATATTCTGTAGACATACCCTCATCCGCACTATTTTCCTGAAAGCTGATCTGTCCAGTTTTGGAGTTGATGTCAGCAGGCCAGGGAAGCTCGGGTCGATAGCTCGCTCGTCTGCAGGAACAAACTGCCGCCATTGCTTGCCGTGCTACCCAGGTCCCTGAATTGCTCACACACTCCGGCAGATTCAATGGGGGTCTGGCGGCAGATTTCTTTGACTTCATCGTTGGAAATGCATCTGCTTTGAGTGTCGCAGGATATCCACACATTCTTGCCATCTCTGTCGTAGCATACGAATTCGGCGATCGCCTTCTAACCAACGATTGGTATGTGTTTGTTTGGCATTAAAGGAAACTAACAACTATGAACTAGGTTTACAGCATATGAAATACATTTGGCAACAACATGCACTTTGAGAGTGCAGACAGCCCAATTTTCATCAATTAATATATTCTGTAGACATACCCTCATGTCAGCAGGCCAGGGAAGCTAGGGTCGATATTCTTCTCTTGATCATCTTCGGTGGCATAAGGGACGGTGTGAGCCAAGACATCCAGGGGGTTTAGATCGCTCGTCTGCGGGAACAAACTGCCGCCATTGCTTGCCGTGCTAGCGAGGTCCTTTGTCCCTGAATTGCTCACACACTCCGGCAGATTCAATGGGGGTCTGGCGGCAGATTTCTTTGACTTTATGGTTGGAAATGCATCTGCTTTGAGTGTCGCAGGATATCCACACATTCTTGCCATCTCTGTCGTAGCATAGCTTTCGTCGGTAAAGTGTGCGGAACAAACGTCCAATTTCTTGCCACTTTGGCATCTTTGGGCCACTGGTGCAACTTGAATCCGTCCCTGTTGGTGTTGTTACACCCTCCGACAACACACCGACGAGGCATGATGTCTCCAAGGTACGGAAAACAGTCGAAAAAAACGGAAAATAACAGAGCTGTTCTGACCCGGTGTTTGAGAAAATTGCGGATTGCTTCCCGATGCGACGTCACGTTGTGACGTCATTGCTCCGAGAGCGAATATTTAATTCGCCAAAATTCACCCATTTAGAGTTCGAAAATCGGTTAAAAAAATATATGGTCTTTTTTCTGCAACATCAAGGTATATATTGACGCTTACATAGGTCTGCTGATAATGTTCCCCTTTAAAAGTACAAATTACTAACAAAATAAGCATAAACAACACAAAGTAGGTACAAAAAAATAAAATGTTTCAATAAAAGAAGTTAAAAACAAGTACATTGCCAAAAAGAATCCTTTAAAATGGCCTGGCATTCCCCCAAAGTGATCAGTTCAGGTAACCGCAGATCCTTTTGTAATTCATTCCATGACCATGGAGCAGCAAATCTGAAGGCTTTTTTTTACTGAGATTTGTGTTGGCTGTAGGAACCAACACGCATATGCAACTGTCTATATACATTCCACTGGATGTGATTATGTAATGGCAACATAACAGGGAAGAAAGGGAGTCCAAATGGTGTGTGTGCATTTATCCTCACACATGTTGATGTCTCTCATGAATCTAAATAAATGACTGAAAACGTTACAGACTCCTCCTCTGATGGTCCTATGATGTAATGCTTTCAGTCTCCCCTAGGGGGGGGGGGGGGGGGGGGGGGGTTACCCACATATGCAGTCCTCTCCAAGGTTTCTCATAGTCATTCACATCCATGTCCCACTGGGGTGAGTTTTTCCTTGCCCTTATGTGGGCTTTGTACCGAGGATGTCGTTGTGGCTTGTGCAGCCCTTTGAGACACTTGTGATTTAGGGCTATATAAATAAACATTGATTGATTGATTGATTGAATGCCGACTGATCAACCAAACTGCATTTTTTTCTTTTGCCTATCGTTTAGCGTCCTTATGTAAGACAAGCACACATATGTTTTTCTTTTTTTAATGCATTCTGAGTCATACATAAATTCGATCAAAAGTCCGCTTACAATGGAGCCTGTAGGAGTTGCTCTATTCCCTCTATAAAGCATTTTAAAAACATCCATACACCTCCATCAATGTTTTATATACACACACTATATGTAATGTAGTACAAACCCCGTTTCCATATGAGTTGGGAAATTGTGCTAGATGTAAATATAAACAGAATACAATGATTTGCAAATCCTTTTCAACCCATATTCAATTGAATGCACTACAAAGACAACATATTTGATGTTCAAACTCATAAACTTTATTTTTTTTTTCAAATAATAATTAACTTAGAATTTCATGGCTGCAACACATGCCAAAGTAGTTGGGAAAGGGCATGTTCACCACTGTGTTACATCAACTTTTCTTTTAACAACACTCAAACGATTGGGAACTGAGGAAACTAATTGTTGAAGCTTTGAAAGTGGAATTCTTTCCCATTCTTGTTTTATGTAGAGCTTCAGTCGTTCAACAGTCCGGGGTCTCCGCTGTCGTATTTTACGCTTCATAATGCGCCACACATTTTCGATGGGAGACAGGTCTGGACTGCAGGCGGGCCAGGAAAGTACCCGCACTCTTTTTTTACGAAGCCACGCTGTTGTAACACGTGCTGAATGTGGCTTGGCATTGTCTTGCTGAAATAAGCAGGGGCGTCCATGAAAAAGACGGGGCTTAGATAGCAGCATATGTTGTTCCAAAACCTGTATGTACCTTTCAGCATTAATGGTGCCTTCACAGATGTGTAAGTTACCCATGCCTTGGGCACTAATGCACCCCCATACCATCACACATGCTGGCTTTTGAACTTTGTGTCGATAACAGTCTGGATGGTTCGCTTCCCCTTCGGTCAGGATGACACGATGTCGAATATTTCCAAAAACAATTTGAAATGTGGACTCGTCAAACCACAGAACACTTTTCTTTGGTCTTCTCTTTTGGTCTCTTTTCTTTGATGATCTCGGGCCCAGAGAAGCCGGCGGCGTTTCTGGATGTTGTTGATAAATGGCTTTCGCTTTGCATAGTAGAGCTTTAACTTGCACTTACAGATGTAGCGACAAACTGTATTTAGTGACAGTGGTTTTCTGAAGTGTTCCTGAGCCCATGTGGTGATATCCTTTAGAGATTGATGTCACTTTTTGATACAGTGCCGTCTGAGGGACGTCACGGTCGTTCAATGTTGGTTTCCGGCCATGCCGCTTACGTGGAGTGATTTCTCCAGATTCTCTGAACCTTTTGATGATATTATGGAGCGTAGATGTTGAAATCCCTAAATTTCTTGCAATTGCACTTTGAGAAACGTTGTTCTTAAACTGTTTGACTATTTGCTCACGCAGTTGTGGACAAAGGGGTGTACCTCGCCCCATCCTTTCTTGTGAAAAGCTGAGCATAATTTGGGAAGCTGTTTTTATACCCAATCATGGCACCCACCTGTTCCCAATTAGCCTGCACACCTGTGGGATGTTCCAAATAAGTGTTTGATGAGCATTCCTCAACTTTATCAGTATTTATTGCCACCTTTCCCAACTTCTTTGTCACGTGTTGCTGGCATCAAATTCTAAAGTTAATGATTATTTGCAAAAAAAGAAATGTTTATCAGTTTGAACATCAAATATGTTGTCTTTGTAGCATATTTAACTGAATATGTGTCATGTCTGTGTAATCATGTTTTGTCTTAGTCATGTTTTGTTTAGTTTCTGGCTTTTCACTCCCTTGTCTTGTTTGCATGATTACCCATTAGTTTCACCTGTTCCACGTTTGGACTCATTGTACACTCTTGTTTGTCACCATAGCAACCATTAGTTTTCACCTGTCACGTCACGCACCTGTTTCACGTTTTGAGTCACGCACCTGCCTTCACTAATCATGTCCATAGTATTTAAGTTCATTAATTTTCTGTTGTTCGTCCTGACGACATCCCCGCATTCTTACCCCTGTCACACTCTATGTACCTCTGCGCACTTCATGCCATGTCAAGTAAGTTTTGTTTCGATTCATGCCACAGTTAGTGTTTTGTTTAATTGTTCATAGTTTTTTGCCCCCGTGCAAGTCTTTTGTTTTCATTAGTCAAGTTTGTACATCCGCCTTGAGCGCGCCTTTTGTTCGTTTGAGTGTTATTATTAAATATGTATTTACCTTCACGCCATGTCCAGTCCAATTCACTTGCACCTCGGGAGAACAAACCAAGCCATAGTCCTAGTCATGACAATATGGGTTGAAAATGATTTGCAAATCATTGTATTCCGTTTATATTTACATCTAACACAATTTCCCAACTCATATGGAAACGGGGTTTGTAATAGGCACATTCATTATAACATGTAATGTCACGTATTTTGATCATTTCAAAATACGCATTAATTGAAAAAATGTATCACAACATTCACTTTTTCCCTTCGACAACATCACTGATTACTACTCACTGCAGACTTCATGACAGTCAACAAACATAATAAAACTGTTGTCATTAAATGCCGACTGATAGGATGTTATATTAGAAGAAGAATGACTCATAATCCTCATTGGGAAAAAAGGCGGGTGGAACCAAGCATCTTTTTCAATTAATCAATCAAAGTGTATTTATATAGCCCTTAATCACAAGTATCTCAAAGGGATCATTCTCTCTGGCACTCATGGAGGGCGGACGCTCCCCTGTCCTCTCCTGCTTGCTTCTTTGTCTTGTCTTAACTTGATTGTTGCCTCTTTTTGCACTGCTCTCCAAATCTAAACATTGGAACTATTTAACTGGCCTCAACGAAATTGACAAATCTTGGGTTTGGGGGAACCTGCTGTCGCGACGAAGCGGTTGTTGCTGGACACACGACGGACTCTTGGGAGAAGAAGGACTGCCGCGTGCACACATAGGGCCCTATGGGTGCTTGAGCCCCTGCCCTTTTTTGCCTCGTCTTAAAAAGTGCCCTCTGCCTGTGTGTGTGTGGTTGTTTTTCTTTTCTTTAAATAACATTAATAAATTCCTGTCAGGGATGGGGGAAAAAACAGCGGTACAAAAACTCCACGTTTTCTTGTAATACCGGGTTGTTTGAGCCTGCCGCTTCCGCCAGAGAGAGAGAGAGAGAGGGCGAGTGAGTGAGTAAGTGAAAGGAGAGAGAGCCAAGTTACTGCGCCCCTGAGGAGACGTGACAGTGGAGCAACTTGAACCTGTGAGTTATGGTCTAGTCGCCGTCCACTTATTCAGCATCTAATATGGGTCATATTTCAGAAAAACTCTGTATTATTCTATTATTCAATGTGTCAGCTTCTGTTTTTGCCGGACGTCGGAGCACGGCGCATCAATTGAGCACGGCACATCAATTCCGCACAGAGCAGAGCAGATCGTGCGGGACAGGAAGTAGTGTACAAAATACAAAATAAAACACCGAGTTAATTTTCAAAATAAAATGCACTGTGTTTACGGCGGATCACATTTCTCTCACAGTAGAGGTTTAGATATAAAGTTTATTGTGACTTTGCTATTACTGTGTGGGTTAACAAAATAATAATAATAATAATAATTATTATTATTAATAATAATAATAATTTCAGAATTCTGGGGATATAAGATGTAGGTTATCTGTTAGGAATATTACCATCTGTATTTAAACTTGATTCATGTTGATTATGCCTGCAGCACAATGCCAAAAAAAGAAAGGATAGAGAAAAGGAAGGAGAAGGAGCGCCAGGAAGCAGCTAAGGATAGCAGACCTCTTAATGCATGGCTAAAACCAAGTACTAGCACCATGGAAGCCCTGAATTTACATTGAGGAGCATATTTGGGTATGGGTGGCCTCCATCCTACAGCCCTCTACTGGCCCCTGGTCCATATTTTTGGGCCTGTATTGCGTTTCAGTTGTTTAGTCTGAGCATTAAGTGAGAAAGACCATAAATTACAACTTGATGGTGTTTTCATCAAGTTAAGGGAAGAAGGACAGATTTTCACATTGAAGTTTTTTCCATTTGGGTATTTATTTTTGTATTTTTTTTCAAAGTTCATGTTGCACTGTTCAATGTTCAATATTAAAGTGCTTATCTTTAAAAATAAATAGCCTAATAATAAACCAGTTTTTTTGTTGCTTTTCATGTCTTCCAAGCCTATGATAATGTGAATTAACTCATTATGACAATAATTTGTTGACACAAAAGAAGTGGCAATCACTTTTACCTACAAAGGACACACAGCTAAGTAGTTAGCTTCCTATTAGCAAATTTAATTTTACATTAATTTCCATATTGTGTAAAGGACCAAAAAAAAATGTTCTGCCCTTTTCTGACTTTGAGCCCCTGCCCCTCTATAATCATGTGCACGTCCCTGCTGGCGACCCTATAGAAAAAAACTCAACCCAATGGGATACAATGAGAAACCTTGGAGGGCCCCAGCCCCCATGGGCGACCGGTGCAATGGGCGTCCAGTAGAGATGCGCGGATAGGCAATTATTTCATCCGCAACCGCATCAGAAAGTCGTCAACCATCCGCCATCCACCCGATGTAACATTTGATCAGAACCGCACCCGCCCGCCATCCGCCCGCATCCGCCCGTTGTTATAGATCTAATATAGACGATGCAAGGCATTAGTGAGGTTATAAAGCTTTTGCCTGTTAAAGAAAGGAGACTGATCCAATGCAGCACAGACATTCGCGTGCCACGCTGTCACGACCCAGACGCACACCAGTGCGCAATCATATGGGAGCCGCGCTGAGCGCACCTCCAAGCGCGTCTCGCTGCCGGCGACGGCCGGGTATGGGCCCAACGCTCCAGCGCCATCCATTTTCAGGGCTAGTTGATTCGGCAGGTGGGTTGTTACACACTCCTTAGCGGGTTCCGACGTCCATGGCCACCGTCCTGCTGTCTATATCAACCAGGGTGAGCCCCACCCCTTTCGTGAGCGCAGTGCGCGCGGAGTGACCCCTGTTACGCGCCCCCGGCAACAGGGGTGGCGGGCAGGTAAGCTGCGCGGGCGGAGCGCGCGGAGTGACCCCTGTTACGAGCCCCCGGCCACGGGGGTGGCGGGCAGGTAAGCTGCTTACCTGCTGCGCGTGACGCCGGCCGCGGCGAAGGCGGACAAGGCGGGGTGTCGGTGCGGTGGGCGCGGTGGTGACCCTGGACGTGCGTCGGGCCCTTCTCGCGGATCGCCTCAGCTACGGCTCCCGGTGGGGCCCTCTCGGGGGAAGGGGCCTCGGTCCCGGACCCCGGCGAGGCGTCCCTTCTCCGCTCCGTAAAAGTGTCCATCTCTTTTTTTTTTCTTCTTCTGTTGTGGCATATGCTGCAGGTGCCTGCTCGTTTTTCGTATGTGGGTAACAACATTTAACTATGTATATATATTTACCAATTGGTTTAACTGCCACCCGCCTGAATCTATTTAAAATCTAATTTTTTTTTATTTCAACCGCCCGACCCGACCCGCGGAAAAAATCTAATTTTTTTAAAATTTCATCCGCCCGATCCGCGGATAATCCGCGGACTCCGCGGTTGTGCCCGCAAACCGCGCATCTCTAGCGTCCAGTGTATTATGTTAATAGTGTGAGAGTCTAGTCCATAGTGGGGCCAGCAGGGGATCATCTTGAGTGGAGACAAGTCAGCAGCGCAGAGACGTCCCCAACTGATGCACAGATGAGTGGTCCACCCCGGGTCCCGACTTTGAACAGCTAGCGAGTCATCTGTGGTCACCTGATAATCTTTCCACACAGGAGAAATTGGCAGAGCAGTGGGTCTTTCCACATTTTTGTGTCTAAATTGAATGCCAAAGTTGACCAATTTGTCAACATATGTCCTAATTCTTCTACTGTCCAGGGGAGAGGCATAATTCATAATCGTACACAAACTTTGAGGCGAAAAAGCAGCTCACCACGAGATGATGCCAATATAGTATCAACGAGCTTGTTAACTGTGACAATACGCCGCTAAAAATAGTTAGTCTGCGTTAGCAATTATAACAACAATATCGCTAATATTTGGTTACAATTCAGGTCACAAAATGTCAATGGAGTATTGTTGGTGCATTTTGGATTTTTTTTTGTAGAGGGCTTTACGAGCGGAAAGGAGGACTTCCCATTGGCTCCATTGTAGGCGGATTTTAATTTAAGAGTTGGAATGCATAAAAAAAAAATAAAAAAAAAAAAAAAAAAGAATACATCCGTCTTTTTGTCTCTCATGATTGTAAACGATAGGAAAAAATAAACAAAAAATGAAGTGAATTATATTTATATAGCCCTTTTTCTCTAGCGACTCAAAGCGCTTTACATTGTGAAACCATACCTGCCAACTTTTGAAATCAGAAAAACCTAGTAGCCAGGGTCCAGGGGCCGCAGGCCCCGGTAGGTCCAGGACAAAGTCCTGGTGGGGGGTTCAGGCTTCGCCCCCCGACGCAAAATGATTATTAGCATTCAGACAGGTTAAAATGTTGCTAAAACCATCACTTTTCTATCAGTCACAGTGACTTTTCAAAACAAAAATATTACAGCAAAAATCATATGGGTTGATTGACATGTTTATTCTGTAAGCTAACTTCAATAGTTTGAAATTATTTTGACAGTTAATGCCAGTTATCCTGTCAACCTTTCACAAGACTTCAATTTGTTAATTGAAAGTATAAACAGTATAAACACTTTTTACAGTAAACAAATGGTAAAACAGTACTAAACAATTCCAATAAAAAACAAAATTGGTGTCATTATTAACTTTCTGTCCAAGCTTGTATAATCTACTGCCTTGTTCAATTGTAAAAAATATTCTGTGCCTAAAATTCACATTTCTATCACAATTATCATACTGTAAACATGGTAAGCTAACTTCATTACAATTAATAGTCCTGTCAATAGCATGGAATTACAATTCAAATGTAGTTTTTTTGTAAGCCTTTCAAAAGAATTCAAAATATGAACAATTAATGAAAATTAATTGAAGCCATCAGACACTTGAAAAGTGGCACATCACATCTCTAATGTAATCATTTGAACTTTTCAACAGAAATAGCACTGCAAAAATATTAAGGACATACTTCTGTATTTTGGTAGTTATGCTGTCAACATTTAACAAGATTTCTTCAACTTGGACTTGAAAGCATAAATAGTATAAACACTTTCAACAGTATAACAGTACTAAACAATTCCAATAGATAACATTGGTGTCATTACCTTTTTGTGGCTAAAATCCAAATTTAGCAACGGCATTAGACTTGTGTTTTTTTGTCCCAACGTGGTCTTTTACATGGCTAATTCCTCCGTGTCCGATCGAAAAATCTTGTCTGCACAAGGTGCAATTCGCGTAGTTTTCACCCTTTTTGGAACGGATAATTATTCCCGGATAGGCTTTTGAATATTCTTCACGGAATGACTGCAGTTTTCTTTTCGGTTTAAGACTCGTTTGCGATTTTTCTCCGGCTGATTCCATGATCGTTCGCTCGCTTGGAAACAATGGCAACTGGTGCCTCGTGCTTGGCAGCGGTGCTATAAATAGCCTCGCGCATGGCATTCGGAATGGCTCGATAGGAAGTTACGGGAAGCAGTGTCGATTGTCATTGTTGTTACGCGATTTCGTGAATAAAACTTAAAAAAATTTTTTTTTTTTTAAATTAATGAAAAACCGTATTTTTTATCACTGCAACCGTAACCCAGAATAGGTTGATGAAAACCGTACTAATTACGGGAAAACCGGAGTAGTTGGCAGGTATGTGAAACCCATACATCTGTTAAGCTACCTTATTTTTCGGACTATAAGGCGCACTTAAAATCCTTTCATTTTCTCAAAACTCAACAGTGCGCCTTATAACCCGGTGCGCCAAATGTACGGAATAATTTTGGTTGTGCTTACCGACCTCGAAGCTATTTTATTTGGTACATGGTGAAATAAGTGTGAGCAGTAGATGGCAGTCACACATAAGAGATATGTGTAGACTGCAATATGACTCAAGTAAACAACACCAAAATGTTATATGTTCCATTGAAAATATAGAACATTACACACGGCGCTCAAAAATCTATCAAAATGTTTTAGTACAACTTTGGTAAGCTATGAAGCCGCACCGCTTGATGGATTGTACTGTGCTTCAACATATGAGTATTATTATGGCGTGTGTATAAGGTAAGATATCCGGCGTTTTGTTTCGCAATATTATGCAAAAGCAACTTTTCTTACCTTCTGGTACCTGCTGATCTGTATTTGGGATCTGCATAAGTCCTGAAAATTTGCACAAGTCCGCCTTTGTAGTCTGTGCCGACACCGTAGTCGATAAGCTTCTTCTTTTTCTCTATCTTCTTGTTATGGGACATTCATCCTCCACTGTTGCCATTTCTAATATAAAGTAGTGTAAAGTTCTTATTTATATCTGTCAGTAAACTCGCCATGAAAGTGCTAAAACATACCGGTGTAGTGAGTTTACATTATTCACCCAAGGAACTTTAGTTATTAGAGTTACAGTCAGACGGTTTTTCACGGGACACATTTAAGGCGTTATTGCACTCGTGAGTCATGGATGAGGAGATGCTGCTCCGTTATTGATTGAAGTAAAGTCTGAATGTCATTAAAACAGTTAGCTCCATCTATTCACATTTCTTCCACTCCCGTCCTTGCACGCTACACAAAGTTGACGGAGAAAGAACGCCGCCGAAGGTGAGCCACGTAAATAAGACCGCCCACAAAACGGCGCATCCTGAAGCGACCGTCAGAAAGCAGCTTGAAGATGATCTGTAAAACATAATCTATGCAACATTTTGACCAAAAACCACCCTTACATGTTATGTAACATGGAATGGCCAATGGCCCGGAAAATACGGTACGTATAAATTGCTCCGGAGTATAAGTCGCACCGGCCGAAAATGCATAATAAAGAAGGAAAAAAACATATAAGTCGCATTTTTGGGGGAAATGTATTTGATAAAAGCCAACACCAAGAATAGACATTTGAAAGGCAATTTAAAATAAATAAAGAATAGTGAACAACAGGCTGAATAAGTGTACGTTATATGAGGCATAAATAACCAACTGGTATGTTAACGTAACATATTATGGTAAGAGTCATTCAAATAACTATAACATATACTGTAGAACATCCATCCATTCATCAATTTTCTACCGCTTACTCCTTCGGGGTCGCGGGGGGCGCTGGAGCCTATCTCAGCCACAATCGGGCGGAAGGCGGTGTACACCCTGGACAAGTCGCCACTTTATCGCAGTACTGTAGAACATGCTATACGTTTACCAAACAATCTGTCACTCCTAATCGCGAAATCCCATGAAATCTTATACGTCTAGTCTCTTACGTGAATGAGATCAATTATTTGATATTTTACGCTAATGTGTTAATAATTTCACACATAAGTCGCACCCCCGGCCAAACTATGAAAAAAACTGCGACTTATAGTCCGAAAAATACGGTACATGTAAACCAGTATGGGTGGCACTGGGAGCAGGTGGGTAAAGTGTCTTGCTTAAGGACACAACGGCAGTGAGTAGGATGGGGGAAGACACAATCTAAGGGAACCCTCAAAATGCTAGCACAGCCACTCTACCAACCAAGCAGCCCCTCTCAGACTGCAGCTCCCCTTTAAATCATATATCGCAGGGGTGCTCATTACGTCGATCGCGAGCTACCGGTCGATCTCGGAGGGTGTGTCAGTCGATCACCAGCCAGGCATTAAAAAAATAGTCCTAAAAATGAGCGATCATAAATCTTCACTATGACGTCACTTTCGTCACTGGATTGACATTCACGGCACCCGAGGGTCTTCTGAGATGACGCTGGCTGCTGCCAGCTCATTAAAATGACCGACTGGAAGGCGAGAAACACTTTATTTCAACAGACTCTGGCGCCGTACCTGTCGTCAAAACTCCAAAGACCGACTGCACAGTTGCACAGTTGCTCTAACAAAATAGGAGTCTCAGAAAGTTGGCGTGCACAAGCTAGCAAGCTACAGAGTTTGCCGACAATGTATTTCTTGTAAAGTGTATACAAAGGAGTACGCAAGCTGGACAAATAAGATGCCAAGAACCAACCACTTTCATGTGGTATTGGACAGAAAGGAGGACTTTTTTTCTCCTCCATTCGAAAATGCGGACCTTATCAGCACCACTGTCTGATTCCAATCAATGCAAGTCATCACAATCAGGTAATACACCAACTTATATTCTTGTCTTCATGAAAGAAAGGAATCTATATGTGTTAAACATGCTTGTATTATCTTTAACTTATTAACAATATTAACTATATGTGTTAAACATGCTTGTATTATCTTTAACTTATTAACAATATTAACTATATGTGTTAAACATGCTTGTATTATCTTTAAACACCTTTAAGTTGTTAACAATATTAACTATATGTATTAAACATTCTTGTATTATCATTAAACACCTTTAACTTAACAATATTAACAATGTGTTAAACATGCTTGTATTATCTTTAAACACCTTTAACTTATTAACAATATTAACTATATGTGTTAAACATGCTTGTATTATCATTAAACACCTTTAACTTGTTAACAATATTAACTATATGTATTAAACATGCTTGTACTATCATTAAACACCTTTAACTTAACAATATTAACAATGTGTTAAACATGCTTGTATTATCTTTAAACACCTTTAACTTATTAACAATATTAACTATATGTGTTAAACATGCTTGTATTATCATTAAACACCTTTAACTTGTTAACAATATTAACTATATGTATTAAACATGCTTGTATTATCATTAAACACCTTTAATTTTTTAACAATATTAACTATATGTGTTAAACATGCTTGCATTATCTTTAAACACCTTTTACTTGTTAACAATATTAACTATATGTGTTAAACATGCTTGCATTATCTTTAAACACCTTTAACTTGTTAACAAAAACATATATTTCATAAATAAGTAAATGTAAATGATATATATGAATGAGGTAGATCCCCACGACTTAATCAATTGAAAAGTAGCTCGCCTGCAGAAAAAGTGTGAGCACCCCTGATATATCATGATCTACGTACTGGACTTTGTGGCATACTCATTCATTCATTCATTTTGTCCACTCTTTACAAAACAGAGACTTAATATTCTTTACTCTCCATGAATGTCCCAGTAAGGCTTGATGCTATTTAAAGCACAAACAGTGCTTAAAGAATTGATAGAGACGAGTGAAGCAAAAGCTTTCCTTTATATAGCGGGAGCCTGGCTCGTGAGGCTCCCCGGCCATTAGGCAGCGTGGCATAAACACATGCATTGAAAAAAGCCAACACGAAATATAAAAGGCAGCCATAATTAACAAGTAGTTGAAATAAGCTAAAAGTCACTTTTGAAAGGCAGTGCTGTGAGGCGCACATGTAAAAGGAAGATAGTTTGCATCGAGTATGACCTGAAGACATTCTAGCTTTCAGAGATGGTGGATATAAATCAGTGTGTGTGCGTGCGTGTGTGTGTGTGTGTGTGTGTGTGTGTGTGGGGGGGGGGGGGGGGGGGGGTAATTTCTCTATGATGGCTGACACTGTTCAGATGAGAAAATGTGAACAAACGCCTGACGAAATGAGGGCAATTAGTCATCTTTCAACGCCATTAACTCCTGGCAAGTAATACAATGAGAGAGAAGCTTAACACGGCATTCTTCGTGTTTTAAATTATTGAGGCCCTTTCACTTCTCGGTGTCCGTTTTCTATTCTTGGTCTATGTTTTATCAGATAAAAGGAGGCCGTCTCACTCAAGCAGCAGTCACGCACTTGCGAGGCGCAATGAACCAGCTGGGGCTACGGTGTGTTTACCGTGCAAGGAGACAACACACTGCAGAAAGGCCAACTTTTCTGTGATTTATGCTCCCATCAAAATTGTTCTAAATAAATACAATTGGACCATTTAGATTTCCACCCAGGCAACCAACATTTTTTTTTGCAAGCGTTATTTGTATACTTTTTTCTTTTATTACTTTGTAGAAACTGTTGCCTTTCTTTGCAGCAGTATCAATTATTGAAGAAATGCAGATAAAATGCATTATGGATTGAACTATTTTGCTTTTGGAAAAATGTACTGCAGTGTATAACGACTTGCAAATAACTTTCCAAGGTTCTATATCAGGCCTGGGCAATTATTTTGACTCGGGGGGCCAAATTTGGAGAAAAAAAATGTGTCTGGGGTCTGGTATATCTATTTTTAGGAACACTAATACAAAACCTCACAATAATGTCTGATTGAATGCTAAAAACGTTATGACAGACTGCCTTAAAAAACTTAAAATTTGACATGTTTCGATGAATGATCTCTCCTTTGGCAGCTTAGTCACAGATGACCATGCTAATTTACGCTCTTGTGTCAGATACTTATTTCAATTTGATGTTTATTTTTTTATTTAATTTATTTTAAAATTTTGTAATGATACTTTAATTATTATTAAGTTTATTTATTTTTTTATTTTATTTAAATTGTTTTGTCATCCTGTTTTAGTCAAATATTAGTAATATCTTTTCAGTTTTAATGAGTGTTGTAATTATACAATGCACATATTTAATTATAATTTTCACATTTTAACTTGATGTTTTGTTGATACGGTACATTCATGTTTGTTGACAACGCCTAGCATGGCTGTACAAGAATGATAAAACACTGAATATTGACAACATAAAAATGTCACACCCCCTCTCCATCGACATACTTTACAATCAAGCGAAACGCAACAAAAATGCAACAAACAGCAAAATATTAAAAAAAAACACACCTATAATCTGATATATCACTAAGCTTTAGAATTTTGTTGTAAAAATTTCCTTCCGCGTCTGTCCCTGACACCCGCATTTCAGGCTGGCCGCTCTGGAAACACTCTGTGGAAACGCTCCCCACCCACACTGCTTGGTGCCTAGTCTGAGCTGCTGTAACATAGATTACCATAGTAGCTAATTAGATTACCATAGTCACTAGTATATCAGCACCTCCAAGTCCGAGTCCATGGTTCTCGCCCGGAAAAGGGTGGAGTGCCATCTCCGGGTTGGGGAGGAGACCCTGCCCCAAGTGGAGGAGTTCAAGTACCTAGGAGTCTTGTTCACGAGTGAGGGAAGAGTGGATCGTGAGATCGACAGGCGGATCGCTGCGGCGTCTTCAGTAATGCGGACGCCGTATCGATCCGTTGTGGTGAAGAAGGAGCTGAGCCGGAAGGCAAAGCTCTCAATTTACCGGTCGATCTACGTTCCCATCCTCACCTATGGTCATGAGCTTTGGGTTATGACCGAAAGGACAAGATCACGGGTACAAGCGGCCCAAATCAGTTTCCTCCGCCGGGTGGCGGGGCTCTCCCTTAGAGATAGGGTGAGAAGCTCTGTCATCCGGGGGGAGCTCAAAGTAAAGCCGCTGCTCCTCCACATGGAGAGGAGCCAGATGAGGTGGTTCGGGCATCTGGTCAGGATGCCACCCGAACACCTCCCTAGGGAGGTGTTTAGGGCACGTCCAACCGGTAGGAGGCCACGGGGAAGACCCAGGACACGTTGGGAAGACTATGTCTCCCGGCTGGCCTGGGAACACCTCAGGATCCCCCGGGAGGAGCTGGACGAAGTGGCTGGGGAGAGGGAAGTCTGGGCTTCCCTGCTTAGGCTGCTGGCCCCGCGACCCGACCTCGGAAAAGCGGAAGAAGATGGATGGATGGATGGACTAGTATATCATGCAAAAGCACGGATTCCAGCCGCTGAAATAAATACTTTGTATAGTTCAAGACTTAACGGTCATTTGAAAACATCACTGCACATCATAATGGAAGCTACAGTTTCCATCTTAAAGATCTAAAATAATTATTTGGGAATGTCCGGCGGGCCACATTGAAAAGCTTAACGGGCCGCATGTAGGCCTTAATTTGCCCAGGTCTGTTCTATATTGTACTAGTAAACAATTTTTTTATTTTTTATTTTATTTTATTTTTTTAAATCAGGGGGTCCCACAATTGTGTATTGGAATATTATGTATTGAAGCTTACATTATGGTCGCACCATACTGGTATGGTAATGTCAATACATGTCAGGGTGCTTTGTGAAATTCAAAAAAACTTCATTGCCTAACTAAACTTCCATCCATCCATCCATCCATCCATTTTCTACCGCTTATTCCCTTTTGGGGTCGCGAGGGGCGCTGGAGCCTATCTCAGCTACAATGGGGCGGAAGGCGGGGTACACCCTAGACAAGTCGCCACCTCATCGCAGGGCCAACACAGATAGACAGACAACATTCACACACTAGGGCCAATTTAGTGTTGCCAATCAACCTATCCCCAGGTGCATGTCTTTGGAGGTGGGAGGAAGCCGGAGTACCCGGAGGGAACCCACGCAGTCACGGGGAGGACATGCAAACTCCACACAGAAAGATCCCGAGCCCGGGATTGAACCCAACACTACTCAGTGAATTAGTGAAGTGAAGTGAATTATATTTTTATAGCGCTTTTCTCAAGTGACTCAAAGCGCTTTACATAGTGAAAGCCAATATCTAAGTTCCATTTAAAGCAGTGTGGGTGGCACTGGGAGCAGGTGGGTAAAGTGTCTTGCCCAAGGACACAACGGCAGTGACTAGGATGGCGAAAGCGGGGATCGAACCTGGAACCCTCAAGTTGCTGGCACGGCTGCTCTACCAACCGAGCTGTACCACTCAGAACCTTCGTATTGTGAGGCAGATGCACTAACCCCTCTACCACCGTGCTGCCCATTAACAATTTCACAACTATCTAAATAAGTATCTGGTGGTTTAGTGAATACACTTTTTGTGTGCCTTTGTTAAATCAAACAATTTATCTATCACATATTCTTATTAATCCTAAACATATTTCTAAATTAATTCAACTTTCAGCCAAATAGTATCATAAAAAAAGTACAAAAAAAATCCCGACAACGGCAGAAGATCGGTTGAGCAGCTCTGCAAACAAGTTGTCCCTTATTAAGGAGTTGGCAACGCTAGTGATGACTTCTAGGCAATAGGATGCTGATATTGACTAGACCAGAAGTCTGCGATCACTCTGATGCGGCTCAGCTGCATACTTGCCGACCGTCCCGATTTTTCCGGGAGACTTCCGGATTTCAGTGCCTCTCCCGGGGCAAACATTCTCCGATTTTCACCCGGACAACAACATTGAGGGCGTGCCCAGATGGCACTGCCTTTAGCATCCTCTACAACCTGTCGTCGCGTCCGCCCAATCACATAATATCTACGGCTTTTCACACACACAAGTGAATGCAAATCATACTTGGTCAACAGCCATACAGGTCACACTGAGGGTGTCCGTATAAACAACTTAAACACTCTTACTAATATGCACCACACTGTGAAACCACACCAAACAAGAATGACAAACACATTTCGGGAGAACATCCGCACCGTAACACAACAGAACAAATACCCAGAACCCCTTGCAGCACTAACTCTTCCGGGCTACATTATACACCCCCGCTACCACCAAACCCCGCCCACCTCAACCGACGCACGGAGGTGGGCGGATGTTCTCCCGAAATGTGTTTGTCATTCTTGTTTGGTGTGGGTTCACAGTGTGGCGCATATTAGTAAGAGTGTTAAAGTTGTTTATACGGCCACTCTCAGTGTGACCTGTATGGCTGTTGACCAAGTATGCCTTGCAGTCACTCATGTGTGTTTGCAGAAGCCTCATATGACATGTAACTGGGCTGGCACGCTGTTGGTACAAGTTGTAGAGGGCGTTAAAGGCAGTGCCATCTTGGCACGCCCTTTTTATTGTTGTTTGGGTGAAAATAGGCAGGCATTTGAGAGAATAGTTGCCACGAAATTCGGGAGTCTCCCGGGAAAAATTGGGAGGGTTGGCAAGTATGACGCTGTCAAGAGCTATTCATATAAAACTCGCGGGCCGCGTGTCTGAGACTCCTGGTTTATTACATAGCACAAAGCAAAAAAAACAACTTTGTATGTAGTGTGTTATTTCATTTTAAATTTCAAAAGAGTTTTGTGGCTCCCATTGTTTTCTTTAATTTGTGAAACGGGTCAAAATGGCTCTTTGAGTGGTAAAGGTTGCCGACCCCCGGACTAGACCAAGGTAAAAACTTTTCAGTATCGGCGCCTTACATTTAATTTAGGCGGCGCCGCACGTGGGCCGTAGTTTGTGTTCAAAGCCGCAAGAGGGCTGGATATAAATCTTACAACACATTAGTTGGCGAAAGTTAGGTCACTTTAAAAGCATCTTTTGAAGATGCGCAGCAAAGTCTGCTTATTTACAAAGCTGTCCTCAGTGTAGTGGTGGGCATATACTGTACATAGTAGGGATGTCCCGATCCAATATTTGGATCGGATGCCGATATTTGCCAAAAATTGCGTATTGGCAAGGCATGGGGAAATGCCGATCCAGATCCAGTTTAAAAAAAACTCCGGTCCGTGTTTTCCAACGCACCGATTTAAATAATACATTCCACTTTTCTGCTGCTCCCTATTTTCCGTTCCGCATTTTCCAGCACACCTACAACACATCCACATGTCTGTGGATTCTCACGCAGTTGCTTTTAGCTGCTGGCATTACACGACAGGCTCTTCTCACTCTTTCCTGTGTCTCCCTCTCACAGACAGCAAGTGCACCTTCTCACATACGTCACATACTGTCACGTCATATGTCACATACGTATACGTCCTCCCCGAGCAGAGAGGTAGCAGCATGGCTAACGTTAGCTGTGATGCTAGCACAGCCGTGCGAGCAACGCTCCCTCTAAGGTGCTCGCCTGTGCAATTGCGCACTGTTTAAGCGTCCTCTGCGCATAGAAAATCTATGCCACGCACAAAATCTAATAAAAAAATAAGCGCATAACAATTTTCGACACACGGACACGACAGAGAAAACAGTTTTCGTCATCATTGTTCAAATATTGTAACGTCTGTCGAGACGCTTATCTCCATTCGGTGCCACACGTCCACACCATCAAAATGCCGAGGCAAAAATTTCCACATCAACACCGTATGAAAAAATTAGTGATTTTTTTAGTTGTGATTTCCTTCTCTGCCTGAAAGTTTAAAAGTAGCATATATTAATGCAGTATGAAGAAGAATGTTTTAATGTAGACATGCAAGCCTTGAAAGAAAATTTTGAAAATCAAGACTACATTTCCTGCAAATGGGTGCATTTCTACCCTATATTTTAACTTTAGATTTATTCTCATATCAAACTCTTTTGGCTGTCTTTTTGACACTTACATCCACACCCTGGATTATAAATAATGTAAATAATTCAATGTGATTATCTTGTGTGATGACTGTATTATGATGATAGTATATATCTGATAGTATATATCTGTATCATGAATCAATTTAAGTGGACCCCGACTTAAACAAGTGTGAAAAACTTATTGGGGTGTTACCATTTAGTGGTCAATTGTACGGAATATGTACTTCACTGTGCAACCTACTAATAAAAGTCTCAATCAATCAATCAAAACACATAGAATCATCATACTGCTGTGATTATATGCATCAAGTGTTCATTCAAGGCTAAGGCAAAATATCGAGATGTATATTGTGTATCGCAATATGGCCTTAAAATATGGCAATATTAAAAAAAGGCCATATCGCCCAGCCCTTGTTCAATGATGCCATTTCTGTTTGTCATGTATGATTTTGTCTATTTTGTGTTTATCCTTGAATAAACAGGTCAGTTTCTTGTTACCAACCATTGTGTATTATTCAAACTCCCCTAATTCAGCTGGCTAGTTGTTATCAAGAGTACTAAAACCCTTTTCAACATGATTCTGACAACTAAGTAGGCTAAATAACTTTAAACTTTAATACATGCTCGGATAGGCCAGTATCAGTCAGTATCGGTATCGGATCGGAAATGCAAAAACAATATCGGTATCGGATCGGAATTGCAAAAACCTGGATCGGGACATCCCTAATACACAGGGCAGGCTAATCTAGCTAGGAGCGGTGAGAGGCGCTCATAAGGTCTTTCCTCTATGGCATCATGAATATCAGAACTACAACTCAGAGCTGTTGCCTGAATGGTCATAATTTGCAGCACTGCCCATTATTACTTCCGCCAAGAAGTTATGTGATCGTTGCGGCTTGTTTGTCTGTTAGTTAGCAATATAAATTGAAAAAGGTATCGACGGATATTGATGAAACTTTCAGGAAATGTCAGAAATGTATTAAATAATAAGTGATTAGATTTCGTTTGGAGGGGAGTCAGATCACGTCTGGATTCAGGATTGCTCAAAAGGTTTTAGTTTGATTTCTTCCTGGACACTTAGAACAAAGCTCTATCCCACAATAACCATTACTTCCTTTGTGGGGCTTGTCTTTGCCCGCACTTGATCAGAGTGTGCGGTCTTGAAGCAACTCATGAGTTGGACAATCGCCCCTCACCACTTCACAGCTGCCAGCCTTTGGCGAACAGTGGCTCTCTATCCTCATTAGAGTCCTTTACTTTCATTTGACACTCACATAGTCTGTGCTTCCTTGAGACTGGAATTTTGTCTTTTTCACTGCCGAGTCACTTACTACAGCAAAGTGCACAGCTCTGCTCTCAGTTCAAAGGAATCTGTTTTGATACATGGTTCAACTATCTAATGTTTGTCTTTTGATAGAACATTAGTATTCCTATTTCTACCACTTGGGACATTTTCCCTTAATTCATACTTGCCAACCTTGAGACCTCCAATTTCGGGAGGTGGGGGGTGGGTGCGGGGGGCGTGGTTGGGGGCGTGGTTAAGAGGGGAGGAGTATATTTACAGCTAGAATTCACCAAGTCAAGTATTTCATATATATATATATATTAGAGATGCGCGGATAGGCAATTATTTCGTCCGCAACCGCATCAGAAAGTCGTCAACCATCCGCCATCGACCCGTTCTAACATTTAATCAAACCCGCACCCGCCCGTTGTTATATATCTAATATAGACGATGCAAGGCATTAGTGAGGTTATAAAGCTTTTGCCTGTTAAAGAAAGGAGACTGATCCAATGCAGCACAGACATTCGCGTGCCACGCTGTCACGGCCCAGACGCACACCAGTGCGCAATCATATGGGAGCCGCGCTGAGCGCACCTCCAAGCGCGTGGAGGTGCGATGTCCCTCGCGCCCGAGGCTTCAGCGCGCATCGCGGCGGCCATCCTACTCGTCGCGGCCTAGCCCTCGACGCTCCAGCGCCATCCATTTTCAGGGCTAGTTGATTCGGCAGGTGGGTTGTTACACACTCCTTAGCGGGTTCCGACTTCCATGGCCACCGTCCTGCTGTCTATATCAACCAGGGTGAGCCCCACCCCTTTCGTGAACATCACTGCACATCATAATGGCAGCTACAGTTTCCATTTTAAAGATCTAAAAAAATGATTTGTGAATGTCCGACGGGCCAGATTGAAAAGCTTAACGGCCCGCATGTGGCCCCCGGGCCTTAATTAGCCCAGGTCTGACCTAATTGAATGTTTAGGTGTGCATTTAAAGCTCAAACTTACATGGGGTCTAATAATTTTGACCCTTACAGTTTTGATTAAAACTTTCAGTAAGACATCTTGAACATTCATTTTACATTTAAACTTGTATCAAAATGAGACCGTGTAATGTCTTCACCACAATAACCTATACGAAAAGTTCCAATCCGGCTTCCGCTCACTCCACAGCCCAGAAACTGCCCTCCTCAAGGTCACCAACGACATCCTCCTCTCCGCCGACTCTGGTTCCCTCTCCATCCTCATCCTCCTTGACCTCAGTGCTGCCTTCGACACCATCAACCACTCCATCCTCCTAACACGCCTCCACTCCTCCCTTGGTTTATCCGGCACTGCCCTCTCCTGGATGAAATCCTACCTTTCTGACCGTCAGCAATTCATCTCAACCAACAACTGCACCTCCTCCACTGCCCCAGTCACCCACGGCGTCCCCCAGGGCTCAGTACTTGGCCCCCTACTCTTCACCATCTACCTCGGTCAGATCCTCCGACACCACGGCCTTCAATTTCACTGCTATGCCGACGACACACAACTATACATTTCCACCACAGCCACCCACTCCACCCTCACCACCTGCCTCACAGACATAAAAACCTGGATGCAAAAAAACTTTCTAAAACTCAACTGCAACAAATCTGAAATAATTATCATTGGCCCCGACTCCCTCACTCGCTCCACTCAGGACTTTTCATTAAACATCGACGGCTCCCTTGTCACTACCTCCACCCACATCCGCAATCTAGGTGTCATTTTCGACCCTACCCTTTCACTCCTCCCCCACGTAAACCACATCACCAAAACTGCATTCTTCCACCTCAGAAACATTGCCCGTCTCCGAACCTCCCTCACATCCTCTGCTGCCGAAACCCTCATCCACGCCTTCATCTCATCCCGGCTAGACTACTGCAACAGCATCCTCTACGGCATCACCTCCAAAACCCTCAACAAACTGCAATACGTCCAGAACTCTGCTGCCCGCCTGCTCACCGGAACCTGCTCCAGAGAGCACATCACACCTGTCCTTCATGACCTCCACTGGCTGCCTGTTAAATACAGAATCACCTTTAAAATACTCCTCACCACCTACAAGGCACTCCATAACCTGGCAGCACCCTACCTCTCTGACCTCCTCCAGCCACACGTCCCGTCCCCTTCCCTGAGGTCTAGTGATGCCGGCCTCCTGGAGGTCCCCAAGACCAGGCGCCGAACCTGGGGCGACAGGGCCTTCTCCGTGGCTGCCCCCTCTCTCTGGAACGCTCTCCCCAGGCACATCAGAGATGCCCCCTCCCTCCCTACCTTCAAAGCCACCCCTAAAAACTCACCTCTTCACATTAGCCTTTCCAAACTGACCCTTTATTTTTTCTAACAAAGTTGTTTTTATCGTCCCTCCTCCCAAGCCCCCCCACCCCCCCACACACACATGTAAAGCGACTTTGGGTATTTAGAAAAGCGATATATAAATCCCAGGTATTATTATTATTATTATTAATGAAAGAATAGTTGACTTTAAAGAATGTTATTAATGTTGCAAACATGGGGCCAATTTTCGGAAATGTTCAAAAGTTCCTAGGGTGCTAATAATGTCCTCAAGTAAAAGACATTATTGGGCGTTTTTTTTTTAAATCATTTTTTTGTTTAATGTCTTTATAGACATTACCTGTATTGTTAGCTGCCTTGTGCTAGCAGTGTTTTAGGCAAGGCAAGTTTATTAATAGAGAACAATTCTCACACAAGGCAATTTAAAGCCCTTTAAAGACAATTACAAAGAAGGCAAAAATAAATAAAAAATATAACATGAAAAGCTGAAATTAAAAAAATACCATCTAGAAACGCACTGAACAGGGAAAGGCGTGGATGAGGGGCAAAATTCATTTTTTTTTAAATGTGCAGCGTTCCTTTAAAGGGGAACATTATCACCAGACCTATGTAAGCGTCAATATATACCTTGATGTTGCAGAAAAAAAAAGACCATATTTTTTTTAACCGATTTCCGAACTCGAAATGGGTGAATTTTGGCGAATTAAACGCCTTTCTAATATTCGCTCTCAGAACGATGACGGGAAGCAATCCGCCATTTTCTCAAACACCGAGTCAAATTAGCTGTTATTTTCCGTTTTTTCGACTGTTTTCCGTACCTTGGAGACATCATGCCTCGTCGGTGTGTTGTCGGAGGGTGTAACAACACCAACAGGGACGGATTCAAGTTGCACCAGTGGCCCAAAGATGCCAAAGTGGCAAGAAATTGGACGTTTGTTCCGCACACTTTACCGACAAAAGCTATGCTACGACAGAGATGGCAAGAATGTGTGGATATCCTGCGACACTCAAAGCAGATGCATTTCCAACCATAAAGTCAAAAGAATCTGCCGCCAGACCCCCATTGAATCTGCCGGAGTGTGTGAGCAATTCAAGGACAAAGGACCTCGGTAGCACGGCAAGCAATGGCGGCAGTTTGTTCCCGCAGACGAGCGAGCTAAACCCCCTGGATGTCTTGGCTCACACCGCAGATGATCAAGAGAAGAATATCGACCCTAGCTTCTCTGGCCTGCTGACATGAGTGTTTGTCTACAAAAGTGCATGTTGTTGCCAAATGTATTTCATATGCTGTAAACCTAGTTCATAGTTGTTAGTTTCCTTTAATGCCAAACAAACACATACCAATCGTTGGTTAGAAGGCGATCGCCGAATTCGTCCTCGCTTTCTCCCGTGTCGCTGGCTGTCGTGTCGTTTTCGTGGGTTTCGCTTGCATACGGTTCAAACCGATATGGCTCAATAGCTTCAGTTTCTTCTTCAATTTGGTTTTCGCTACCTGCCTCCACACTACAACCATCCGTTTCAATACATGCGTAATCTGTTGAATCGCTTAAGCCGCTGAAATCCGAGTCTGAATCCGAGCTAATGTCGCTATAGCTTGCTGTTCTTTCCGCCATGTTTGTTTGTGTTGGCTTCACTATGTGACGTCACAGGAAAATGGACGGGTGTTTATAACGATGGTTAAAATCAGGCACTTTGAAGCTTTTTTTTTTAGGGATATTGCGTGATGGGTAAAATTTTGAAAAAAACTTCGAAAAATATAATAAGCCACTGGGAACTGATTTTTAATGGTTTTAACCATTCTGAAATTGTGATAATGTTCCCCTTTAACCTCTTTGCAGGAAAACATAGTAATTTTTACTATTTGGCAAGAATTGTTTCATATTGCACTATTTTATGTTTATAGGTTGGTCAATCTTAATAATTATTTGCACTACCTTGATGTCATCTTTGTGACAAAGAAGAAAGAACATTCATCTGTTTTAGCTAGATTAAATATGCTTGGTATTGTTTATTTCATTACTATTTGTATTTGCATTGTTTTGTAGAAACCATCCAAATAAATACAAAAAAACATTTTCTTCATCATAAACCTCTTAAATTATAAACAGCGGCATGGAATGTAAATTATGTTTACCCTAATTGTTCTGGTCAATATACCGACACCTCCTTCACAAGGTTTTCTTCTAAGGGTTCTTTACTATTGTGAGGCAGGTCGTGGCGGAGGTCTGAGCTGTCCAAGTGCTTTGCTTGTTGTTATGTTTATGAAGGCAACACACTACATAGTGGAGAAAAACCCTCCAAAAATATTAAGCATTGACAAGTCAGTCTGATGAATTATGTTTACATAATTGGTAATCATGAGGCTGTTTTAATCTGTATAATTAATTTTTAGCGTTACAATATTTGCTCCAATGTAGATTTTCAAACAAAGTTCAAGTATAAACAGAGTTATGTAATACTTAGGGCTATAGTTCCATTTTCATAGCCTCCCACACAGATCAAGGTCACTTACTGATGAGGGAGTAAAATCTAAAAAAAAAAAAAAAAGGTACCGTATTTTCCGCACTATTAGCCGCACCTAAAAATCACAAATTTACTCAAAAGCTGACAGTGCGGCTTATAACCCGGTGCGCTTTATATATGGATTAATATTAAGATTCATTTTCATAAAGTTTCGGTCTCGCAACTACGGTAAACAGCCGCCATCTTTTTTCCCCATAGAACAGGAAGCACTTCTTCTTCTACTGTAAGCAACCACCCGCCCGCGTAGAAGAAGAAGAAGAAGAGCGCGGATATTACGTTTCATTTCCTTTGTGTGTTTACATCTGTAAAGACCACAAAATGGCTCCTACTAAGCGACAGGTTTCCGGTTCATGAAAAGACGCAATCTCTCCATCCGCACACGGACTACTATTTCACAGCAACTGCCTAAAGACTTTCAAGAAAAGCTGGCTACTTTCCGTGCATATTGTAAAAACAAGATAGCTGAAAAAAAGATCCGGCCAGAGAACATTATCAACATGGACGAGGTTCCACTGACTTTTGATATTCCTGTGAACCGCACTGTGGATACAACGGGAGCACGTACGGTGAATATTCGCACCACAGGGAATGAGAAGTCGTCCTTCACTGTGGTTCTAGCTTGCCATGCTAATGGCCAGAAACTTCCACCCATGGTGATATTCAAAAGGAAGACCTTGCCAAAAGAGACCTTTCCAGCCGGCGTCATCATAAAAGCTAACTCGAAGGGATGGATGGATGAAGAAAAGATGAGCGAGTGGTTAAGGGAAGTTTACGCGAAGAGGCCGGGTGGCTTTTTTCACGCAGCTCCGTCCATGTTGATATACGACTCCATGCGCGCCCACATCACGCTGGTTTTTAATATATTATTAAAGTTTGACTGACCTATCTGACTGTTTTTTTGACATTCCTTTAGCGCAGTTAGATGCGGCTTATAGGTGGACAAAGTTTTGAAATATGCCGTTCATTGAAGGCGCGGCTTATAACCCAGGGCGGCTTATGGTGCGGAAAATACGGTAGATGTTATGAATATGATCTTATTTCATCAGGATTTAATGCAAGAGAAAACAGACAGAATGGCTTATTAACAATGACGTGAAATGTCCTACAGTAGGAGACTCAAGGAATTGTAGGAGCACTGCTGCCCAATGAGAAGTACGTCTCCAAATTTTGTTCATTTGTCATTCAAAATCCCCAACCCTTTCTTGGTCTTTAAGTTGACAAACATTTACAACAGATACATGCTTTTCATTGGACAGTGAGGAAATGAATTTGAGTATGGACCTAAAGTCATCACATACAGCTGGAGTGGACGGGATATGTAGCAAAATCTTGAAAGCCATAGCAAAATGTGATCATAAATCCTCTCTGTCACTGTATAAACCTGTCACTTAGTGCTGGCATTGTACCCAAAATGTCCAAAGTGGCAAAAATAATCCCAATTTTTAAATCAGGTGATAAAAATAATATGAACAATTATAGGCCAATTTCAATTTTACCAACATTTTCAAAAATATTTGAGAAAGTGGTCTATAACCGACTGAATGGCTTTCTGGAAAAACGAAACATCCTTGTCCCCTCCCAATATGGTTTTCGTAAAAAAAGCACCACCTGTATGGCTATACTCGACCTTTTGGAAAAGGTCAATGACTGTATTGAAGAGGGAAAATGCGGTATTGGCATTTTTTTGGATCTATCCAAGGCCTTTGACACAATAGACTTTGAGATCTTATTGTATAAACTATATCACTATGGTGTCAGAGGGATACCTCTCGATTGGTTCCGCTCTTACCTATACGGAAGGCAGCAATGTGTATGCGTCAATGATCACAATTCACCCTGTATGACCTTAAATTATGGGGTTCCCCAGGGATCCATCTTGGGGCCTCTCCTTTTTATCCTATACATAAATGATTTTGTAAACTCCTCCGAAACTTTTCATAAAATAATTTTTGCTGATGATACAAATTTGTTTACCTCACACAGGAGCCTACACCATCTACAAGTAACTGTCAATTCAGAGCTTGTGAAAGTGGATTCCTGGTTCAAATGCAATAAGCTCTCACTTAATGTCAATAGAATAAAATTTGTTTTATTTCGTTCTAATAAAAAGCGGACAAATACTGAGCACTGCCATATCAACATCAATGGGCAGGAAATACAGAGAGTGTACTCCACTAAATTCCTGGGGGTCATCATTGACGAATACCTCAATTTCAAATGTCACATTAGCCATCTGTTAAACAAATTATCCAAATATGTTGGCCTGTTCTTTCACCTTGGTCATTATCTTCCTCTTTATGCTCTACTCACACTATATAAAACTCTCTTTGAAGCACATCTAAACTACTGTAATGTCATCTGGTGTAACACCTTCCCTACCTACCTCCACAAATTAGAATCCATGCAAAAGAAAATTATACGGGCCCTGTCATGGTCCAAGTTTAATGCCCCCACTCCACATCTATTCCATAATTATCATCTCTTAAGACTGACAGAGTTCAATATTTATCAAAATGCTTGTTTAACCTATCAAGTCATTTACAGGCTGAATTTAAGGCTCTGTAGCTTGGTTCCTATCTACCATCCCCAGCATGCCCACAACACTCCTAACTTAGATTTGATATCAGGGAAACATCGTTTACTGGATTGTACCGCTCCAAGTGTTGTATGCAGGGGACCAAAGATTTGGAACCGGCTTAATGAGAGCCTCAAGATGCTGTATCCATTCTCCAACTTCAAAAATAAACTGAAAACTTATCTATTAACCACCTATATTTAATGCCTCATGTGGGGTAGACTACTGTTGGGTTTTGCATGGTTGAATGAATGTATGTATGTATGTGTATGCTTGCTTTAGTACTATTATCTTGTGTTAATCATATAACGTTGTTTATTTGTTTTGTCTTTTGTTGTACTTGCTACCATGTTCCATCATTTCATGTATACAGGTAAAAGCCAGTAAATTAGAATATTTTGAAAAACTTGATTTATTTCAGTAATTGCATTCAAAAGGTGTAACTTGTACATTATATTTATTCATTGCACACAGACTGATGCATTCAAATGTTTATTTCATTTAATTTTGATGATTTGAAGTGGCAACAAATGAAAATCCAAAATTCCGTGTGTCACAAAATTAGAATATTACTTAAGGCTAATACAAAAAAGGGATTTTTAGAAATGTTGGCCAACTGAAAAGTATGAAAATGAAAAATATGAGCATGTACAATACTCAATACTTGGTTGGAGCTCCTTTTGCCTCAATTACTGCGTTAATGCGGCGTGGCATGGAGTCGATGAGTTTCTGGCACTGCTCAGGTGTTATGAGAGCCCAGGTTGCTCTGATAGTGGCCTTCAACTCTTCTGCGTTTTTTGGGTCTGGCATTCTGCATCTTCCTTTTCACAATACCCCACAGATTTTCTATGGGGCTAAGGTCAGGGGAGTTGGTGGGCCAATTTAGAACAGAAATACCATGGTCCGTAAACCAGGCACGGGTAGATTTTGCGCTGTGTGCAGGCGCCAAGTCCTGTTGGAACTTGAAATCTCCATCTCCATAGAGCAGGTCAGCAGCAGGAAGCATGAAGTGCTCTAAAACTTGCTGGTAGACGGCTGCGTTGACCCTGGATCTCAGGAAACAGAGTGGACCGACACCAGCAGATGACATGGCACCCCAAACCATCACTGATGGTGGAAACTTTACACTAGACTTCAGGCAACGTGGATCCTGTGCCTCTCCTGTCTTCCTCCAGACTCTGGGACCTCGATTTCCAAAGGAAATGCAAAATTTGCTTTCGTCAGAAAACATGACTTTGGACCACTCAGCAGCAGTCCAGCTGGTGTCGGTCCACTCTGTTTCCTGAGATCCAGGGTCAACGCAGCCGTCTACCAGCAAGTTTTAGAGCACTTCATGCTTCCTGCTGCTGACCTGCTCTATGGAGATGGAGATTTCAAGTTCCAACAGGACTTGGCGCCTGCACACAGCGCAAAATCTACCCGTGCCTGGTTTACGGACCATGGTATTTCTGTTCTAAATTGGCCCGCCAACTCCCCTGACCTTAGCCCCATAGAAAATCTGTGGGGTATTGTGAAAAGGAAGATGCAGAATGCCAGACCCAAAAACGCAGAAGAGTTGAAGGCCACTATCAGAGCAACCTGGGCTCTCATAACACCTGAGCAGTGCCAGAAACTCATCGACTCCATGCCACGCCGCATTAAGGCAGTAATTGAGGCAAAAGGAGCTCCAACCAAGTATTGAGTATTGTACATGCTCATATTTTTCATTTTTATACTTTTCAGTTGGCCAACATTTCTAAAAATCCCTTTTTTGTATTAGCCTTAAGTAATATTCTAATTTTGTGACACACGGAATTTTGGATTTTCATTTGTTGCCACTTCAAATCATCAAAATTAAATGAAATAAACATTTGAATGCATCAGTCTGTGTGCAATGAATAAATATAATGTACAAGTTACACCTTTTGAATGCAATTACTGAAATAAATCAAGTTTTTCAAAATATTCTAATTTACTGGCTTTTACCTGTATATACTATCCTCTGGACCCCCTGTCAAAAGCTTCTTCTAGCTTATTTGGGGGACCCTTTCACGTACCAACATCTTTAAATGATGATATTTCACTACTATTGTATTTGTTATATGGTATTGTGAATAAACTTGAAACTAATAGCGTCACTCCTGTAAAAAACAATATAGAAATCCATTTCCTCTTGGAATTTGTACATGACACTCTAAAGCAGGGGTCACCAACCAGTCAATCTGTGGGACCGCCAAAATATTATAAAAATAAATATGTATTCATATGACATCAATGACACCCCCACCCGGAGCATGACCAACAGACCCGCCAACAGGCATGCATTTTAACCCCTAAACACGCCCGCACACCTCGCCTCTCTCATCCCACAGCTCTTCACACCGCGGCCACACCCCCCTGAGCACGGCAGAACACTTCACCCGCTCGCCTCACAAACACGAATGGTGTGTCGTTTGGGGTGTAACGGTAAACAAACATTTTTGGTTCGGTACGTACCTCTGTTTAGAGGTCACGGTTTGGTTCATTTTCGGTACAGTAAGACAACAACAAAATATACATTTTTTGGTTATTTATTTACCAAATTTGTAAACAATGGCATAACATACATGTACACACAGGGTCCATTGCCAGGGTTAATGTGGTCAACATATATCAAATAAAAACTAAATAAGATAAGGCTCAGAATGGTTTCTTAACAAAACCTTTCTACATAGAATCTGGGTATTATCTTCGACCCAACTCTCTCGTTTGAATCACACATTAAGAGTGTTACTAAAACGGCCTTCTTTCATCTCCGTAATATCGCTAAAATTCGTTCTATTTTATCCACTAGCGACGCTGAGATCATTATTCATGCGTTCGTTACGTCTCGTCTCGACTACTGTAACGTATTATTTTCGGGTCTCCCTATGTCTAGCATTAAAAGATTACAGTTGGTACAAAATGCGGCTGCTAGACTTTTGACAAGAACAAGAAAGTTTGATCATATTACGCCTATACTGGCTCACCTGCACTGGCTTCCTGTGCACTTAAGATGTGACTTTAAGGTTTTACTACTTACGTATAAAATACTACACGGTCTAGCTCCGTCCTATCTTGTCGATTGTATTGTACCATATGTCCCGGCAAGAAATCTGCGTTCAAAGAACTCCGGCTTATTAGTGATTCCCAGAGTCCAAAAAAAGTCTGCGGGCTATAGAGCGTTTTCTATTCGGGCTCCAGTACTATGCAATGCCCTCCCGGTAACAATTAGAGATGCTACCTCAGTAGAAGCATTTAAGTCCCATCTTAAAACTCATTTGTATACTCTAGCCTTTAAATAGACCCCCCTTTTAGACCAGTTGATCTGCCGTTTCTTTTCTTTTCTCCTCTGCTCCCCTCTTCCTTGTGGAAGGGGGGGCACAGGTCCGGTGGCCATGGATGAAGTGCTGGCTGTCCAGAGTCGGGACCCGGGGTGGACCGCTCGCCAGATTCTCTGAACCTTTTGATGATATTATGGACCGTAGATGTTGAAATCCCTAAATTTCTTGCAATTGCACTTTGAGAAACGTTGTTCTTAAACTGTCTGACTATTTGCTCACGCAGTTGTGGACAAAGGGGTGTACTTCGCCCCATCCTTTCTTGTGAGGGACTGAGCATTTTTGGGGAAGCTGTTTTTATACCCAATCATGGCACCCACCTGTTCCCAATTAGCCTGCACACCTGTGGGATGTTCCAAATAAGTGTTTGATGAGCATTCGTCAACTTTATGAGTATTTAAATTGCCATCTTTCCCAACTTAACAATTAGAGATGCTACCTCAGTAGAAGCATTTAAGTCCCATCTTAAAACTCATTTGTATACTTTAAATAGCCCCCCTGTTAGACCAGTTGATCTGCCGTTTCTTTTCTTTTCTCCTCTGCTCCCCTCTTCCTTGTGGAGGGGGGGGGGGGCACAGGTCTCCGCTCGGGATGGTGTCCTGCTGGCCCCACTATGGACTGGACTCTTACTATTATGTTGGATCCACTATGGACTGGACTCTCACAATATTATGTCAGACCCACTCGACATCCATTGCATTCGGTCTCCCCTAGAGGGGGGGGGGGGTTACCCACATATGCGGTCCTCTCCAAGGTTTCTCATAGTCATTCACATCGACGTCCCACTGGGGTGAGTTTTTCCTTGCCCTTATGTGGGCTTTGTACCGAGGATGTCGTTGTGGCTTGTGCAGCCCTTTGAGACACTTGTGATTTAGGGCTATATAAATGAACATTGATTGATTGATTGATATAAAGTGCATTTTTTTGATGGATTGATTGAGATTTGTATTAGTAGATTGAACAGTACAGTACATATTCCGTACAACTGACCACTGAATGGTAACACCCGAATAAGTTTTTCAACTTGTTTGAGTCGGGGATCCACGTTAATCAACATTAAACTGCCTCAAGTTGTTGCTCAGATTAAATAAAATGACAAAACATTTCTTCTACATATAAAAAGTGCAACATTAAACAGTTTCAAGTCAACTCAGCCTCAGATTAACTTTTCTTCCCCCCCCCCCCAAGCCTGGCTAACTTGGCAGTAAGAGGATATATCGGTTTATTGTTCTTCCACCATAGAAGTGGGTCAAAATCTAGTTTTTAAAGCAATATGGTTTTAAATCTGCTGCTATAAAAACATTTGTTATTGCTTTAGCCCTGCCTGAGTCGCCGAGGAGAGGCTGCTTGAATGCGGTGGTGACGCTTCAAATGGGTTAGCAAGCTTACCTGCTGCTGCTGAACAATGTCGGCAAACCTCCATCCTCCATTGTTGTATCGCACCGAAGTGTTCCCAAACGGGAGATATTAACGAGGCAGGAGGGTCTTCCAGCTCTGGCTTTTACATGTTGTCGTAGCCCGGTCGTGGCTAACATGCCGTCGGTGTGCATTGTTTACACAACGTGCGGTACGCTACTTAATATGTCCGTGTGGAAACTCGTTCGGTACACCTCCGAACCGAACCGAATCCTCAGTACCGAAACGGTTCAATACAAATACACGTACCGTTACACCCCTACGTGACGTACACAAAAATCATCGAGCTGCAACAATGCATTAAGGCTGATTGTTGCAACAAACCGGACATTTTCTAGCATC
This sequence comes from Nerophis lumbriciformis, assembly GCF_033978685.3. NCBI lineage: Eukaryota > Metazoa > Chordata > Actinopteri > Syngnathiformes > Syngnathidae > Nerophis > Nerophis lumbriciformis. The sequence goes on along the minus strand of NC_084582.2, from coordinate 842,730 downwards.
CAACTTCAAACAACTCTTCCCTCAACCACGACCATCATGGCTCGCCTGCGACAGGAAGCTAACAAGCCAAACACTAGAGTCCGTGAACATTGCTCCAAAGTACGGATTTTGTATTGACATGTGCAAAGGCAGTAATGTATGATAAAACAAGGCGGAATCTAAAACGACTCCCCGTTTATCTCATCTTTATCAGACAGGAAAAACCGGCCAGGTGAACAGCAGATGTTATCACTGATGTAAAACAACCATGCAACTCATGTCCCGTATATGACCATAGGGTAAACAAATTTAGTACAGTACTAAGACAAGAGTTAGCTTCTACAGCTGCGGTGCCAAAAGGGCGGCACAGGGGCCATCGTTGGTCAGTGATTTGTTTGTCATTGGCCCGAGGCACATTACAGAAAAAAAAATCGGAAAAATTGGGAAAACGGCAAGAAGCACAATGAGAGAATAACAAAATGTTGACATCAGCCAATAATAACACAAAACTTTGTCTTTTAAAGAAAACAAACAAAAAAAAAAATATATATATATATAACAAAAAATTATATATATATATATATATATATATACACACAAAGGTTGTTGTTTTTATGTATACACACTAGAGATGCGCGGATAGGCAATTATTTCATCCGCAACCGCATCACAAAAGTCGTCACCCATCCGCCATCCACCCGAACTAACATTTTATCAAAACCGCACCCGCCCGTTGTTATATATCTAATATAGACGATGCAAGGCATTAGTGAGGTTATAAAGCTTTTGCCTGTTAAAGAAAGGAGACTGATCCAATTTAGCAGAGACATTCAATGCGTGCCACGCTGTCACGGCCCAGACGCACACCAGTGCGCAATCATCTGGGAGCCGCGCTGAGCGCACCTCCAAGCGCGCTCGCGCCACTCAAAACTGCTGCAGGCAGCTGCGTTCTATCTTGTTTTAACATCCTGTGGCACTTTTCTGGGATCACGGCGGACGAAACTGCTCATGCTCAGGGTGTTTGTGGAGGTTCGGGGTTTTGCACAAATGTGATGCACCATGTTAGATGTCCCGGTTTTGTGACTGTCGTAGACATAAACAGCGTCGCAGCTCTTGCAAATCACGTAGCCAGCATTACTATCATCCTGATTTACAACCTCATAAAAACGAGTCCACGCTGAACTTTTCTGGCCTTTTTTTCCCCCCTGGTCTTTAGTATTCCCTTTTTTAGTTTGTCGCGTACCACGTTTGCTGCCGGCGTTGCCATCTTTTTTTTTTTCTTCTTCTGATGTGGCGTGCTGCAGGTGCCTGATGATAAATAATTGCCTGTTTCAAAGAGTGCTGCTCGTTTTTCGTATGTGGGTAACATTTAACTATGTATATATATTTCCCAATTGGTTTAACTGCCACCCGCCTGAATCTATTTAAAATCAAAAATTTTTTAATTTCAACCACCTGACCCGCGGATAAAATCTAATTTTTTTTTTATTTCAACCGCCCGACCCGCGGATAATCCGCGGACTCCGTGGTTGTGTCCGCAAACCGCGCATCTCTAATACACACACACACACACACACACACACACACACACACACACACACACACACACACACACACACACACACACACACACACACACACACACACACACACACACACACACACACACACACACACACACACACACACTTCACCCTTGCTCCTGATGGGTGCTGGCTAGTGCCTTGCATGGCAGCTCCCTCCATCAGTGTGTGAATGGGTAAATGTGGAAGTAGTGTCAAAGCGCTTTGAGTACCTTGAAGGTAGAAAAGCGCTATACAAGTACAACCCATTTATCATTTATATTATACATATAGAAATGTAACATTAATAAACAAAAGTAACAAAAACTGTTTTGACATAGTGACGGCTAACTAATTACTTTTTAAGAATAAACAACACGTTACCTTACCACTTACAACAAAAGTAATCCGAGTAGTCTCAACTCACTGGTTATCTAGCCATAAAACACTTAAGCAACCTTTAGCACTTTGCACGTTTTGTTTAAGATACCGGTACATATCCAGTGTTTCCCACACATTCATTTATTTGTGGCGGCCCGCCACGAAAGAATTACGTCCGCCACAAATGGATTTTTCGGCTTTTGACTCGCTCGACCGCTCATAAAAGCAATGGGACTCTGTCTGTGAATGTACCTTGTAGTTACAACTCCGGTGCAGTAGGTGGCGGTAGCCTACTATGCATTGTAACTCCGCCAATAGCACTTAATTCACCTGGTGGGCCAGGAGAAGAAGAAGACGAAGACGACGAAGAAGAGGGACGGACGGACGGACGGGATCAAAACACGAGGGTAATATAGGTTATGGTAGATAGGTTATAGCTGCATCGCTCGCGGCTCGTCATATATTTAACGTTAATCCGCGATTTCACCGAGCGTTTCACTGACGGTGAGCAGCCTGACGCTGCTTCATTAACACCGCCGCTGTTTGACTCGTGGGCCGGGGCAGACGCACGTAATAACAATCACCTGTTTTCATACCGACGAGCTAACGTGTCCAGGTTATAACCATGTTGTCAATAAACACACGTGGAGACGGTGCTTCAGATACTACATTAATACTCAAGCTAAAATGTCCACTGTCCACTGCAGCATGTGAATGCAATGAAAAGAATAAAATCTGAGCCAAGCAGCTGTTAAAATGTTGTCCAGGTTAATGTTTTGGCCATTAAAGGCCCTTCATTTCAAGATTTCAACTGTGATCGGGCTTTAAACAGGTGGCTGACCTGTTCAGATGGGTGTAACTGCTACTGGTCAAATAATGTGAAATAGCATTTAATTTTACACGTATGCAATGCCATTTAAATGTAATTATAGATAATAATAATAATAAATACTGTGTAGTGTTGTAAATAGTCAACGGGAAGGATTTTAGTAAGATATAAGCCATGAGCACTACACAGCCAGAAAAAAACCTAGGCAGGACAAGTAAAAATATTGGGGCAAGTAGATTTGAGAAGTCGGGCAAGTAGAAAAATTAGGGCGGAGGGAACAGGTGAGACTCAGCAAACACTGAAAAATAAAGCAGGGTCAGATCAGAAATACACTTTTCTCATGAAAAGGGTCCTAATTTATATTTTTATGTGCCTTATAGAGAGGACCACGACAAAACATACACCTCTGCCTCTGTTTCACTTCATGTTGCTGGTAAATAATATGGTTGTAGTAGTAGGCTAAAGTTAAATTATTTAGTATGCACTAATTAAAGGGGCAGAGCTTTAAGACACATTTTAGCTTTTATATTTTATAAGATATATTTTTTGTAAGAACCACAATTAATAAATATATTTCAGTGAATAACTAATTGTTCAAATCTGTATATAAATATGTACATAAAGTGTTGTAATTATATTCCAACTCCGCGTTCTTCTTGGTCATCGCCGCTGCCGCCGCCACCCCCCAACCCCCGACCACACCACCACAAATAGATACCTGCCCTGTGGGAAACACTGATATCCTATATCGCTATTCGGCCTACAAATACCGGGATATCAGTTTTGGTCCATATCGCCCAGCCCTAATTTAAATTAATCAAAAAGTTACAAAATGGCAATAAAATGGTAATGATAGAAAATAAACTAGCGTAATTAAAGACAAGCATTGCAAATATAAATACTGGAGAAAGCTTTTATGCTGAATTGCATAATTCATGAATGATTTATAAATATAGATTAGTAATAAAAAAGTATTCACATTCAATGAATACAATGTATTTCTTGCATAATATATGAAACCATGTTGATGATTTTCTGTAGTACTGTATGTTTTATTGGTGTAGTTTTCTGTGTCTGCTATCTAATGCTAAGTAACCAAGCAAATTAGGAATTTTGCCAAGCAAATGAGGAATTTTGCCAAGGCAAACAGTTGGCAACAGCTCTTGTATTGTATCTTATTGGATTGTGCAAATGTTTGTTGCAGGGGAGTCAACAGCATTTTTTTTGGAGTTTCCTTTAAGGCCTGCTTTTACTGACCCGCTGATGTGCAAGGGAATGTTACCTGCTTAGTGAAGAGAAATGAGTTTTAAAGCAGTGTAGGGTGGAGAGGGGGGGTGTCTTGTTATATAACAAATTTCACCAGTGACTCATCGTCATCATCATCATCAGCAGCAGCATGAGAGAGATACGCAGACACACCGAGGGACTCTCGGATCCTCCTACACGTTGAATCCACAGTTATCTCTTATTTTTCCTCATCTTTCTACTTTCCTGGCTTGAAAATCTTGTTTTTTTAAGATCATCATGATTGCCCCCTATTTTTATCTCACTTTCATGTGGTGTGGAATTTGGTGCTCTGACATGTATAATTGCAGAGCAGGGTGGCGAAACTTCAACTGAATCAAAGGAAATGCTTATCTCAGGAAGCAAAGCACTTGGCACAAAGTTACATGCTGAAAAGCTTCATGTCGGGGCGGCACAACCTTCCTGTGACTCCTCATGAAGTGTAAAGTGATGGTCAGCACGTACTGTATCAAACATTCAACCATTTCCTTTTTGAGTTTTGTGCTGAGGTGATGTGATCTTTCCTCGTCACTTTTTCCATCCCACAATGCCATCGTCTCATTTGGGATATAATTCATGTTGCTGGCTGGAGGTCCTCATCATTCATTCTGTCATGTAATTATCCATCACAGTTTTGATTGTCCGTATAAAATAGAATGACATGCATCACTCTAGCATTTATCAGGTACTTAATAATAACACACTTCTGCTCACTTTTGTTTTGATCATTCATGTGGTCGTAGTTTCCTGGCAAGAAATCTGCATTCAAAGAACTCCGGCTTATTAGTGATTCCCAGAGCCCAAAAAAAGTCTGCGGGCTATAGAGAGTTTTCTATTGGGGCTCCAGTACTATGGAATGCCCTCCCGGTAACAATTAGAGATGCTACCTCAGTAGAAGCATTTAAGTCCCATCTTAAAACTCATTTGTATACTCTAGCCTATAAATAGACCCCCCTTTTAGACCAGTTGATCTGCCGTTTCTTTTCTTTTCTCCTAAGCTCCCCTTTTCCTTGAGGAGAGGGAGGGGGGGGGGGTCACAGGTCCGGTGGCCATGGATGAAGTGCTGGCTGTCCAGAGTCGGGACCCGGGGTGGACCGCTCGCCTGTGCATCGGCTGGGAACATCTCTGCGCTGCTCGGGATGGTGTCCTGTTGGATCCACTATGGACTGGACTCTCACAATATTATGTCAGACCCACTCGACATCCATTGCATTCGGTCTCCCCTAGAGGGGGGGGGGGGGGGGGGGTTACCCACATATGCGGTCCTCTCCAAGGTTTCTCATAGTCATTCACATCGACGTCCCACTGGGGTGAGTTTTTCCTTGCCCTTATGTGGGCTTTGTACCGAGGATGTCGTTGTGGCTTGTGCAGCCCTTTGAGACACTTGTGATTTAGGGCTATATATATAAACATTGATTGATTGATTGATTGAGTTTGCTGTGGTGTAGAACTGATCTGCATCGTTTAAGGTGTACTCAGAAACAAGAGTAATTAAAGCTGCAAGCAGCATTGGTCGGGCCCGCGTATTTGGCAGGTGCTAGTCCTAAGTGTCCCAATACTTTTGTCTACTTTTAGTCTGAAGTGTCCCAAGACTTTTGTCTAGTGTACCTACCTTGTCTGCATTGTGTGGGCACGTTGGTGCTTCCTGCTTTTAAGCAGCCATCTTAAAAAAACAGCAGCGCAGCGGGTCTTTGAAGGGGTCATAAAATCAAAACCGGAGCAGGTATTAAAACGCTGTTCTGTTATTTTATACACAAGGGTTTAATCTCTCTCCTGTGTTAGTTTGAAGCCGAAACGACAAACGCGCTCAGAGGAGATAGTTTTTGAAGGAAGGTGACCGTTTTTTACAAAAAATTTGTTTTGAAGGGGGAATAGCAAACTTCCTGTTGATTTTTGCTGGGGGGTGTCAATTTATGAAATGTAGGTCTAAGTGAGACCTACGAAGAGGTTTTTGTTTCATGTCTCTCCGACCTTCCCAGTGGGAGTTACAGGCAGTTTTGTCATTTTTTTCTCCCGAGGAGCAGTTTTTTCTCCGTTTTATAAAAAAATTGCTCTAGAGCGCAATTTTTAAATTTGGGGTTAGGTTTTTTTATTAGATCACAATTTTTGCCAGTCCTGATGTGTGTATTCAGTTCGGTGAGTTTTGAAGCATGTTAAGGGGGTGAAATTACAGCTCAAAGAGGCAAAAGTGACTGTTTTTAGTACTTTTTTGTCTTGAAGGGGTAATTGCCAACTTCCTGTTGATTTTTGCCCGAGAATATACTATTATGAAATCTAGGTCTAAGTCACACCTACATAAAGGTTTTTGTTTCATGTCTCTCCGACCTTCCTAGTGGGAGTTACAGGCAGTCTAGTGTTTCTTTTTCGTAGGGGGCGCTAGAGCGCAATTTTGAGTTTTGTGGTTCGTTTTTTTTTTTAAAAAGGCAATTTTCGCAGGTCCTGATGTGTGGGTCAAATATGGTGAGTTTTGAAGCATGTTAAGTGGGTCAAATTACAGTTTAAAGTGGCGGCGGAAGAATAAAGAATAAAGAATAATAAAACCTTACAAATTCAATAGGTCCTTATGTCCCTTTGGGAGTCCTTATACAATGGGTTATGCGGGCCCTAAATATTACAATATACTTGTGCATCTGCAAATTACAACCATAATACTAAACATAGTTAATCCCATCTTTCCAAAAAACTTGTTTCAGTGGCTGAGTGCATGTATAAATAAACAAATACTGTAATCAAAAAGAGTGGCATGATTTGATTTCTTTCTTTATGTTTTGCCTCTGATGACGGTGGTTTTGTTTTTGGTTGGAAGACAAAAAAAAAAGGCGTTCAATTCTGAGGAATAAAGCCTGGCACTGGTCCCAAAACGCTTGATTACAAAAAGTTTTGGTGTGCTCACCTTCAGCCATCAATCTTTTAACCGGGCGGTTTTCATTCCCAGCCCTTTTCCACATGTGTTTTGTGTTAATAAGGGACACCTAATCATGTGGAGGCTAACACCCCTCGGTCTGTTTTCATTCCTTTAGCCTTACTGTGATGGTCCCCTCCCATTCCTGACTCCTAAGATCAACAACGTTTCTCCTTGTCCGTCAGCTCACAGGCACATGTTTTTCATTACAACACATCCCAAGCACGCGAGAAAGGAAAAAGGCTGCTGGCTCAGAATCAAAGCATGCGACTCACCAGTAACAGGTGCTTGTGTGGGACGTCAGAGTGGCGTCGGACTCGCTGGGAATTAACTCTTGAGGGATGAGAGTGTCCGCGGGTGGCGGGGCGCACGGAGGAGCGATGCGACTGTCGCTGGAGGTTAAAGCCGCTGATGTTGTTCGTCTCCCCGGCAGCCGTGTGGGAAAAGTTGCCGCTGCTTGGTCTCGGCTGTTTATGCAAGTTGAAGGGGGCCGGAGTGTGGGTGTGTGGCGTCTTTGCCGGAAGTTGAGTGGCCCTTTGGTTGTTGGTCCTGCCGGACCCCTCCGAGGCCTTGTCTTTGCCCCTGCTTCCAGTCTTATGTTGATATTCTGCCGAGTCACTCCCCCTCGGACTCTTTCCCTCCAGCAGTTTGGCCGCCACAGAGTTCAGCTGGAAGAGACGGTTGCAGATGTCAGCTCATTAAACAAGGAGAGACTTGGAAGTCTACCTGTCACACCGAGTGCTGAGCAGTGAAGCAGCGGTCTAAATATGCCCGCTCATCACTCCACTCACCCACTCCAACTTGTTGGATGGGCGGGCAGAAGGATATGTAGCAGCCAGTAAGCCTGGAAGGATCGAGTGGCGCTAAGAAGCGCGCGGGAGGCAAGGTGAAATATAGAGCGTCACAGACAGGCATGGCAGGGTTAATGCTTTCACTCACCACAGTGATGTGCTGTTATGCCATCCAAGCAAAGAAAGCATTACTGTGTCTTCACGCCTGGTTGCACCGCACGAGGAGGAGAGGCAATAGGAGGCTGAAAGAGTCCAGGGGTAGCAAAGACTGGAGGACCGCTGAGGCGGAGCTTGAGGAGAAAGACACGGCACAGTAAGAAGTAGAGGACAGATGAGGGGAGGGGAAGTGCTTGGGAAAGTAAATGAGGAAAGATTCGAGATAAAACAGACGGCAAGTGAGAAAAGTCAAGACGCCAACACGTTATGAAGCAGCTTTATTCCTGGAGTCAGGAAGCTTAAAGGAAAACAAATGACAGTCAGCGCGCTAAGCAAGCGCTGCAAACCTGACTAAGCCACATAGTCGCTTACTAATGAGCAGCTGCACACACAGCAGGGCTTCAAAAGATGAGCTCCCTTATGCTCAGCATTTTGCAGCCATGGAGTGACACTTACGGATGCATTAGAGGATTTGAGGGGAAGGTGACGAAGGAACCTGAAAGTGCCCTGGAAGGAATCACATCCAAAGACGAGGATGAGCGGAAACTCACCTCGGTAAACTGCAGAGGGCAAATTCCACTTCTGTCACCCAACTTGGCTTCAATCCAGTGTTCATCCACCCGTCTGATGACAGTGAGGATGTCTCCCTGCAGACCCCAAACACACGGGAAGACTTAAAAGGAGGCACCAAAAGTGGCAAAAGGCGAGAGGTCACGCAACTGGAAATCAAATGACAGCTTGTCAGAGTTTTATACTGGCATTAAACGGTGGCCACTCATGAGGGATTGTGTCTCTTGTGCAAGGTCCCCAACCAGCCTCACTATAAAAAAACCTCTCCATTATAAAAAAGAAACAAAAAAAAAGAAGAAGAAAGAAAGCATGGCAAGCCTCAAGTGTGCTTTAATGGAGAGCATACAAGCACTGAGGCCCTTATATAACTCTCTCAGAAATCCTTCAGGGTTTTTATGAATGTTGAAGGGGAAAAAAAGTGCAAGCGTGACTATTATGTATTAACACCAAAAGGAACGTCATGTCCCCTGAAAGATAGAATAACCCAAAAGAGACACTGAACACCTGGTGAGCGATTAGCCAGTGAGTGTTTTGAAAAGGACTTTGCTACAGAGTGTCAGGTAGCAAGTGTTTTCCCCCCCCACCAAACCAGAAGACAAATTACTACACATAGTGACCCTGATGAGAGGAATGCTTTGGACAACACAATGCTTTATAACAATAACACTAACATTCATGGCCGTAACTACCATTGAGGACACCGAGGTCATGTCCCAAGTATTTTTTAAGTGACAAAAAGATGATATGACTGACTCCAAATGTACTTTGTGTAACACATTGTGTGCGTTGTACCATCACCCTGCGGGAGATCATCCTCTCTAAATATACGATCTTTGGTCATGCACAGCCAGCTACAACTCCAGACAACAACGTAACGCAATGAAGTCCACTTTTACTTTAAACCATACTTGCCAACCTTGAGACCTCCGATTTCGGGAGGTGGGGGTGGGGGCGTGGTCGGGCGGGGCGGGGCGTGGTCGGGGGCGTGGCTAAGAGGGGAGGAGTATATTTACAGCTAGAATTCACCAAGTCAAGTATTTTATATTTGATTATATATATGTATATAAGAAATACTTGACTTTCAGTGAATTCTAGCTATATATATATATATATATATATATATATATAAATAAAAGAAATACTTGAATTCCAGTGTTCATTTATTTACACATATACACACACAGAACACTCATCTACTCATTGTTGAGTTAAGGGTTGAATTGTCCATCCTTGTTCTATTCTCTGTCACTATTTTTCTAACCATGCTGAACACCCTTTCGCAGGTACCCAGAAAGGTTTCGAGTACCACCAAAAAAACAGAATCTCTGAAGACAGTATAACAATCTGTGTTAAAGGTGTACAAATACTGTTTGTATAATAAGCATGTTATTGTTTACAAATGAGGGTTAAGAGTTCAGTACTAAAAAAAAAAAAGAATGTGGCTTAAGTACAGTTTTTTAATTGAGCTGCTGCATTTTTTGGTTGGGTTGTTTATTTATTTTGAGTTACTTCTACATTTCTAAAAGGGGAGGAATGTAATAGAGTGATCTATGTTTGTCTGTTGCCATCTCCTGGTGAATGTTGGCTATAGCGTACTGGGGTTACTTTTTGGTTGGCCAACGATTTACGTGGTGTTGCGCACCTGACGTCAAGTGTGTGAGTCTGTTCTGAAGTCTACAGTAAAGAAACATACTTCATCACCTAACCTGGTTATTTCCTCCAACTCAATATATTACAACAACATTGCTGTTTACGGCAGACGAACTGCTTTACGGTAGAATAAAACATGACTGCTGTTGTTGTGTGTTGTTGCCGCGCTGGGAGGACGTTAATGAAACTGCCTAACAATAAACCCACATAAGAAACCAAGAACTCGCCCTCCATCATTCTACAGTTATAACGTGTTTGGGCAGGCATGATGTTTTTTTGTGGGAAAGCAGACGTGAATACAGGCTGTTGACACGTCACTCAGGTCCGCATGGAGCTGAAGGGGGCGTGGCTTCCAGCTCCGCCTGAATTTCGGGAGAAAATTTGTCCTGGGAGGTTTTCGAGAGAGGCGCTGAATTTCGGGAGTCTCCCGGAAAATCCGGGAGGGTTGGCAAGTATGCTTTAAACATCTAATCCAAAATGTGCTGTCAACATAACATTAACATTAAATGACGTAACCTATGTTGCTTTAACCTGAATGAAATTGATGGAAAACGCTGTCCGTATAATACCGCTGTCATGTCAGTCAGGTTCTGTTCACAGAGATCAAGCCCGCCTGCCCTAATTGGTGAACACACGCTGCGCGTAGGGAATGCCGATCCGTGGAGGGCCTCGTTTTGCATGAAGAAGCACATGTTTAATGTAAATAATTGAATGACAAGGCGCTTCATTTAAAATTTTACCCCAAACGTATTCCTGGCAATATAAGATAAGAATATGGGGACAGGTTTCTTCCGGTGGCTCTTGTGGCATGCGTCATTGGTACTCGTGTTGCAGAGCAAAAGGTCTTGGGCTCAATTGCCTGTGTTAGTAAGGTTTTAAATTAATGTTTTAATTATGTTAAAATTGTTTCATACGCTAAAGTTCAGCATATTAAAAAGTGGACGGTTAAAAATTCATGCTGATTGTCAAAGATGTTAGATACTATAACGTGATAGTTGTACCTCAATGAAAGCTTTTGTTATTTTAGAAATTCATTCATTTATATGATTTCAGCCTTTAAAAGCTCCTCTTGGACCACCAAATTTTGACTTTTTCAAATCCAAGTTCCTGTCCTGCTTACACGATTCACCCAAAGTGAGTACAGTCCTAATATTTTAGCAACCGATTTTTATGTTTTCAAGGGACAATACTATAGAAATGAGTAGAGGTGGAAATCTTTGGGCACCTCACGATTCGATTACGATTCAATTAAAAATCGATTATCGTACTAGATATCACCATCGTTATCTAGTACAGCCTGAATCCTTTTGGACATGGAAATAATCAGAGCTGCAAATGTTGTTACTGGAGTCTAGGGGTGTAACTATTAGTGGTATTAATGATAAAACTACAGACGGTTAGTATTACCATTTCAAGTTAAATGATCGTAAAACAGTGATCGATAACCACAATTTGATAACCTCAGAAGAAAGGAGAAGTGATGTTGCTAATTTCCTAGAGAATAAAGCTGGCATGCTACTTGTTAGCCTAAATGCTAACATGGATACAGACACATTAACGTCTTTCCCCATTTCAAAAGGTCATACCCAAATCTAAACTAAAACACATTGTGGCGGACTTAACCTTTAAGCGGTTATGAGATTTCTTGGGGCTCCCAAGTAGCTCATAAAAACTTTTTTTTTTTTACCTAATTAAAGCAATTATTTTTGTATAGTTTAAAAAAATACACAAAAAATACTTAATCATGATTGTTTTGACAGCTTCCTCCTACCTACTCACACAACAGACTATTGCATGTCACTAAGCATATGCAACCTTGATTGAGGAAAACGTAATGATGTATTAGATTCATACAGCGTGTTTCTAGACACTCAAAGCTCTTCACAGAGAACTCATCATTCATTCATTCCACATTCACACATTGATGGTGAAAAGCTACATTTGTAGCCACAGTTGCCCTGGGGTAGACCACAAAACATTCATACACCAGTGTGAGTGGCACTGGGAGCAAGGTTGGTGAAGTGTTTTGCCCAAGGACACAAAGGCCATCACTCGGATAGCGGAAGCTGGAATTGAACCTGGAACCCTCAAGTTGCTGGCACGGCCGCTCTACCATTTTAGCCATGCAGTCCCGTAATGTTTCTTCTGCCAAGAAAAATATATTGTGTGTCTGCTTATGGATGTAAATTAGGGATGTCCCGATCCGATATTTGGATCGGATCGGCTGCCGATATTTGCCAAAAATTGCGTATCGGCAAGGCATGGGAAAACGCCGATCCAGATCCAGTTTAAAAAAAAACTCCGGTCCGTGTTTTCCAACGCACCGATTTAAATAATACATTCCACTTTTCTGCTGCTCCCTAATTTCCGTTCCGCATTTTCCAGCACACCTTCAACACATCCACATGTCTGTGAATTCTCACGCAGTTGCTTTTAGCTGCTGGCATTACACGACAGGCTCTTCTCACTCTTTCCTGTGTCTCCCTCTCACAGACAGCAGCGCACCTTCTTACACACGTCACATACTGTCACGACACACGTCACATACGTATACGTCCTCCCCGAGCAGAGAGGTAGCAGCATGGCTAACGTTAGCTGTGATGCTAGCGCAGCCGTGCGAGCAACGCTCCCTCTAAGGTGCTCGCCTGTGCAATTGCGCACTGTTTAAGCGTCCTCTGCGCGTAGCAAATCTATGCCACGCACAAAATCTAATTAAAAAAAATAAGCGCATAACAATTTTCAACACACCGACACGACAGAGAAAACAGTTTTCGTCATCATTGTTCAAATATTGTGACGTCTGTCGAGACGCTTATCTCCATTCGGTGCCACACGCCCACACCATCAAAATGCTGAGGCAAAAATTTCCACATCAACACCGTATTAAATAATTAGTGATTCTTTTAGTTGTGATTTCCTTCTCTGCATGAAAGTTTAAAAGTAGCATATATTAATGCAGTATGAAGAAGAATGTTTTAATGTAGACATGCAAGCCTTGAAAGAAAATTTTGAAAATCAAGACTACATTTCCTGCAAATGGGTGCATTTCTACCCTATATTTTAACTTTAGATTTATTCTCATATCAAACTCTTTTGGCTGTCTTTTTGACACTTACATCCGGCGCCCCCCTCCACACCCTGGATTATAAATAATGTAAATAATTCAATGTGATTATCTTGCGTGATGACTGTATTATGATGATAGTATATATCTGATAGTATATATCTGTATCATGAATCAATTTAAGTGGACCCCGACTTAAACAAGTTGAAAAACTTATTGGGGTGTTACTATTTAGTGGTCAATTGTACGGAATATGTACTTCACTGTGCAACCTACTAATAAAAGTCTCAATCAATCAATCAAAACACATAGAATCATCATACTGCTGTGATTATATGTATCAAGTGTTTATTCAAGGCTAAGGCAAAATATCGAAATATATATTGTGTATCGCAATATGGCCTTAAAATATGGCAATATTAAAAAAAGGCCATATCGCCCAGCCCTAGTTCAATGATGCCATTTCTGTTTGTCATGTATAATTTTGTCTATTTTGTGTTTATCCTTGAATAAACAGGTCAGTTTCTTGTTACCAACCATTGTGTATTATTCAAACTCCCCTAATTCAGCTGGCTAGTTGTTATCAAGAGTACTAAAACCCTTTTCAACATGATTCTGACAACTAAGTAGGCTAAATAACTTTAAACTTTAATACATGCTCGGATAGGCCATTATCGGTCAGTATCGGTATCGGATCGGAAATGCAAAAACAATATCGGTATCGGATCGGAAGTGCAAAAACCTGGATCGGGACATCCCTAATGTAAATGTTTATAAAACTTGGTTAAAAGATTTAAGTGAGTGCATTAGTACTTTTGGGCACTTTCAACAATACATTGATAATGATAACCATGAAAAAATTGGACCATTCAAATCTCCACCCAGGCAACAAAATTACATTTTTGTAAGATTTATTTGTATACTTTTTTTCTTTTATTACTCTGTAGAAACTGTTGCCTTTCTTGGCAGCAGTATCAATTATTGAAGAAATGCAGATAAAATGCATGTTTTGGAAACATTAACTGCAGTGTATAATGACTTGCAAATATGTTGGAATTAGTTTCTCTCAATTGACTCCGGCTCCCCAGTGCTGGCAGCACTTATGTAGCCTCAGACCGTGAAGCTGCCAGCATCAAGCTTAACTATAGGCAAGACACGTTTACAGTATCTTGCGATTCACTTGTGTGCCAGTTAGGGATGTCCCGATCCAGGTTTTTGCACTTCCGATCCGATACCGATATTGTTTTTGCACTTCCGATCCGATACCGATACTGACCGATACCGATACTGGCCTATCCGAGCATGTATTAAAGTTTAAAGTTATTTAGCCTATATAGTTGTCAGAATCATGTTGAAAAGGGTTTTAGTACTCTTGATAACAACTAGCCAGCTGAATTAGGGGAGTTTGAATAATACACAATGGTTGGTAACAAGAAACTGACCTGTTTATTCAAGGATAAACACAAAATAGACAAAATTATACATGACAAACAGAAATGGCATCATTGAACTAGGGTTGGGCGATATGGCCTTTTTTTAATATTGCAATATTTTAAGGCCATATTGCGATACACGATACATCTCGATATTTTGCCTCAGCCTTGAATGAACACTTGATGCATATAATCACAGCAGTATGATGATTCTATGTGTTTTGATTGATTGATTGAGACTTTTATTAGTAGGTTGCACAGTGAAGTACATATTCCGTACAATTGACCACTAAATGGTAACACCCCAATAAGTTTTTACACTTGTTTAAGTCGGGGTCCACTTAAATTGATTCATGATACAGATATATACTATCAGATATATACTATCATCATAATACAGTCATCACACAAGATAATCACATTGAATTATTTACATCATTTATAATCCAGGGTGTGGAGGGTAAGTGTCAAAAAGACAGCCAAAAGAGTTTGATATGAGAATAAATCTAAAGTTAAAATATAGGGTAGAAATGCACCCATTTGGAAATGTAGTCTTGATTTTCAAAATTTTCTTTCAAGGCTTGCATGTCAACATTAAAACATTCTTCTTCATACTGCATTAATATATGCTACTTTTAAACTTTCATGCAGAGAAGGAAATCACAACAAAAAAAAATCACTAATTTTTTCAGACGGTGTTGATTTGGAAATTTTTGCCTCGGCATTTTGATGGTGTGGGCGTGTGGCACCGAATGGAGATAAGCGTCTCGACAGACGTCACAATATTTGAACAATGATGACGAAAACTGTTTTCTCTGTCGTGTCGGTGTGTCGAAAATTGTTATGTGCTTATTTTTTTATTAGATTTTGTGCGTGGCATATAATTGCTATGCGCAGAGGACACTTAAACAGTGCGCAATTGCACAGGCGCGCACCTTAGAGGGAGCGTTGGTCACACAGCTGCGCTAGCATCACAGCTAACGTTAGCCATGCTGCTACCTCTCTGCTGGGAGAGGACGTATACGTATGTGGCGTATGACGTGACAGTATGCGAGGTGTGTAAGAAGGTGCGCTTGCTGTCTGTGAGAGGGAGACACAAAAAAGAATGAGAAGAGCCTGTCGTGTAATGCCAGCAGCTAAAAGCAACTGCGTGAGAATCCACAGACCTGTGGATGTGTTGAAGGTGTGCTGGAAAATGCGGAACGGAAATTAGGAGCAGCAGAAAAGTGGAATGTATTATTTAAATAGGTGCGTTGGAAAACACGGACCGGAGTTTTTTTTAAAACTGGATCTGGATCGGCATTTTCCCATGCCTTGCCGATACGCATTTTTTTGCAAATATCGGCAGCCGATCCGATCCAAATATCGGATCGGGACATCCCTAGTGCCAGTTATTTAGACACATTTTCAGTGCATAGTAAATGCATACCGCTAAACAAGCAGTACACTGACTACCCTTAAGTATATCCAAGTTTAATTTCCAGAGAATTGTCCCTAAAGATATACTGTAATAAAATGCTTGCTGAAGGTGAGGTGTGTGCTCTCTTCTCTGAGACACTGTAGTGTTAACAAGGTTAGGATGCATCACTTTTCGCATTTTCAAAAGATGTACAGTACCAACCTCTGTGATCAACGTACCTTTCGGAAGCTGAGACAATAATCACTGTTCTCCACGTTTATCTCGGTGGGACTAAAGTCAGAAAGTGCTCGGCATAGAGCCAGCGGCTGCTGGGGGGCTATCGTTTGAGGCATCTGGCTGATGGATGCGCTACCGGTGTCGCTGTTGTGTCTATAGTGCCAGTCCCCGTTGGCGCTGTGTTTCAGCGTGATGCCGTTAGCGGGCGCAAGGACCAGCTCTCCTGGTGCATCTCCTTGTAGGCTGCGCATTGAAGCTCTCCTAGACACCTGAGAAACAAAAAAGGCCATGAATGAATTAAGTTGAGCTGTCATGGATTTACATACACATGGCAATGTCTTGCCAGTAAGAATGCGAAAGATGCAGCTAAAAATGTTGTCCAAAACATTTGAAATAACAAGTTGACCCAGCATTTATCAAACAAACAAATAAAAAGAGAACATTAAACCTAGAAAGTTCTAAACATTTACAGTGTCAATATGTGATGAACCCAAAAAACTGATGCAGATGGTTGCTATGTGAGGATTAAATATTACAGACAAAATAATGTAAATGGGGATTTCAGTATCTTGCCCAAGGATACTTCGACATGCTCACCAGTCGACTGAAGACGAACCAGCAACCATCAGGTTCAGAGACGACTACTCTACCTCATGAGCCTTGTCGCCCCAAAATAACCTTTGACCACAGCAATATTTAGAATCTTAAATCATTTGGTACTTTTCATTACAAAGATTTTTTATTTTAAATGTCTAAAAAATGGAAGCAGTTCAGTTCAATACTGTACAAGGAGCTTACAAAACTGACATTTGAGCTTAAACACTATGGTCATGTTGAGTTAGGTTTTTCTTACAGAGTATATCAGGGGTTGTTTAAGAGTATCAAAAACAATCCCTCAGGACGAGGGATGTGTACAGAGTACCGGTATTTTTTGGAACTAATTCCTAATTGGGTCGGTCCGGGAAGGCTGTTAAGACTCTGGACAAATTAAACGGCTATCTGTATTTTCTTTTTGTTCAGCTAACCATCATAATTTTTTAGACGTTGTCACATTCACATCAACTGCCGCTGCTATGCATAGAAAATCTGCTTGACATAATCCAGCGTTTCTCAAAGTGTGGGGCGCGCCCCACTGGTGGGGAATAGAGACATGACAGGTGGGGCGCGAGGAACGGGAGGAAATTTCACTTTACATTTTTTTTTAAATTATTATATTCTTAGATTATTTTTTTTACTATGCTTTCATTTTCTATACACACTGTAAATCACTTTGTGATTCTGTCTGTGAAATCCGCTATATAAATAAATGGAAATTACCGGTACTTATTTTTACTGTAGGCTTTATATTTCTCGGTACGAGCGAAAGTTTGACAAACATAGCAACAGTAACTAATGGGGGCGGGGCTAAGCGGAACAAACTTTCGCGCGGATGGGTAGCAGGCTAATGTGTGGATCACAATTACACAAATATATACATTTGTGACTCGCACCTAGCTCAAAGGTCGTCGAGCCAGAGCCAGCGCCTGCAGAGAAACAAAAATCTGACGGGCACACACTGTGTCATTCACCGGGAAGCACTCGCGTCAAGGCAGCTCAGCCCCGAACTCAATGAGGTTTTAACAGATGTTGTGAGCGCGGTAAATTTGATCAAAACACGACCACTGAAAGCGCGACTGTTCTCTGCACTGTGTGAGGAAATGGGAGCTGATCATACAGCCGTGCTGTTTCACAGTGAAGCAAGGTGGCTCTCCTGGGGAAAAGTGCTGTCACTTGCCCTGTCTTGCCAAATGCATAGCTCCTCCTTTTTTTTTTGCAAAGATTGCAAAGTGGCACTTTTATTGTATTTATTATTGAACTTGATGCAAGTTATTTGATTTATTATTGAACTTGATGCAAGTTATAACACTTTTTTTGATTTATTATTGACCTTGATGCAAGTTATAACACTTTTGTTTTATTTATTATTGAACTTGATGCAAGTTATAACACTTTTTTTTATTTATTATTGAACTTGATGCAAGTTATAACACTTTTTTTTATTTATTATTGACCTTGATGCAAGTTATTTGATTTATTATTGAACTTGATGCAAGTTATAACACTTTTATTTGATTTATTATTGAACTTGATGCAAGTTATAACACTTTTTTTTTATTGAACTTGATGCAAGTTAAAACACTTTTGTTTTATTTATTATTGAACTTGATGCAAGTTATAACACTTTTTTTGATTTATTATTGAACTTGATGCAAGTTATTTGATTTATTAGTGAACTTGATGCAAGTTATAACACTTTTTTTGATTTATTATTGAACGTGATGCAAGTTATAACACTTTTTGATTTATTATTGAACTTGATGCAAGTTATAACACTTTTTTGATTTATTATTGAACTTGATGCAAGTTATAACACTTTTTTGATTTATTATTGAACTTGATGCAAGTTATAACACTTTTATTTGATTTATTATTGAACTTGATGCAAGTTATAACACTTTTTTTGATTTATTATTGAACGTGATGCAAGTTATAACACTTTTTTTGATTTATTATTGAACTTGATGCAAGTTATAACAGTTTTTTTGATTTATTATTGAACGTGATGCAAGTTATAACACTTTTTTTGATTTATTATTGAACTTGATGCAAGTTATAACAATTTTGTTTTATTTATTATTGAACTTGATGGAATTTATTTTATTTATTATTGAACTTGATGCAAGTTATACCACAGCTGCACAGTTATTTTATGTATTATTGAACTTAATGTTATTTTATGTTATTGAGTTTGAATGTAAGGCTGCAGCTAACGATTATTTTTCTATCGATTAATCTATAGATTATTTTTTCGATTAATCAGTTAATCTATAGATTATTTTTTTCGATTAATCTATAGATTATTTTTCCTTTTACCGATTATTTTTTTTATTTAAAATGAAGATGAAAAAATAAATGTAGGCCAGTTTTTTCAAAAGGCATGGCTTTTATTTACAAAAAAAAAAGTATGGCCACTCAGTCAACATTGACAACAACATGACAAAATATTCTGTAACAATGTAAACATTTAACAAAATTAAAAGTAGCTTATTTGCTTTTAATGTGCAAATATAAAAGTAAACATCCAGTGCAAATCTTAATATTCTGCAATAGTATAAGCATTTCAAAAGTAAAAGTATTGCTTATTTTGCTTTAAAATGTGCAAAAATAAAGATAAACATCCAATTCAAAAAAGTGCAAAACGGAAATATTCTGTAACAACAGTGTAAACATTTCAACAAAAGTAAAAGTATTGCTTATTTGCTAAAATGTGCAAAAATAAAGATAAACATCCAATACAAAAAAGTGCAAAACGAAATATTCTGTAACAACAGTGTAAACATTTCACCAAAAGTAAAACTTTTGCTTATTTTGCTTAATAACACAACAATGATAGTATGATTAAAGTGAAAGTTAATTGTTCGTTTGTACATAGTATACGTAATTGTTAATGTTGTAAAAGGTATTCGCACAACTAATTAACGTTAGCGTTAAAGAGGAGCGCGTCTTTGTAAACACTGAACAGGCACGCCAAACGCTCCTCTCAGAGCGAAACGGTGCTTTAGTTTATGAATTTACAACGCAGATACAAATGACACATTCATGTTTTTGTATAATGATGACAACGTATACTCACGCGGACGATTGACTAGTTGATGGTGATGGCAAGAACGCTGCCGTTGTGCTGCTATGATAGGCCATTTCCGCTCGACACAGTGTGCATACAACAACATTATTAGCAGAGGTGGGTAGAGTAGCCAGAAATTGTACTCAAGTAAGAGTACTGTTACTTTAGAGATTTATTACTCAAGTAAAAGTAAGGAGTAGTCACCCAAATATTTACTTGAGTAAAAGTAAAAAGTATGTTGTAAAAAAACTACTCAAGTACTGAGTAACATACACACACATATCATATATATATATATATATATATATGTGTATATATATATATATATATACACACACACACACACACACACACACACACACACACACACATATATATATATATATACATATATATATATATATATATACATACATTGATATATACAGTATATAATTTATATTTATTTATTTTGCCGTTTTTGTTTACATGTTAAAGGTGTTTTAATAATTATACATGCATGTTTAACATATAGATTCCTTTCTTTCATGAAGACAAGAATATAAGTTGGTGTATTACCTGATTCTGATGACTTGCATTGATTGTATTCAGGAAGCAGTGCTGGTAACGTCCACGTTTTCAAATGCAGGAGAAAAAAAGTTCCTCCTTTCTGTCTAATACCACATGAAAGTGGTTGTTATTTGGCATCTTATTTGTCCACCTTCCATATTCGTTTTTATACCCTTTACAAGAAATACATTGGCGGCAAACTCCGTAGCTTGCTAGCTTGTTTGCGCTGGCTTTCGGAGACTCTTATTTTGAAAGCGCAGGCGCGATGGAGCGGCACTTTTATTGTGAAGACAGGAACTGTGCAGTCAGTCTTTACGGTTGAAATAAAAAAAGGGTCTTTTTTCCTTCACACTTTGGATTGATTGATTGGAACTTTTATTAGTAGATTGCACAGTACAGTACATATTCCGTACAATTGACCACTAAATGGTAACACCCGAAGTTAGCTCGGAGCCAGTCAGGTCATGTGACCCCTGGCTCTGTTTGATTGGTCCAACGTCACCAGTGACTGCATCTGATTGGTGGAACGAAGTGAAACGTCACCAGTAAGGCAGGCACTTTGAAGGTCTGTCTGACAGACCAAAACAAACAAAGCGTGCATTAACAGATCGATAAAAATTAGTAGCGAGTAGCGAGCTGAATGTAGATAAAAGTAGCGGAGTAAAAGTAGCGTTTCTTCTTAGGCCGTTTATTGAAATACTCCCACACTTTTGGCGTGCTTTTTTCCCCTCGCTCGCACCGCTCGCATCGTCTGCTTTGCGCTCCGCCATGACGGTAGTGTGACGTAAATATGCGACGCGTCGACGAACAAAAACGTCCTCGACGTATTTACGTAACCGATGACGTCGACTACGTCGACGCGTCGTTTCAGCCCTATTTGAATGTATACAACTTGATGTTCAATAAATTTGAAAATGTTAAAGCTTGGCATTAGCGCTCTGTTGGGGCTTGAAAACTCCTCCTTGTCCAAAGTGGGGGATGACAAAAAAAGTTTGAGAACCACTGACATAATCACAAATAAGAAAGCAAAACCTCACCAAAGGTTGTATTAAATGAAAAAAGAAAAAAAAAGTTATTTTGTTCTTTTAATATGTTCAACACTGACAGAGTGATTTTTTACAGATCATACAGTATATAGATGCCTTCAGTAGATGTACAGTCACAGTAATCTTTGAAAGTTTTATAAAAATAATTTGAAATCAGTATATTTAGAAAAATCTAAACCGTCTTTTCAACCAGACATGGCAGACTAGGGCCAAACCCTGCAGGACTACAATTATAAATCACGTTATTTACAAATTCTCTACCACGCCTGGGGCGGCCTCAAATGTCAATCTTTTTGCTTTGATACTGTTGCGTTTGGACCAGTTGTTCCTCGCAGGGAATTCAAGTCACAAGTCGCTCCCAAGCTCTTTACGACACTAAAAGCTGAGTAGAAAAACCACAAGAGACAGAATAGGTATTTTGTAATATATTTGCAAAGCTTTGCATATACATTGAGACCAGTCCAGCATAGAACATTCAATCGCGCCGCCAAGATGGTCTGCCCCCCCTTGAAAAACCCTCTCCCCTCTTAAGTCTCTCTCCCTCCCACCCTCGCAGTCTTGTCCCTCCAGCCAAAACACATGCCCATTGTCCTCCGCACCTGGACATAAGGCTAGATAAGAGAAAGGAGTATCTCTCTTTCTTACATTCCTCACTCAAGGTTAAGCACACAGTTTTTGCAGACAACCAAAAGACCACAATTGGAAGAAAAACACTAGCTGTTTTGTAATATGATTATGAAATAAAAGAAGTAACACTTAAATTCGGATATATGTAAATATCTGCCTCCGACAATACACATTTAAATCAACATTATCCTAAAGATAACTATATTTTAAATTAACAGTGTAGCATACAGAGGGGTGGTTCTAATACTGTACTGCATAATTACTACCGCGTACCGATCCCATATTGATATTGGTCCAACGTCAACCAAAAAATGTGCATCGGAATTCCCTGGCATGGATCAAAAGTGTTTGATATTTGTTGTTATTCTGTGTTATAAGCAGTTGATTCCAGGCTCCTCTACAGTGATTCTATCAGTCATTGTTTACTAGAGATGAACATCATCACACGTTGGAACTGTTAATGCTGCACTTCAGGTAATAAGGAACTTCACGAAACATAAAATAATTAATACCCTAAAATCTTCTTGTTGCACGTGCACGTTCTTTAAAAGAAAAAATGTAAACCAGGACTATCCAAATTGCGGCCCAGGCACCATTTTTGGACCACAGCTTGCTTTTTACTGGTCTACAGCTGATTGTAAAATAGAATTGGTTATTAATGAGATATAGTATTAGATTTGATTTGCTTTATCACCTATAACAAGGGTCCCCAACCTTTTTTGTACTAGGGACTGGTTGAATGTACGCCTTATTTTACCAGCCAGGCCTTTCACATGTAGCAGATAAATAAATAAAAACTAAGTGCATGAAAAATACAACTCACCATAACGCTGAATTTGTAGTGGCCTTGGTCTTTTTCCCTTTACAAAAAAGCTCACCAAAGACTTTTGTTTTTTACTCACTTTCGCCAGCTTGTGGGCTTGTATTTTTGCAAACGAATCTCACGCGTTATGATATTAGCGGGACAGGCGGAAAGTAAGGTGGAGAAAATGCGGTCATTTAAAAGTTATTCAATGTTTCTGTGCGGCCCAAAAGCAAATGCGTCACGGACAGATACCAAACTGGTGGTTAGGGACCGCTGACCAAATAGTAAAAAGCTTATATAGCTCACAAAACAGTAGATTGACCTACATTGGATTGCTTTTAGCAGCGTTCATGCACAATATGTATCCCCCACATTATGTTATACATTTATTTCCCTTACTGAACCAAAACAATTCTACTTTCTTGCCAGTATGAATGTAAAATGAGCTTTAAATTTGATTCATTAAAAAGTCTTAAAGTTGACTTGCTGGAACCGACAGTGACCCGGATTACATATTAAATAATACAATAGGTTTGATTTGATGATATTGGAACATTGTAGTAGTCCAGTCGCCTGGACTACTGGCATTAGCCAAAAAGCTCTCTCCCGGTTGCAGTTAGTCCAGAACGCGGCAGCACGACTTTTAACAGGGGCCAGGAGACCCCAGCATATAACCCCAATCCTTGAGAGTTTGCACTGGCTCCCTGTTCATTTTAGAATTGATTTTAAAACCTTGCTGTTTGTTTTTAAAGCTTTACATGGACTGGCACCTCAGTATATCTCGGACCTCATCCAAACTTACAATCCTGCGCGCGCTCTGAGCTCCGAGAGCCAGCTCCAGCTCGTGGTGCCCAAGACGAGACTTAAAACCAGGGGAGACAGGGCCTTCTCTGTGGTCAGCCCTAAGCTCTGGAACACTATGCCCCTCCATGTTGAGTGTTTTAAGTCTCGTCTTAAGACCCACTTTTATTCTCTGGCTTTTAACACTACATGAGTTGTGTGGTCCTCTGTGTTTTTAAAATGTTGATTTCTATTTACTGTTTTAAATGGTTTTACCCTTTAAAATTGTTTTTAATCATATTTATTTTATATTGTTTTTAATTGTGTTTAATATTGTTGTGCAGCACTTTGGAAACATTTTGTTGTTTAAATGTGCTATATAAATAAAGTGGATTGGATTGGATTGATATCAATATCGGCCAATATTCAAGACTGCAATAATGATATCGTATCGAATGTGAAAAAGTTGTATTGGGAAGGTCCCTAAAATGTACCCCTCTAATGTAGCTTGTACAGTCAAAAAAAATGTTCCCCTGTTTGATACAATATAGTTCTGTCATTCATTGTAAAACTTGCTCTCCTTATTAGTGTACCTCAACAACTTGTGTATAAAAAACTTTTTTTTTTCCAACATCACTGTATCATACCGTTGTGAGGAATCATTGTTATTTTTGTAAAAACCTATTTATATATCAGTGACGTTAACTTGAGTGCAATGCCTACTTTGACAAGATAATACTGCAGAGGAATTATTCTCCAGATGGACCAATTTTTTGTTTGCAGCATTTGAACACAACTTAAAAAGAACAACTCAAAGTCATTTGCTTCCTTCTTGCCAGCCCATCGCTTGTTTTGCATCGCCAGGTTGATGTTATTTTAGGATCAACAACACTAAAATTAAATTGTGTGATGCCGGGCTTGATTGAGAGATTATATAACAGCACTGAACTGCTGCTTGTCTGATGCGTCTAAATAGTACTGCGATCATAAACTTCTCAACTCGGCTGGGCTTTTTGAACTCTTACTGAACCGAAGTTAAGGATTTACAACTCAACTTTTGAACGCCCTGAATAGATTAAGTGTTTTACAATTGGAGGGCTGTTCTTTGTGTTCCTAGCACCTCAATGAAGACAAACTGAAAAAGACATAACTTCAACATACTGAAGTACCCATCATGCCTTTCAATACAATTCTTATTGCATTGAAACAAACAAGATGAGACTAAAATAACAGCAACTCTGCTGGCAGCAGCCAAGTAATACACTTCTTTTTGCCTCAAATTCTTCAAGACGCAATCACTCCGCAAACAGTTCCACACTGCTGATTCATTCCTAGTGATGGATGAATCATTGTTATGACCAGTGTTAGTGGAAATTAGAAAACATTCACATTAAAAAAGCCAAACTAAAACAGAATGCTTTGCTGTCGGGTTCAAAAAGCAGTGGTTTCTTTTTATTAAGACATGGAACTTTTGTGTTTTAGATTATCTTTCTTGTGTGCAGCAAAGGTTGTCAAATCAATGCATGCAATTCTAAATTCATGCGTTAGGACTACGGTACACATGTTCAGAGTTACAGCCGCGTACAGGGGGGAGGATTTCTTCATTCGATGTTGCAATGCAGTGTGGTTTTCGTCCTGGTCATGGAACTGTGGACCAGCTCTATACTCTCGGCAGGGTCCTTGAGGGTGCATGGGAGTTTGCCCAACCAGTCTACATGTGTTTTGTAGACTTGGAGAAGGCCTTCGACCGTGTCCCTCGGGAAGTCCTGTGGGGAGTGCTCAGAGAGTATGGGGTATCGGACTGTCTGATTTTGGCGGTCCGCTCCCTGTATGATCAGTGTCAGAGCTTGGTCCGCATTGCCGGCAGTAAGTCGGACACGTTTCCAGTGAGGGTTGGACTCCGCCAAGGCTGCCCTTTGTCACCCATTCTGTTCATAACTTTTATGGACAGAATTTCTAGGCGCAGTCAGGGCGTTGAGGGGATCTGGTTTGGTGGCTGCAGGATTAGGTCTCTGCTTTTTGCAGATGATGTGGTCCTGAAGGCTTCATCTGGCCAGGATCTTCAGCTCTCGCTGGATCGGTTCGCAGCCGAGTGTGAAGCGACTGGGATGAGAATCAGCACCTCCAAGTCCGAGTCCATGGTTCTCGCCCGGAAAAGGGTGGAATGCCATCTTCGGGTTGGGGAGGAGACCCTGCCCCAAGTGGAGGAGTTCAAGTACCTCGGAGTCTTGTTCACGAGTGAGGGAAGAGTGGATTGTGAGATCGACAGGCGGATCGGTGCGGCATCTTCAGTAATGCGGACGCTGTATCGATCCGTTGTGGTGAAGAAGGAGCTGAGCCGGAAGGCAAAGCTCTCAATTTACCGGTCGATCTACGTTCCCATCCTCACCTATGGTCATGAGCTTTGGGTTATAACCGAAAGGACAAGATCACGGGTACAAGCGGCCCAAATGAGTTTCCTCCGCCGGGTGGCAGGGCTCTCCCTTAGAGATAGGGTGAGAAGCTCTGTCATCCGGGGGGAGCTCAAAGTAAAGCCGCTGCTCCTCCACATCGAGAGGAACCAGATGAGGTGGTTCGGGCATCTGGTCAGGATGCCACCCGATCGCCTCCCTCGGGAGGTGTTTAGGGCACGTCCGACCGGTAGGAGGCCACGGGGAAGACCCAGGACACGTTGGGAAGACTATGTCTCCCGGCTGACCTGGGAACGCCTCGGGATCCCCCGGGAGGAGCTGGACGAAGTGGCTGGGGAGAGGGAAGTCTGGGCTTCCCTGCTTAGGCTGCTGCCCCCGCGACCCGACCTCGGATAAGCGGAAGAAGATGGATGGATGGATGGATGGATGTTGCAATGCAACTCCACAAGCCCTAAAACCAGGCAAAATACGAACCCTTCGGAGCAGAGATCCAGGTAGAAGATAACAGTTCAGTCGAGCAGAATTCATGGCTAGTGATATTGTGTCAAGTAGAAGCCGATAGTGCTGTGCAATATTACGATACATATCGTAGTCTATCATGTACAATGTCTATTGTTTGTATCGTAATTTTAATGTCTGGGCTGTGAGGTGTGAATCTTTGGGCACCACACAATTCGAATTACAAATGGATTACTTGTGCATCTTTAAGTATTATTTTGTGTATTATTATATTCATCATCGTCATGTTTCGTCTGCAGTTAGCAGGTTTAATACAACAGATCGCCATTTCTCTTGATCTTGTGCTTTTCTGACGCATTCACGTCAGAAAGTAATCCATGTTGCTCTGGGCCTCCCTCTACTTCTGTTTCCATCCACCTTTCCTCCTAAAAGCTGTCTTTGTATACCATCTTTCCCGAGTATATGACCAATATATTTTACTTTCAGTGTTTTAATTGTGTTTACTAGTAGTTTATTACAATTCTTCAGTTTCTAAAATTTGAGTGTTTTAAAATCTGTCAATGAGGCTTTTAACATTCTTCTGTATAACCAGAGCTCAAATGCTTCTAATTTCTCTGATGAAGTTTTAGTTAAGGTCTATGTCTCAGATGCATACAGCAGGGTAGACCACACATTGCATCTTATCATTGTTTTCCTTTCTTTAATTTGAAATAATTTTGGTATAATTTCATATGATTTCCTAGCAATCTCAGTTTTTTTAAATTTCATTATCATTTATTCAATTTTCAAACTGCATCTTACCAAGATATATCATATTTAATACCTGTTCCAAAGGTCTGCCATTTATTGTAAGGATCATTTGAGGCACTGGCTGCTTTTTGCTCATTACCATTGCTTTGTTTTTCCTACATTCATTTCAATTCCATATGGTTTACCTTTATCATTCAGTACAGTTAGTACTTGGAGGTTATTTACTGCTAACAAGGATGTATCATCAGCATATCGTATGTTATGTTGAGACCTCCTATAGATAAACCTGCCATACCCTCAACTTCTCCGCAAAAATTTTCGCTATATAAATTAAACAGACTTGGTGACAATACACAACTTCGTCTTACTCCTTTTTTAATATTAAATGTTTCTGTCGCTCCTCAATCAGTTTTTATGACAGCTGTTTGTTTCCAATACATATTGGAATGATTTGTAGGTCTTTCCAATGTATGCCAATTTCTTACAGACATTCAATCATTTTGGAATGCTTGAATCCATCAAAAAGCTTTGGTATAATCTATAAAGCATAGATACATATCTTGATTGGTCTGTAGTCTACTTGTCGAGAAGTCATTCTCTTCTTCCCTGGAGTTAAGGCCTGGAGTTGTTGCAGAGGGTCGAACCTCTCCGTTCGGTTCCTTACATCATTTATGAATTTATTGTTAACTATGGGTAAGTACATGATGGGGCCTCAATTTCTTCCATGGTGGCTGGCCACAACTCTTTTTTTGTCAAGAACGTGCCCCTTAGATGTGCCACACACTTTAGTGTCCTGCCCTCAAAGCCATTGATTTGAAAACAGTCATCTGTCTTTTCTGCTACTCCAGTCTTCGTGCACTTCAGGGGCGACGTCCCCTATACAGTAATCCTTTAAGACTACTAGTACCCTCTAACTTAGTTTAGCCCATCAGCCGAGATGGTTTACCGTTGTATACCAATCAGTGTGTATTACCGACCACTTGGAGGCATAAGTGAGAGTTGTAGATTTGTGGAGGACCAGTGCTCCTATCCACATTTTGCACTTCCGATCAGATACCGATCTTGTTTTTGCACTTCCGATCCGATACTGACCGATACCGATACTGACCGATACTGGCCTATCCGAGCATGTATTAAAGTTTAAAGTTATTTAGCCTACTTAGTTGTCAGAATCATGTTGAAAAGGGTTTTAGTACTCTTGATAACAACTAGCCAGCTGAATTAGGGGAGTTTGAATAATACACAATGGTTGGTAACAAGAAACTGACCTGTTTATTCAAGGATAAACACAAAATAGACAAAATTATACATGACAAACAGAAATGGCATCATTGAACTAGGGCTGGGCGATATGGCCTTTTTTTAATATTGCGATATTTTAAGGCCATATTGCGATACATGATATATATCTCTCTGCGATGAGGTGGCGACTTGTCCAGGGTGTACCCCGCCTTCCGCCCGATTGTAGCTGAGATAGGCTCCAGCGCCCCCCGCGACCCCAAAGGGAATAAGCGGTAGAAAATGGATGGATGGAAAATGGATATATATCTCGATATTTTGCCTTAGCCTTGAATGAACACTTGATGCATATAATCACAGCAGTATGATGATTCTATGTGTTTTGATTGAGACTTTTATTAGTAGGTTGCACAGTGAAGTACATATTCCGTACAATTGACCACTAAATGGTAACACCCCAATAAGTTTTTCAACTTGTTTAAGTCGGGGTCCACTTAAATTGATTCATGATACAGATATATACTATCAGATATATACTATCATCATAATACAGTCATCACACAAGATAATCACATTGAACCAGTGTGTCAAAAAGACAGCCAAAAGAGTTTGATATGAGAATAAATCTAAAATTAAAATATAGGGTAGAAATGCACCCATTTGCAGGAAATGTAGTCTTGATTTTCAAAATTTTCTTTCAAGGCTTGCATGTCTACATTAAAACATTCTTCTTCATACTGCATTAATATTTGCTACTTTTAAACTTTCATGCAGAGAAGGAAATCACAACTAAAAAAATCAAAAAAAATTTCATACGGTGTTGATGTGGACATTTTTGCCTCGGCATTTTGATGGTGGGTGACGTGTGGCACCGAATGGAGATAAGCGTCTCGACAGACGTCACAATATTTGAACAATGATGACGAAAACTGTTTTCTCTGTCGTGTCGGTGTGTTGTTGTGCGCTTATTTTTTTATTTGATTTTGTGCGTGGCATATAATTGCTATGCGCAGAGGACGCTTGAGCAGTGCGCAATTGCACAGGCGCGCACCTCAGAGGGAACGTTGGTCACACGGCTGCGCTAGCATCACAGCTAACGTTAGCCATGCTGCTACCTCTCTGCTGGTAGAGGGCGTATACGTATGTGACCTATGACGTGACAGTATGTGACGTGTGTAAGAAGGTGCACTTGCTGTCTGTGAGAGGGAGACACAGAAAAGAGTGAGAAGAGCCTGTCGTGTAATGCCAGCAGCTAAAAGCAACTGCGTGAGAATCCAGACCTGTGGATGTGTTGAAGGTGTGCTGGAAAATGCGGAACGGAAATTAGGGAGCAGCAGAAAAGTGGAATGTATTACTTAAATCGGTGCGTTGGAAAACACGGACAGGAGTTTTTTTATAAACTGGATCTGGATCGGCATTTTCCCACGCCTTGCCGATACGCATTTTTTGGCAAATATCGGCGGCCGATCCGATCCAAATATCGGAATGGGACATCCCTAATCCACATCTATCTTAACGAAGACATGTAGCATGACAGGTTTACAAAATGTACTACTCATCACAAGCTACACCATACATCCATCCATCTTCTACAGCTTGTCCCTTATTTATGTATTATTAATGTATTGTAATCTATAGTATTATTATATATTGTTTATAATTAATTATTAATATGCATAAAAGGTTGCTACTAATGTTGCTGACGTATGTATGAAGTAATACGGCATTTAATGTTTTTCGGTGCATAGAGCATGCAGCACTTAGCATATATAAATACACACAATATACTGTACATATACACATTTACATACACACATATACTGAACAACAACACTTTTGTTTTTGCTCACATTTTTCATGAGTTTAACTCGAAAAGCTTAAATGTTTACTGTATACACAAAAGACCTATTCCTCTCAAATATTGTTCACAAATCTGTATTAGTGTGCCGTAGGCTGCCAATGATAAAAGGCCACTCTGAAATGTGCAGTTTTACTTTATTGGAGGACTGGAGGGGTCAGAAAAGCAGTCCGTATCTGGTGTGACAACCATTTTCCTCACACAGTGCAACACATCTCCTTAGTATAGATGATAAAAAAGAATATAGTTTGAACAGTGCAAAATTGTTACTGTTGCATTTGTTTGCATCTTTGCATTTTCTTAAAAAAATAAAGCAAAACAAAAAAAAGACACTGTAGACCAGGGGTGTCTAAAGACCAGCCCGAGGGACATTTTCAGTCAACAGATTGTTTTATATTGATTTGACCATCCACTTATGAAAATTTTATTATTAATCAGCTAAAATATTACATATTATCGATATCACTGGTGGTGTAAATGTCCATGCTTTTGCCTTTCATGGCAGAGGTCATAGGTTCTAATCCCGACCAAGGCCATCTAGTGCAAATGAAACAAAACATTAAAAAGCTAAGACCAAACGGCTCATGCGATTAAATCTGAGGCCACCCCTGAAAGTCTAAAGTGAAAGAAAATGATACATGGGAATCTAAAACACGCGGCTTATAATATAGTATACTGATAAACATTTTAGTTGGTTTTAGCATAGTCAATGCACAAACAGTATGAAAGTGGCTCATCACTAAATCTACATTTTAAATATGGGAATTGTGTTTACTGAAGAATTTCCCCCCGCCATCCCCAACAACTTAAAGTTTCTTTGCTGAGTTTTATAAATCATTTAACTGCTTGCACAAAGGCAAAGCAGTTTTGTGTTTTGCATTGTTTTTCTTTGCTGTGCAGAAATCAACCGAACTGTGATGTTAAAACCTCAATTATGGTACCCTTACACCCCCTGATAGGACTGATGGTAGCGGTAAGTGAGGAATGTAATGTCCGTCAATATTAGAGATCATTAAAATAGGTCATCCTTGTTTAAATGGAATGTTGGTAACCTTTACACGACTGCCTGGAAGGTGATTAGTGTTTTGTCAACATAGTAAAATGTAACCGGGAGCAAGTTGCAAACAGTTCTGAAACTATTCCTCCCCTTCAAAAATAACTAAAATGTATCTATTACTTTGAGACTGTATTCAAGTCAGCCACAGTCAGAGGTCGAGGAAAGGCTTCATCGTGCAAACTGGTTTAAAGAAACCTCATCCTTGGAGACTCAGGATGCAATTTGCCTCAAACAGATGATTTGATAGTTCAGATCACTTTCTGACTGGGATGCGTCACGTAACCTTACACAGCTCCTCAGGCCTGTGCGTGAATAAACCCACTTAGTGGGGAACAAGATCAGAGTTTGAAGCAATCACACACATTCATACATAGCAGAGGGATATGCACAGGTGTTCACTTAAAATGTGGCCTAATACGAAATACTCATCTGTCATGGAGAACATTCTGCAAACGAGTGTCATGTAGAATGACTTCTTGTTCAAAGTATATTGTCACTATTGAGTGAAAATTACAAAAGACGCCAAGTACGGGAATGTCAGAACAATTTAGGACCCACAAAAGGAGGTGTGCCGGAGACAACAACAAGTCAGGTGACTTACGCTGCATTTGAGAAGGCTGGGAAATTGTACTAATGCGGCATTCCAGACTGCTGAGAAGTAGGAAATGTTTTAGTTGAATATTCCAAAAGACAAAATGGTGGCGATGTGATTAAACTCCAAAGTTTGACACAGAAACATCTCAAATAATACACTCTACAAAACATCTGCTGTAACTTTGGAGTGATCGCTACAGAATTTGGTATGTCCTTCAAAGAGACTAATCTGAGCAAGATTGGTTAAAAAAACATGGCTGTCGTCAACCAAAACGTCTTTGCAGGGACACAGGTGGAACTTAGCAACTAATTGGCTGTAAGTCATTGACCATTTGTCTAATGATTATAAAACTTTGAGGATGATTACAGTACAAGCATGCTTGCAGGTATTCCTATTCCACATATGTCATTAGGGAATTAGTTTGGATTAATTGTGGAATCTAGTATCAGCAACAAATAGAAGTATAATTATACAGTGGAACCTCAACTTAAGAGTGGTCCCGACTTAAAGGGGAACATTATCACCAGACCTATGTAAGCGTCAATATATACCTTGATGTTGCAGAAAAAAGACCATATATTTTTTTAACCGATTTCCGAACTCTAAATGGGTGAATTTTGGCAAATTAAACGCCTTTCTATTATTAGCTCTCGGGAAGCAAGCCGCCATTTTCTCAAACACCGAGTCAAATCAGCTCTGTTATTTCCCGTTTTTTCGACTGTTTCCCGTACCTTGGAGACATCATGCCTCGTCGGTGTGTTGTCAGAGGGTGTAACAACACCAACAGGGACGGATTCAAGTTGCACCAGTGGCCCAAAGATGCCAAAGTGGCAAGAAATTGGACGTTTGTTCCGCACACTTTACCGACGAAAGCTATGCTACGACAGAGATGGCAAGAATGTGTGGATATCCTGCGACCAGGCCCGGCCCTAACCAATCTGGCGCCCTAGGCAAGATTTTAGGTGGCGCCCCCCCACATCGGCAGTGAAGTGTATGTACTCACAAGAAACCGAATAGCTTTGTCTTTGACCTTTTTTTTACTTAAAGAAAGCAAATTAACAATCAGAATAGTTAACAAGATAAAAAAAAATATGAATAAATAAATGAATGCAAAAAATAAAAAATGAATATATGAAATACAATATTTTTTACATACATATTGCTTAATTTACATTAATGATGTGCACTTTAACAACTAGGCTTACAACTATACCTAATATATAAAGGGGTGGAAAAGTGACTATTACCTGCAGGGCAAACATTAGCTAACCAGAAGGCAATAACAATGTAAACAAAAAACACCTGCTTAAAAGATCTAATACAAATGTCCCTGAGGAATGTAAGGTGGGAGTACTGTAATTACCTAACGTTACATTATTATTTTCCATAACAATTTAGCCCCCTCCACAATATTAACCCGACGTTAAAACAGAACTAGCTACTTATTGATTAGCAATTGCCGAATCATGTAACATTAGCTTAATGCTAAAAAGCCAGGTTACTATCACATTCTGTAACAGACAAATAATTTCATGTAGGCTAACGTTACCTACCTGCTACCTCTTGTCTTTTTCTCGTTTCTCCTCCTCTTCTTTTCTCTTTTTTCTTCCCTGGGCACCTGACAGTTTTGGCCGTTTTGACATCTTGTGTTGATTTTTTGATGTGGTGACGTACAAAAAGAGTCATGATACGGGAAGGGAGGGGGCGCACGGTGGTGCGGGGGGGGGGGGGGGGGGGTAACAAATAATATTTCTATTATATAGGCTTTACTTTGCATTTTAATTAACGTGGGATTATTTTTTGTATTTAGAAATAATAGTACCAACTTTTTTTTTTTTTTTCTCCAACATTTGTGGCACTGGCGTGGCGCCCCCTGATGGACGGCGCCCTTAGCATTTGCCTATACGGCCTATGCCACGGGCCGGCCCTGCCTGCGACACTCAAAGCAGATGCATTTCCAACGATAAAGTCAAAGAAATCTGCCGCCAGACCCCCATTGAATCTGCCGAAGTGTGTGAGCAACTCAGGGACAAAGGACCTCGGTAGCACGGCAAGCAATGGCGGCAGTTTGATTCCCGCAGACGAGCAAGCTAAACCCCCTGGATGTCTTGGCTCACACCGTCCCTTATGCCACCGAAGATGATCAAGAGAAGAATATCGACCCTAGCTTCCCTGGCCTGCTGACATCAACTCCAAAACTGGACAGATCAGCTTTCAGGAAAAGAGAGCGGATGAGGGTATGTCTACAGAATATATTAATTGATGAAAATTGGGCTGTCTGCACTCTCAAAGTGCATGTTGTTGCCAAATGTATTTCATATGCTGTAAACCTAGTTCATAGTTGTTAGTTTCCTTTAATGCCAAACAAACACATACCAATCGTTGGTTAGAAGGCGATCGCCAAATTCGTCCTCGCTTTCTCCCGTGTCGCTGGCTGTCGTGTCGTTTTCGTCGGTTTCGCTTGCATACGGTTCAAACCGATATGGCTCAATAGCTTCAGTTTCTTCTTCAATTTGGTTTTGGCTACCTGCCTCCACACTACAACCATCCGTTTCAATACATGCGTAATCTGTTGAATCGCTTAAGCCGCTGAAATCCGAGTCTGAATCCGAGCTAATGTCGCTATCGCTTGCTGTTCTTTCCGCCATGTTTGTTTGTGTTGGCATCACTATGTGACGTCACAGGAAAATGGACGGGTGTATATAACAATAGTTAAAATCAGGCACTTTGAAGCTTTTTTAGGGATATTGCGTGATTGGTAAAATTTTGAAAAAAACTTAATAAAATAAGCCACTGGGAACTGATTTTTAATGGTTTTAACCATTCTGAAATTGTGATAATGTTCCCCTTTAAGAGTATTTTGAGATAAGAGCTGTCTCTAAGCTAATTGTTTTATGCTTTTAAGTTGCAAGCAAACTTTTGAGTTACAAACATCCATGCCATTAGTTGACAGAGTAAATGCCACAGAAACCTCATAACAGCTGCCCAAAACATCTGGGGCCGTATTTATCAAGCGTCTTAGAGTGCCATTTTACACTTAAGTCCTGAGAATTTGCTAAATTTAGTCCAACTCTCAAACTTAAGAATAAAAGCTATTTGTCAACGTTCTTAAGTCTAAGAATCCCTCCTACTTTCCACGATAATTAAGAGACCTTCAGAGGTGTCCTAAGTGGTTAGGAGTTGCCAGCGGGGATGGCACTGAGGCGAGAGAGACGTGCGCGAACGTTCAGGGATCGGAAGGATGTCCTGGCTTTGTTTGATGACGAGCAGCTGATCAAACGGTATCGTTTAGACAGAGCGGGTATTATTTTTGTCACAGATTTAATAAAGGGGCGTCATCTCATCAGCAACATCACGCAGCAGAGCTTTCACAGCAGAACTAAAGGTCATCACAATGCTTCGATATCTCGCCAGTTTGGTTTTCTTTTCGATTTCATGTTGATTTCTGCATGTGGCTGCAGTGGGCTAGTATAAACAGAGCCACCCACACCAGTCTGAGATAGGCTCCAGCACCCCCCGCGACCCCAAAGGGAATAAGCGGTAGAAAATAGATGGATGGATGGATGGAAATAAAAGGAAACATTTATTTTAGATTTATTGCCAATATTGTTTGTTTGTTTTCTATCATTTTGTAGTTTATTGTCAAAATATACACTCCCATTGTCCACTTAAATATTTCTAAGATATTTCTTTATTGGTTTCCCTTCCGTGATTGGTCATTTCTATGGACACAGAAATGACGTCACCTAAAATTCTGTTTACGGCACATAGCAATGTCGTAATTCAGCTCTGAGTGTGACACTTAAGATTCAGTCCTACACTTCGCTGAAAGTGTGAGTAAGACGCTTGATAACTAACTTTTAAGTGCAGCTTTCAGCGAAGAATTTCTTTACTCATAATAAGTCAACTCTTAGCAGACTTCTTAGGAGTAATTCTAAGACGCTTGATAAATACGGCCCCTGGTCTTACTCGCTAGCATCAAGTTATAGCTAAAGATGGACATAAGTTTGTTTTTAAAGCATGGGAAGAAAGAAAGTGAGTGTGAAGGACAGTGCTGAGAAGAAATAAAATATGAAGACGCTGTTGATGGTGTGTTTGACAAAGAAGCAGTTTGAAGGAGTGTAATAGTCCACTCTCCAAGGTAAATGCTATATATTATTATATTACTTTAAAAAAAATACTGTAGTTGTTTGTACTACATTCTATTGTATTAATACAATAATTATCTAAAAGTTTGTTTTTCATTTTAAAAGGCATCCATCCATTTTCTACCGCTTATCCCAGGGGTCCCCAAACTACGGCCAGCGGGCCGGATCCAGCCCCCCAGCATCCAAAATCTGTCCCACAGGAAGTCCAAAGTAAATTATCATTATTTATTTTTATTATTATTTTTTTTTCTAATCTATTTTCTACCGCTTGTTACTCTTGGTGTCTCCTAGCCGCTCAGGCAAATCATATTGTTTAAAAATGAATTTTCCCATCGATAACGTGACAGTGTTAAATGTTGATGAACATCAATGTTAATTGATGTTAAATGACTAAACGGATTATAAAGACTATATATATATATATATATATATATATATATATATATATATATATATATATATATATATTAGAGATGCGCGGATAGGCAATTATTTCATCCGCAACCGCATCACAAAAGTCGTCAACCATCCGCCATCACCCGAACCAACATTTTATCAAAACCACACCCGCCCGTTGTTATATATCTAATATAGACGATGCAAGGCATTAGTGAGGTTATAAAGCTTTTGCCTGTTAAAGAAAGGAGACTGATCCAATGCAGCAGAGACATTCAATGCGTGCCACGCATCTCTTGGCCACGCATTCGTGGCTAAGAGATATTAATGCGTGATAATATTATTTATCATTATTATAATATTATTGTCATTTCCATTAAGAAAGTGTTGACTATTGTTGCCAATGCCCTCAGATAGCGCGTTCCTCACACTTTGTGTGCGCTGTTGCAGCAAGCCGAACGAGGCTTTTAAGAAGTTAAAAAAATGTTTTAGAAAGACTAGGCCTATATTTTCGTTAGGTAAAAAAAAAATTCTGAATTTATTTCAATGAATATTAACTTGTTAACGTTATAATGCTCAAATAGGGACGAGGGCAGGGTGCACAGTGAAGCAGTGAACAATTTCGCGACAAAGATGAACCTTTATTGATTGATCTGCAGCCATGACAAAATATCAGACAATCTCCATTGTCAACGACAGGCAGGAAAATAAAGATGAACACATAGCCTATGTTGTAGGCATAGGCTCATACGTTTTTAAGTTGAAATAAAATAATAAATAAAAAATGTGCCTCATAAGCCTTAGGCTGTCAATCACGCGCACAAACTTAAATTATACAATAACATATGTATGTCATCTCTATTTAAACAAAAATAAATTAAATAAATAATAATAATAAATTACCTGCAACTTATTGGCCAAGGCAAATAGCTGAAGGGGAGAAATCAAACCCATCAGACTGCACTTTATCATCAAACTTGAATTATAATGAAAATAGACAAACAAAGCAGGCTAAATAGACTTACATTGTCGCCAATCGGAGATGCGCTTCACTTGAAAGCGAGGCCAAATAATTATTCACACATAGTAGTATATCTCAAATAGAAAAAAAACACAATAAACAACGCAATTGCCTTAATTCCTTTGCATTGTAGTGCGCCCAAACAACATGTAACCATCAAAATTATTTAGCTGACCGAACTCAATATAGGTTAGACATGGGCTTATTTGGTATAGCCTATAGGTAACGTAGACTAATTCGTTTAACATATCCAACCGTATGTCTACTTACGTTTTTTTTTGTTAGCACTATGCAGGAATAAAATGGCATCTACAGTGCCAGGATTCATGCGAGAGCGCCTGGCCTCTAAAATGCGCCCTGCTGCGCTGAAGGAGCGCTCACTTGCGCCACTTGTTGCTGGGACGCGGTG
Source organism: Nerophis lumbriciformis (assembly GCF_033978685.3). Taxonomy (NCBI): domain Eukaryota; kingdom Metazoa; phylum Chordata; class Actinopteri; order Syngnathiformes; family Syngnathidae; genus Nerophis; species Nerophis lumbriciformis. The sequence continues at coordinate 804,679 of NC_084582.2, read as the reverse complement.
TCTGATGAACAATTGACTGTTTCAAAGAGTGCTGCTCGTTTTCCGTATGTGGGTAACAACATTTAACTATGTATATATATTTCCGAATTGGTTCAACCGCCAACCGCCCGCATCTATTTAAAATCTATTTTTAACCGCCCGACCCGCGGTTTATCCGCGGACTCCGCGGTTGTGTCCGCAAACCGCGCATCTCTAATATATATATATATATATATATATATATATATATATATATATATATATATATATATATATATATATATATATATATATATATATATATACACACACACACACATATACATATACATACATACAGCCTGGCCCCCGGCCAAATTTTTTTAACCCAATGCGGCCCCCCGAGTCAAAAAGTTTGGGGACCCCTGGCTTATCCCTTTCGGAGTCGCAGGGGGTGCTGGAGCCATGTTACATGTTAAAATTGTGCTGTTTTGGGGGAGGTGAGCTCCATTTAAATTGATTTCAATTCATTTCAATAGGCGACATGGATTTAAGATACAAGTGTCTTGACTTAAGAGCCCTGTTACAGAACCAATTAAGGTAGTATTTTTTTGTTAGAAGAAGAAAAAGCGCGCGGATATTACCGTACGTTTCATTTCCTTTGTGTGTTTACATCTGTAAAGACCACAAAATGGCTCCTACTAAGCGACAGGGATCCGGTTCATGAAAAGACGCAATCTCTCCATCCGCACACGGATTACTATTTCACAGCAACTGCCTAAAGACTTTCAAGAAAAGCTGGCTACTTTCCGTGCATATTGTAAAAACAAGATAGCTGAAAAAAAGATCCGGCCAGAGAACATTATCAACATGGACGAGGTTCCACTGACTTTTGATATTCCTGTGAACCGCACTGTGGATACAACGGGAGCACGTACGGTGAATATTCGCACCACAGGGAATGAGAAGTCATCCTTCACTGTGGTTCTAGCTTGCCATGCTAATGGCCAGAAACTTCCACCCATGGTGATATTCAAAAGGAAGACCTTGCCAAAAGAGACCTTTCCAGCCGGCGTCATCATAAAAGCTAACTCGAAGGGATGGATGAAGAAAAGATGAGCGAGTGGTTAAGGTAAGTTTAAGTTTACGTGAAGAGGCCGGGTGGCTTTTTTCACGCAGCTCCGTCCATGTTGATATACGACTCCATGCGCGCCCACATCACGCTGGTTTTTAATATATTATTAAGTTTGACTGACCTATCTGACTGTTTTTTTGACATTCCTTTAGCGCAGTTAGATGCGGCTTATAACACGGGGCGTCTTATAGGTGGACAAAGTTTTGAAATATGCCGTTCATTGAAGGCGCGGCTTATAACCCAGGGCGCCTTATGGTGCGGAAAATACGGTATATAAGTGTTATAATGATGGCAACACATGACGTAAGTGGCTAATTAGCTGTATTAGCCTACTATCAAAATGACTGTCGCAGGCTGATGCAAATCTTTGTTGACAGAAATGTTGAAATGTAATATTCTACACATTTTTACAACATTGGAAAACATTTCTCAGAGGGTGAGATAACTCCTGGAAATGACTTTCTTAGAATAGATGTGTGTGTCCAAGTTAAAGGAAACGGCAGGCTGTCTTCTAATGGATTTAGTACAATCTTTGCAAGATGGGTAATGTTTGCTGTAGTCTGGAACAACATGGCAGCCAATATTACATACAGATAATGTAAATATAAATCAAATAGACAAAGGACATAAGTATGGGACCAAATATGCCTGATTAGCACTACAACAAGTAAATAACATCAACAAAGCTCACCTTTGTGCATTCACGCACAGTACAAAACGTTTGGTGGACAAAATGAGACCAAGGAGTGGCATAAAACACGTCTTTCTGTGGCAGCGTTGGAGAAAGTTATACATGTAAACACAGTCCACACAACGGTTAGCTCATGAGCCGCTGAAATTCGTAGGACAAAACGGCGCTCGCCAAATTCTGTCATCGGTGAAGGATAAACACAAACATATTAAACAGTGGGCTTTCTAACTATTAGGAAGGTTTGTGTCGTGTTTGTCCTTCTACAAAAACCAAATAAAAAAATATATACTTTTACCCCCATCTTTTTTCCATTTTCATACATTTTTGAAAAAGCTCCATGGAGCCACCAGGGCGCCGCTAAAGAGCCGCATGTGGCTCTAGAGCCGCGGGTTGCTGACCTCTGGACTAGACGTATAAGATTTCATGGGATTTAGCGATTAGGAGTGACAGATTGTATAGCATGTTCTATATGTTATAGTTATTTGAATGACTCTTACCATAATATGTTACGTTAACATACCAGTTGGTTATTTATGCCTCATATAACGTACACTTATTCAGCCTGTTGTTCACTATTCTTTATTTATTTTAAATTGCCTTTCAAATGTCTATTCTTGGTGTTGGCTTTTACCAAATACATTTCCCCCAAAAATGCGACTTATACTCAAGTGCGACTTATGTGTTTTTTCCCTTCTTTATGATGCGTTTTCGGCCGGTGCGACTTATACTCCGGAGCGACTTATACTCCGAAAAATATGGTATATTTGAGCTCATTTAATTTCTTTTACTTATTTCCTCTGTGTATTTAATTTATATTTCTCATGACACCCTATTTGTAATATTGGCTGCATTTTATATATATACTATACTCTCGGCAGGGTCCTTGAGGGTGCATGGGAGTTTGCCCAACCAGTCTACATGTGCTTTGTGGACTTGGAGAAGGCATTCGACCGTGTCCCTCGGGAAGTCCTGTGGGGAGTGCTCAGAGAGTATGGGGTAACGGACTGTCTTATTGTGGCAGTCCGCTCCCTGTATGATCAGTGTCAGAGATTGGTCCGCATTGCCGGCAGTAAGTCGGACACGTTTCCAGTGAAGGTTGGACTCCGCCAAGGCTGCCCTTTGTCACCGATTCTGTTCATAACCTTTATGGACAGAATTTCTAGGCGCAGTCAGGGCGTTGAGGGGATCTGGTTTGGTGGCTGCAGGATTAGGTCTCTGCTATTTGCAGATGATGTGGTCCTGATGGCTTCCTCCGGCCAAGATCTTCAGCTCTCACTGGATCGGTTCGCAGCCGAGTGTGAAGCGACTGGGATGGGAATCAGCACCTCCAAGTCCGAGTCCATGGTTCTCTCCCGGAAAAGGGTGGAGTGCCATCTCCGGGTTGGGGAGGTGATCGTGCCCCAAGTGGAGGAGTTCAAGTACCTCGGAGTCTTGTTCACGAGTGAGGGAAGAGTGGATCGTGAGATCGACAGGCGGATCGGTGCGGCGTCTTCAGTAATGCGGACGCTGTATCGATCCGTTGTGGTGAAGAAGGAGCTGAGCCGGAAGGCAAAGCTCTCGATTTACCGGTCGATCTACGTTCCCATCCTCACCTATGGTCATGAGCTTTGGGTCATGACCGAAAGGACAAGATCACGGGTACAAGCGGCCGAAATGAGTTTCCTCCGCCGAGTGGCGGGGCTCTCCCTTAGAGATAGGGTGAGAAGCTCTGTCATTCTGGGGGAGCTCAAAGTAAAGCCGCTGCTCCTCCACATCGAGAGGAGCCAGATAAGGTGGTTCGGGCATCTGGTCAGGATGCCACCTGAACGCCTCCCTAGGAAGGTGTTTCGGGCACGTCCGACCGGTAGGAGGCCACGGGGAAGACCCAGGACACGCTGGGAAGACCATCTCTCCCGGCTGGCCTGGGAACGCCTCGGGGTCCCCCGGGAGGAGCTGGACGAAGTGGCTGGGGAGAGGGAAGTCTGGGCTTCCCTGCTTAAGCTGCTGCTCCCGCGACCCGACCTCGGATAAGCGGAAGAAGATGGATGGATGGATGGATGGATGGGCTGCATTTTAGAAGAAGACAGCCTGCCGTTTTCTTGGACACGCACGTCTATTTCTTTAGCCATTCTTTTTTTTTTTTTTGTCCTGTCCAGCTTCTCAGGCAAATCATATTGTTTATGTAGATGCCCATATCGGCTGTACAAATTTACTTTACAAAAGAGAAGTGTGGGATACTTCTCTTGTTGCCTTATTTGTATTTGACTTTATTAAATGTATTTATATTATCATTTGGTGCAGCAGCTGGGCCGGAGCACCTTTAGCCATTCTAGGCCAGTAATTTCCAGGAGTTATCTCTCCCTTTTACTAATGTATCTTTCCAATGTTGTAAAAATGTGTCTCATTTTGTTCAAACTACAAGTATTCACAAAGTACACAGAACAAGAATTATGATGAACATCTTGAACCCTTTTTTCTTTATTGAGACAAAGATTATTTATGTATTTAATGTTTGTTTGCTTACTAAGGTATATTATTTATTTGTTCACTGTTCTGTTACAGAGAACAAGGAAATTGGATAAAATTGCCATGGTATGAAAATGGGTAGGGATTAGAGATGCGCGGTTTGCGGGCACAACCGCGGAGTCCGCGGATTATCCGCGGATCGGGCGGATGAAATTTAAAAAAATTAGATTTTATCCGCGGGTCGGGTCGGGTCGGGTCGGGCGGTTGAAATAAAAAAAAATTAGATTTTAAATAGATTCAGGCGGGTGGCAGTTAAACCAATTGGGAAATATATATACATAGTTAAATGTTGTTACCCACATACGAAAAACGAGCAGGCACCTGCTGCATATGCCACAACAGAAGAAAAAAAAAAAAAGAGATGGACACTTTTACGGAGCGGAGAAGGCCCCCGACGCCTCGCCGGGGGCCCCACCGGGAGCCGTAGCTGAGGTGATCCGCGAGAAGGGCCCGACGCACATCCAGGGTCACCACCGCGCCCACCGCACCGACACCCCGCCTCGTCCGCCTTCGCCGCGGCCGGCGTCACGCGCAGCAGGTAAGCAGCTTACCTGCCCGCCACCCCTGTTGCCGGGGGCGCGTAACAGGGGTCACTCCGCGCGCAGTGCGCTCACGAAAGGGGTGGGGCTCACCCTGGTTGATATAGACAGCAGGACGGTGGCCATGGACGTCGGAACCCGCTAAGGAGTGTGTAACAACCCACCTGCCGAATCAACTAGCCCTGAAAATGGATGGCGCTGGAGCGTCGGGCCCATACCCGGCCGTCGCCGGCAGCGAGACGCGCTTGGAGGTGCGCTCAGCGCGGCTCCCATATGATTGCGCACTGGTGTGCGTCTGGGTCGTGACAGCGTGGCACGCGAATGTCTGTGCTGCATTGGATCAGTCTCCTTTCTTTAACAGGCAAAAGCTTTATAACCTCACTAATGCCTTGCATCGTCTATATTAGATATACAACAACGGGCGGGTGCGGGCGGATGGCGGGCGGGTGCGGTTCTGATCAAATGTTACATCGGGTGGATGGCGGATGGTTGACGACTTTCTGATGCGGTTGCGGATGAAATAATTGCCTATCCGCGCATCTCTAGTAGGGATTAAATAAGCTCTGCTTCTTCCTACTCCTTTTCGGACATGCTGTAATGAAACAACTGGAATTGTGTGATGCATTACATTGTATCGTGTGCATGCTCGAAATAAACTGGAACTGAACTGAACTGAAATGAAATATGGCTCCCTCAACATTATGGGTTGCCGACCCCTAATATATCCATCCATCCATTTTCTACCGCTTATTCCCTTTTGGGGTCGCGGGGGGCGCTGGAGCCTATCTCAGCTACAATCGGGCGGAAGGCGGGGTACACCCTGGACAAGTCGCCACCTCATCGTTATGGACTTTTAGTGAGTTTGTAGGTGCAGCAAAATCAGGGTACCTAAAAACTGTAAACTACCCAACACAGAGAGATGCACACTCACCTCTTTGTGGTCTTGATGTTCTCTGTGATGACCTTCCCTGACAGCCCCGCCTCTCCTGGCAAAGGGCACGGCATAATGCGTGTTGCGGCCTTGCCCCGCTGACCCCTGCAGCCCCTCCAGGAGTCGCATTAGCAGGATGTTCTCAGGGAGCTCCTCCACCGTCCTCACCCTGACAGGGGTTCTGCACTCCGGGCACAACAGCTGCGAGTGTGCCGCCTCCTGCCTCTGCAAACAGGCCTTACAGAACGTGTGCTGGCAGGGCAGCACCTTGGCGGACCCGTCCAGCTGCTCCGAACACAGGGGGCATTCCAGGAGGGCCGTTAGGGATGGGTCCTCCATTTTTTTTTTTTAATTGTGTTAGGGAATGGAGCTCCTCACACACCTAATCCACCATGCTGCAAGGTAAGTGGAAGGATATTAGGCCATGTCCCCACGAACACAGATACTTAATAAAGGCATACTTATCTCTGCATTTAGGCCTCTTTTCCACACGCAGACGCATACTTTTGTCTTTAAAAACAGACTTTTACACACGCTGGCCAAAGTGTAGAGTAACAAAACTCTTCGCTTAGTGCAGGGGTCGGCAACCTTTACCAGTCAAAGAGCCATTTTGACCAGTTTCACAAATTATAGAAAACAATGGGAGCCGCAAAAATCTTTTGAAATTTTAAATGAAATAACACTGCATACGAAGTTTTTTATTTTTGCTTTGTGCTATGCATAACCAGGGGTCTCAGACACACTGCCCACACCTTTATGTGGAATTTGAAAGCTGGTGCGGCACGCGGGTTTTTATTTAATGGCGCTTGTCAGCAACATGCGTGCCGTGATGGTACAGCGTATAGCACTCACTACAGTCAGCGTGCCTGATCAGACACACGTTGTATGGGGCTTCCGCTTTGCTCACGTAGGTAACAGCATGGCATACTTGCTCAACAACCACACAGCTCACACTGACGGTGGCGGTATAAAAAAAAAAAAAAAAACTTTAACACTCTTACTAATAATGCGCCACACTGTGAACCCACACCAAACAAGAATGACAAACACATTTCGGGAGAACATCTGCACCGTAACACAACATAAACACAACAGGACAAATACCCAGAATCCCATGCAGCCCTAACTCTTCTGGGATACATTATACCCCCCCCCCCCCCCGGCTACCAAACCCCGCCCACCTCAACCGACGCACAGAGGGGGGAGGGGGGGGGGGGGTGGTAGCAGGGGTGTATAATGTAGCCCGGAAGAGTCAGGGCTGCATGGGATTCTGGGTGTTTGTTCTGTTGTGTTTATGTTGTGTTAAGGTGCAGATGTTCTCCCGAAATGTGTTTGTCATTCTTGTTTGGTTTTGGTTCAAAGTGTGGCGCATTATTAGTAAGAGTGTTAAAGTTGTTTTATATGACCACCGTCAGTGTAACCTGTGTGGCTGTTGACCAAGTACGCCTTGCTGTCACGTACGTGTGCAAGCAAAAGATGTATATTGTTTAACAAGTGTTGGGCTGGCACTCTGTTAATACAGATTGTAGAGGGCGCCAAATGTTGTACCATCATGGCACGCCCTTATTATAGCTGTAAGGGTGAAGATCGGTGAATATTAATCCCGGGAGTTTTCTGCGAGAGGCACTGAAATCCAGAAGTCTCACGGGAAAATTGGGGGGTTCAGCAAGTAAACTGCTGAGCCGCATCAGAGTGATCAAAGAGCCGCATGCGGCTCGCCGACCCCTGGCTTAGCGTATGCACGGCGCAAACGGAGACTTGTGTTGTACGCTGTCATTTCCAAACTCAACAACACTACCTGGCTGGCTTTAAACACACTGTTTGAACGTAAACATGCTGCTCAACGTTAATAAAAAAGACAAATCAAAATGGGCTTTGCGACACTCCCGCCGGCGCTAAGGACAGTCAGCCATTTTGGATATGATGGCTGTGGAACCTCCACCTGATGAGACAACTTTGACAGGCAAGACTTTTTGCTGTGTGTCATAACAAAAGGTGCAACATTATCTTATTTTTTTAGTCCTTGTTTAACAACAAGTCATGAAGTTAAGTGTTGCTTTTATTATTGTAGATGGAGCCGGGCGCGACTGTGCTCGCACGTAAAAAGTGACCAAGCAACTTTAATGTAGCGTCCTCCTTGTAGTGTGTACCGATGTTAAAGACATTATACCGTATTTTTCGGAGTATAAGTCGCTCCGGAGTATAAGTCGCACCAACCGAAAATGCATAATAAAGAAGAAAAAACACACATATAAGTCGCACTGGAGTATAAGTCGCATTTTTGGGGGAAATTTATTTGATAAAAGCCAACACCAAGAATAGACATTTGAAAGGCAATTTAAAATAAATAAAGAATAGTAAACAACAGGCTGAATAAGTGTACGTTATATGAGGCATAAATAACCAACTGGTATGTTAACGTAACATATTATGGTAAGAGTCATTCAAATAACTATAACATATAGAACATGCTATACAATCTGTCACTCCTAATCGCTAAATCCCATGAAATCTTATACGTCAAGTACAGTGGTTCTTAACCTTGTTGGAGGTACCGAACCCCATCAGTTTCATATGCACATTCACCGAACCCTTCTTTAGTGAAAAATAAAATGTTTATTTATTTATTTATTTTTTCAAATTCAAGACAAAGTTATGTTTTTTTTTACTAGTGCACAACATGAAGCGTGCATGAACATCACCTTGTTCAAAGAACAAAACCAACACAGTGCTTGAACTCACAACAAATTACACACTTTCAAATCAGATGGAAAATTAGAGGGAACATTGTTTGGGGGTATCAATAATACTTAGACTTCCTCTTTATTGTCATTTAAATTTGAACTTTACAATACAGATACGCGATAGGGAGACGTTTTTATTTACACGATTGATTGATTGATTCAATTAAACTTTTATTAGTAGATTGCACAGTACAGTACATATTCCGTACAGTTGACCACTAAATGGTAACACCCGAATAAGTTTTTCAACTTGTTTAATTAAGTCGGGGTCGATGTTAATCAATTCATGAGTCCGGTGTGTCTTGAGCGCTGCGGCGGAGGTTTTGCCGAACCCCTGAGGCCGACTCACCGAACCCCTAGGATTCCATCGAACCCAGGTTAAAAACCACTGGTCTAGTCTCTTACGTGAATGAGCTAAATAATATTATTTGATATTTTACGGTAATGTGTTAATAATTTCACACATAAGTCGCTCCTGAGTATAAGTCGCACCTACGGCCAAACTATGGAAAAAAACTGCGACTTATAGTCCGAAAAATACGGTACACTTCATTACACATGTAATATATCACTATATCCATGATTAAATGCTTTATAATTCCCTTAAACATGCAAAAGGGTTTCCTTGGCTCGTTGGTGCGTGTTGATTTTAGAAATAATGTACACTTCACTGCACATGATGTAATTCATCACCATGTTGCTGAACATGTGTTGATTCTATGAGTGTTGTGTTTCAGCAGCACAGGCGTGCATTCGCTCTTTAATAATGTTCCCAGGGCTCTGTGTACGTGCAGGCTGGTTTTAAAGATAACGTACATGTCATTGTAAGTCTAAAGTCGATCAAAATAAACATAATAGGAGGTGTAATGCCACCAAGTCAGATATTGCTGCTTTTTTCAGGCTTCTGATTGGACAAAATGTGCACGACAGCAGGTGTATGTGTTTGTGTAACAAGCCTTTTGACTTTTTGTGCCATCCATTTGCCTTTATAAAGCATTACATGGATTCAATTCTTTAAGATGTCAATAAACTTCTCAATCAATCAATCAATGTGTGTAGTCATAGACAGTTTTGTCATAAATGCAAGTTTCTCAATACCCGACCTGTTTTTTTGTGCCTTTAAAAAAACAATTAGAACTCTAAGACACTTTCTACCTCTAACAACCAAAACGCTGTGAAAACTTAGATGCTGTGTTCCAAATTTGGAATATTCACGGAACTTGTGTGAGCCTATGGCTATACATTTTGTTACATATACATATGTATTTTGCATTCTATTTTAGTTACTTTATTGAGTTTACAACCCCCTGGCGCTGTTTTGTACTGTTTTTTGTACTATTTCTGTACTTGTTTTGTTTATTATTTCTTGATTGTATGTAAATGTTGCATATAATAAATAAAGGTTTATAAAATTTAAAAAACAAAACAAAAAAACATAGTTTTGAAACTACACTTGTGTGGATGGAGATTCTTTTCTTTCTTTCTTTAGTTTATTTGGAACATGAACACACTTACAGCATAATACATCGCACAATTTCATATCATTTCACTTTACATCATGTCCGAAAAGGAGTAGGAAGAAGCAAAGCTTACTTAATCCTACCCCTTTCCCACTTCAGAGCGTTTACAAATATATACATTCATTTACTGCCTTTTTTTTTATAGCAAAATGACATCCGTGAATGAGTAATACAACAGTTTTGTAATATATAATTAAGTCAGTCATTCTTAACATACTGAGATGAAGAATATCTTATTTTCAATAAGGTTGAAAGTATTTCTCATAATTCTTCTTCTTTGTAAGCACTATTAATTTGAACAATGTTTAACTTCTTTACTTAATCCATTCCATCATTTAATTCCACATACTGATATGCTAAAAGGTTCTAAGTGTTGTACGTGCATACAAATGTTTTAAATTAGATTTTCCTCTAAGGTTATATTTCTCCTCTTTAGTTGAGAAGAATTGTTGTACATTCTTTGGTAGCAGGTTATAGTTTGCTTTGTACATCATTTTAGCTGTTTGCAATTTTACCAAATCATCGAACTTTAATACTTTTGACTCAATAAATACAGTGTTTGTATGTTCCCTATATCCAACATTATGTATCAGTCTAATTGATCGTTTTTGTAACACAGTTTTAGCCCCAAATATGTGTTTTTGAAACTCTCCGTGTTCGTGTGGACATGGCCTTAGAGCAGTGGTTCTTAACCTGGGTTCGATGGAACCCTAGGGGTTCGGTGAGTCGGCCTCAGGGGTTCGGCGGAGGTCAAGACACACCCGACTCATCGTGTAAATACAAACTTCTCCCTATCGGCGTATTACGGATACGGCAACAGCTGACTGATTTGCAGGTGTGTCATTTGTTGTGAGTTTATGCACTGTGTTGGTTTTGTTCTTTGAACAAGGTGATGTTCATGCACGCTTCGTTTTGTGCACCAGTAAAACAAAAACATGGTAACACTTTAGTATGGGGAACATATTCACCATTAATGAGTTGCTTATTAACATGCAAATTAGTAACATATTGCCTCTTAACTAGTCATTATTAAGTACTTATTAATGCCTTATTCGGCATGGTCTTGTTACAACCCTAACCCTCTAACCCCTAGCCCTAACCCTCTAACCCAGTGGTTCCCTAGGGGTTCAGTGAATCGGCCTCAGGGGTTCGGCAGAGCCTTTCGCCGCGGAGGTCAAGACACACCCGACTCATCGTGTAAACAAAAACTTCTCCATGTCGGCGTATTATGGATACCCCCAAACAATGTCCCCTCTAATTTTCCATATGTTGAGCAAACGCAAAAACTCCTTCAGTGGAGCACATGTGAGCGACGTCAGACATGCACATGCACTGTAACACACCTGCAGCACACCTGTCCCAAACCTGACTAAATAACAAGTTCAATGTTTTATTATTATAATCAAATGACAGCAGTCATTTCAATGAGATTATTTTCTAATATAAGTGTTTTGGCCCACTTACAATGACTATAACATATAGTTTTTCATGAGTTGTGTACTAGTATTATATGTCTGGGTGGGGGGGTCCTGCTTTGGAAATAATGTGTACCCCTTTCAGATATCGCATTTAGTTCCCACTAAAACATTCACATGTTGCACAATGAGATGTAAACATGGGATCATGTGTACATTCCTGTAACTTTCCGTTTGTAAAATATATCTTTATTAGTATTTCTTTAATATAACAACATCATTTTATGATTACGGTTCGGGTTCGGTGAATGCGCATATAAAACTGGTGGGGTTCGGAACCTCCAACAAGGTTAAGAACCACTGCTCTAACCCTACCCCAGGGGTCAGCAACCCGCGGCTCTAGAGCTGCATGCGGCTCTTTAGCGCCACCCTAGTGGCTCCCTGGACCTCTTTCAGAGATGTGTGAAAATGGAAAAAGATGAAGAAAAAATATATATTTTTTGTTTTAATATATTTTCTGTAGGAGAACAAACATGACACACACCTTCCTAATTGTTAGAAACCCCACTGTTAATATTAAACATGCTTCACTGATCAGAGTATTTGGCAAGCACCGTTTTGTCCTACTAATTTCAGCGATCCTTGAACTCACCATTGTTTGTTTACATGTATACGTTTCTTCGATGCCACAGAAAGACGTGTTTTATGCCACTCCTTCTTTGTCTCATTTTGTCCACCAAACTTTTTATGCTGTGCGTGAATGCACAAAGGTGAGCTTTGTTGATGTTATTAAATTGTTGGAGTGCTAATCAGGCATATTTGGTCAGTGCATGGCTGCAAGCTAATCGATGCTAACATGTTATTTACACTAACTGTATGTGCATATTGCATCATTATGCATTGTTTGTAGGTATATTTGAGCTCATTTAATTTCCTTAATGTCCTCTGTGTATTTAATTGGCATGTGCATGTCTCATGACACATTATCTGTACGTAATATTGGCTGCATTTCAGATAGTTGTTAGTGTGCCATGTTGTTCCGAACCACAGCAAACGTTACCCAGCTTGCAAAGATTGTAATAAATCCATTAGAAGAAGACAGCCTGCCGTTTCCTTAAACTTGGACACGCACATCTATACCTTTGGACATTCTAAGCCAGTAATTTCCAGAAGTTATCTCATCCCGTGAGAAGCCTCAATTTTACTAATGATTTCCAATGTTGCAAAATGTGTACAATAAATATTAAAATACAACATTTTTGTTAACGAATATTTGCGTCAGCCTTTTATAGTACGCTAATATAGACATTTGCCTTATTATAACACTTATATAAGGCTTTTAATTTTTTGCGGCTCCAGACGGATTTTTTTTTGTATTTTTGGTCCAATATGGCTCTTTCAACATTTTGGGTTGCCGACCCCTGCCCTACCCTAACCAAATAACTCTAAATTAAGTCTTTGTTACTTAGAATATGTTCCCCTAGTGCAGTGGTTCTCAACCTTTTTTCAGTGATGTACCCCCTGTGAATTTTTTTTAATTCAAGTACCCCCTAATCAGAGCAAAGCATTTTTGGTTGAAAAAAAGAGATAGAGAAGTAAAATACAGCACTATGTCATCAGTTTCTGATTTATTAAATTGTATAACAGTGCAAAATATTGCTCATTTGTAGTGGTCTTTCTTGAACTATTTGGAAAAAAAGATATCAAAATAACTAATAACTTGTTGAAAAATAAACAAGTGATTCAATTATAAATATAGATTTCTACACATAGAAGTAATCATCAACTTAAAGTGCCCTCTTTGGGGATTGTAATAGAGATCCATATGGATTCATGAACTTAATTCTAAACATTTCTTCACAAAAAAAGAAATCTTTAACATCAATATTTATGGAACATGTCCACAAATAATCTAGCTGTCAACACTGAATATTGCATTGTTGCATTTCTTTTCACACTTCTTTTTGACAGACATTTTAGTGAGAAACCTGAGCTTGTGCTTCACTGAGTTTATGAACTTACATTCATATTTTGTTGAAGTATTATTCAATAAATATATTTATAAAGGATTTTTGAATTGTTGCTATTTTTAGAATATTTAAAAAAAAATCTCACTTACCCCTTGGCATACCTTCAAGCAGTGGTTCTCAACCTTTTTTCTGTGAATTTTTTTTTTGATTCAAGTACCCCCTAATCCAGGGGTCGGCAACCCGCGGCTCCGGAGCCGCATGCGGCTCTTTGATCACTCTGATGCGGCTCAGCAGCTTACTTGCTGAACCCCCCAATTTTCCCGTGAGACTTCCGGATTTCAGTGCCTCTCGCAGAAAACTCCCGGGATTAATATTCACCGATTTTCACCCTTAAAGTTATAATAAGGGCGTGCCATGATTTTACAACATTTGGCGCCCTCTACAATCTGTATTAACAGCGTGCCAGCCCAACATTTGTTATATAATATGCATCTTCTGCTTGCACACGTACGTGACAGCAAGGCATACTTGGTCAACAGCCACACAGGTTACACTGACGGTGACCATATAAAACAACTTTAACACTCTTACTAATAATGCGCCACACTTTGAACCAAAACCAAACAAGAATGACAAACACATTTCGGGAGAACATCTGCACCTTAACACAACATAAACACAACAGAACAAACACCCAGAATCCCATGCAGCCCTGACTCTTCCGGGCTACATTAACCCCCACCCCCCACCCCCCTCTGTGCGTCGGTTGAGGTGGGCGGGGTTTGGTAGCGGGGGTGTATAATGTATCCCGGAAGAGTTAGGGCTGCATGGGATTCTGGGTATTTGTCCTGTTGTGTTTATGTTGTGTTACGGTGCAGATGTTCTCCCGAAATGTGTTTGTCATTCTTGTTTGGTGTGGGTTCACAGTGTGGCGCATTATTAGTAAGAGTGTTAAAGTTTTTTGTTTTTTTTTATACCGCCACCGTCAGTGTAACCTGTGTGGTTGTTGAACAAGTATGCCTTGCTGTCACTTACGTGAACAAACGGAAGCCCCATTCAACAGGTGGCTGATAAGGCACGCTGGTTGCAGTGGGCGCTATATGCTGTACCATCACGGCACGCATGACGCTGACAAGCGCTATACATTCAAAATCCGCGTGCCGCACCAGCTTAAAAATTCCATAAAAAGGTGTGGGCAGCGTGTCTGAGACCCTTGGTTTATACATAGCACAAAACAAAAAAAAAAACTTTGTATGCAGTGTTATTTCATTTAAAATTTCTAAAATGTTTGCGGCTCCCATTGTTTTCTATAATTTGTGAAACTGGTCAAAATGGCTCTTTGACTGGTAAAGGTTGCCGACCCCTGCCCTAATCAGAGCAAAGCATTTTTGGTTGAAAAAAAGAGATAAAGAAGTAAAATACAGCACTATGTCATCAGTTTCTGATTGATTAAATTGTATAACAGTGCAAAATATTGCTCATTTGTAGTGGTCTTTCTTGAACTATTTGGAAAAAAAGATAGGTTTTTATTTATATTTATAAAAGATTTTTGAATTGTTGCTATTTTTAGAATATTAAAAAAAAATCTCACGTACCCCTTGGCATGCCTTCAAGTACCCCCAGGGGTACGCGTACCCCCATTTGAGAACCACTGTGTCCAAAACACTCTAAATTAAGTATTTGTTACTTAGAATATGTTCCCCATACTAAAGTGTTACCAAAAACATAACTTTGTCTTGAATTTGAAAGAAAAAAAACATTTATTTTTTCACTAAAGAAGGGTTCGGTGAATGCGCATATGAAACTGGTGGGGTTCGGTACCTCCAACAAGGTTAAGAACCACTGCCTTAGAGCAGGGGTGCTCATTACGTCGATCACGATCTACCGGTCGATCTCGGAGGGTGTGTCAGTCGATCACCAGCCAGCCATTAAAAAAATAGTCCTAAAAATGAGCGATCATAAATCTTCACTATGACGTCACTTTCGTCACTGGATTGACATTCACGGCACCCGAGGGTCTTCTGAGATGACGCTGGCTGCTGCCAGCTCATTAAAATTACCGACTGGAAGGCGAGAAACACTTTATTTCAACAGACTCTGGCGCCGTACCTGTTGTCAAAACTCCAAAGACCGACTGCACAGTTGCACAATAAAAGCTCTGCTTCATCCTGCCTGCGCTACCAAAATAAGAGTTTCAGAAAGCTGGCGTGCACAAGCTAGCAAGCTACGTAGTTTGCCGACAATGTATTTCTTGTAAAGTGTATACAAAGGAGTACGGAAGCTGGACAAATAAGATGCCAAAAACCAACCACTTTCATGTGGTATTGGACAGAAAGGAGGACTTTTTTTCTCCTCCATTCGAAAATGCGGACGTTATCATCACCACTGTCTGATTCCAATCAATGCAAGTCATCACAATCAGGTAATACACCAACTTATATTCTTGTCTTCATGAAAGAAAGGAATCTATATGTGTTAAACATGCTTGTATTATCTTTAACCACCTTTAACTTGTTAACAATATTAACTATGTGTTAAACATGCTTGTATTATCTTTAACCACCTTTAAGTTGTTAACAATATTAACTATATGTGTTAAACATGCTTGTTTTATCTTTAACCACCTTTAAGTTGTTAACAATATTAACTATTTGTGTTAAACATGCTTGTATTATTTTTAACCACCTTTAACTTGTTAACAATATTAACTATGTATTAAACATGCTTGCATTATCTTTAACTTGTTAACAAAAACATATATTTCATAAATAAGTAAATCTAAATGATATATATGAATGAGGTAGATCCTCACGACTTGATCAATTGAAAAGTAGCTCGCCTGCAGAAAAAGTGTGAGCACCCCTGCCTTAGAGGCATCAAAAAAATACAGTCCACCTTGTAAAAAAAATAAAGTTTAAACGCCTTCTGTAACACCAATTGTGTAATCTGTATCATTTAAAAGTAGCTAATGTGTGAATACTAGTGACATGCTCACATGGGCTGCCGCAACACGTCAGCTAATGTGACATTCATAGTGAGAGTGAAACGTTACCTCAGGTAAACCAGCGTTTGTGGACAACTTACACGGTCGTCTACCGGCTGCCAAACAAACTCCAACGGTACGAAAGAGCCCTTCTTCTTCTCCTCCTCCGCCGCCATGACGTCCTCGCGTTAGGTGCGTGACACTCCGCGGAGGCTTTAATGGCGACCAGCTAGGACGCACCTGAAAGAAGCGTGGAAACTACACACGTTTGAAGCCAACAGGTAACAAAGCGGCCCCGCTAGAGGCCGTCGCGCTCAACAGGAACTGTGTCGAATTTCACTACACCGCCGACTTTAACCCTTAATGGGCTAAGTAAGCATTTGCCGAGCAGGTAATTAAGCAGACATGGCGAAAGGACTGTTTACTTATTTAAGCTTCGCTAATGTTACCTCATTTCCGCATTCGCTCAGCTGTGACCGCGTCACAAAGACACGGTATTATGTGTTAAAACACTTTGGATTACTTTTTTAATTACATGTCTTCAGATGAGCACTTTCTCAATTCCAATTAAATATTGAGCATGTATTTTCTATAAATATATAAATGACAGTGTTAACAGTCTTGTTATATGTCATGGTCTCCCTCTGCTGGTGCGTTCACTGACCATGCAGCCTCCTTGCATCACCTGCAGGCTAACCATCCTTTCCTTTATTTTTATTTTTTTAAATATTATTGTCTTCTTCTCTTTTTTTATCCTCACTCTCCTACTCTCTCTTTTTCTAGGGAGGCGTTTGGGCCTTATTAATGCCTTATTCGGCATGGCCTTATTATAACACTAACCCTCCAACCCTGGCCCTAACCCTCTAACCCAGTGGTCCCCAACCTTTTTGGAACCACGGACCGGTCAACGGGGTATACAATCATGTGTGCTTACCAGAGGTGGGTAGAGTAGCCAGAAATTGTACTCAAGTAAGAGTACTGTTACTTTAGAGATTTATTACTCAAGTAAAAGTAAGGAGTAGTCACCCAAATATTTACTTGAATAAAAGTAAAAAGTATGTTGTGAAAAAACTACTCAAGTACTGAGTAACTGATGAGTAACATACACACTCTATATATATATATATATATATATATATATATATATATATATATATATATATATATACATACATACATACATATACATTGATATATACAGTATATAATTTATATGTATTTATTTAGCTGTTTTTGTTTACATGTTAAAGGTATTTTAATGAATATACATGCATGTTTAACATATAGATTCCTTTCTTTCATGAAGACTAGAATATAAGTTGGTGTATTACCTGATTCTGATGACTTGCGTTGATTGTAATCAGACAGTTGTGATGATAACGTCCACGTTTTCAAATGGAGGAGAAGAAAAGTTCCTCCTTTCTGTCTAATACCACATGAAAGTGGTGGGTTTTTGGCATCTTATTTGTCCAGCTTCCATATTCGTTTTTATACACTTTACAAGAAATATATTGGCGTCAAACTCCGTAGCTTGCTAGCTTGTTTGCGCTGGCTTTCGGAGACTCTTGTTTTGAAAGCGCAGGCGCGATGGAGCGGCACTTTTATTGTGAAGACCGGAACGTCCTCATGTGCGGTCAGTATTTAGGCTTTTGACGGGATGTACGGTTAAAATAAAAAAGTATCTTTTTTCCTTCACACTTTTGATTGATTGATTGGAACTTTTATTATTAGATTGTACAGTACAGTACATATTCCGTACAATTGACCACTAAATGGTAACACCCCAATAAGTTTTTCAACTTGTTTAAGTCAGGTCATGTGACCACCTGGCTCTGTTTGATTGGTCCAACGTCACCAGTGACTGCATCTGATTGGTGGAACGAAGTGAAACGTCACCAGTAAGGCAGACACTTTGAAGGTCTGTCTGACAGACCAAAACAAACAAAGCGTGCATTAACAGATCGATAAAAATTAGTAGCGAGTAGCGAGCTGAATGTAGATAAAAGTAGCGGAGTAAAAGTAGCGTTCCTTCTCTATAAATATACTTAAGTAAAAGTAAAAGTATGTTGCATTAAAACTACTCTTAGAAGTACAATTTATCCCAAAAGTTACTCAAGTAGATGTAACGGAGTAAATGTAGCGCGTTACTACCCACCTCTGGTGCTTACGGACTGTATCCCTGCAGACTGTATTGATCTATATTGATATATAATGTAGGTGCACTAATTGTAAGTGTGTCTTGTGTTTTTTATGTTGATTTAATAAAAAATAAATAAAAAAACATATATCCATCCATCCATCCATCCATCTTCTTCCGCTTATCCGAGGTCGGGTCGCGGGGGCAGCAGCCTAAGCAGGGAAGCCCAGACTTCCCTCTCCCCAGCCACTTCGTCCAGTTCCTCCCGGGGGATCCCGAGGCGTTCCTAGGCCAGCCGGGAGACATAGTCTTCCCAACGTGTCCTGGGTCTTCCTCGTGGCCTCCTACCGGTCGGACATGCCCTAAACACCTCCTTAGGGAGGCGCTCGGGTGGCATCCTGACCAGATGCCCGAACCACCTCATCTGGCTCCTCTCGATGTGGAGGAGCAGCGGCTTTACTTTGAGCTCCCCCCGGATGGCAGAGCTTCTCACCCTATCTCTAAGGGAGAGCCCCGCCACCCGGCGGAGGAAACTCATTTCGGCCGCTTGTACCCGTGATCTTGTCCTTTCGGTCATAACCCAAAGCTCATGACCATAGGTGAGGATGGGAACGTAGATCGACCGGTAAATTGAGAGCTTTGCCTTCCGGCTCAGCTCCTTCTTCACCACAACGGATCGATACAGCGTCCGCATTACTGAAGACGCCGCACCGATCCGCCTGTCGATCTCACGATTCACTCTTCCCTCACTCGTGAACAAGACTCCGAGGTACTTGAACTCCTCCACTTGGGGCAAGATCTCCTCCCCAACCCGGAGATGGCACTCCACCCTTTTCCGGGCGAGAACCATGGACTCGGACTTGGAGGTGCTGATTCTCATCCCAGTCGCTTCACACTCAGCTGCGAACCGATCCAGTGAGAGCTGAAGATCCTGGCCAGATGAAGCCATCAGGACCACATCATCTGCAAAAAGCAGAGACCTAATCCTGCAGCCGCCAAACCAGATCCCCTCAACGCCTTGACTGCGCCTAGAAATTCTGTCCATAAAGGTTATGAACAGAATCGGTGACAAAGGGCAGCCTTGGCGGAGTCCAACCCTCACTGGAAACGTGTCCGACTTACTACCGGCATGCGGACCAAGCTCTGGCACTGATCATACAGGGAGCGGACTGCCACAATCAGGCAGTCCGATACCCCATACTCTCTGAGCACTCCCCACAGGACTTCCCGAGGGACACGGTCGAATGCCTTCTCCAAGTCCACAAAACACATGTAGACTGGTTGGGCAAACTCCCATGCACCCTCAAGGACCCTGCCGAGAGTATAGAGCTGGTCCACAGTTCAACGACCAGGACGAAAGCCACACTGATCCTCCTGAATCCGAGGTTCGACTATCCGGCGTAGCCTCCTCTCCAGTACACCTGAATAGACCTTACCGGGAAGGCTGAGGAGTGTGATCCCACGATAGTTAGAACACACCCTCCGGTTCCCCTTCTTAAAGAGAGGAACCACCACCCCGGTCTGCCAATCCAGTGGTACCGCCCCCGATGTCCACGCGATGCTGCAGAGTCCTGTCAACCAAGACAGCCCCACAGCATCCAGAGCCTTAAGGAACTCCGGGCGGATCTCATCTACCCCCGGGGCCTTGCCACCGAGGAGCTTTTTAACTACCTCAGCAACATCAGCCCCAGAAATAGGAGAGCCCACCACAGACTCCCCAGGCACTGCTTCCTCATAGGAAGACGTGTTGGTGGGATTGAGGAGGTCTTCGAAGTATTCTCTCCACCGATCCACAACATCCGCAGTCGAGGTCAGCAGAACACCATCCTCGCCATACACGGTGTTGATAGTGCACTGCTTCCCCTTCCTGAGGCGGCGGATGGTGGTCCAGAATTGCTTCGAACCCGTCCGGAAGTCGTTTTCCATGGCCTCACCGAACTCCTCTCATGTCCGAGTTTTTGCCTCTGCGACCGCTGAAGCCGCACACCGCTTGGCCTGTCGGTACCTGTCCGCTGCCTCAGGAGTCCTATGAGCCAAAAGAACCCGATAGGACTCCTTCTTCAGCTTGACGGCATCCCTCACCGCCTGTGTCCACCAACGGGTTCTAGGATTACCGCCACGACAAGCACCAACTACCTTGCGGCCACAGCTCCAATCAGCCGCCTCGACAATAGAGGCGTGGAACATGGTCCATTCGGACTCAATGTCCAGCACCTCCCTCGTGACATGTTCAAAGTTCTTCCGGAGGTGGGAATTGAAACTCTCTCTGACAGGAGACTCTGCCAGACGTTCCCAGCAAACCCTCACAATGCGTTTGGGCCTGCCAGGTCTGTCCGGCATCCTCCCCCACCATCGCAGCCAACTCACCACCAGGTGGTGATCGGTAGAAAGCTCCGCCCCTCTCTTCACCCGAGTGTCCAAAACATGAGGCCGCAAATCCGATGACACAACTACAAAGTCGATCATGGAACTGCGGCCTAGGGTGTCCTGGTGCCAAGTGCACATATGGACACCCTTATGTTTGAACATGGTGTTTGTTATGGACAATCTGTGACGGGCACAAAAGTCCAATAACAAAACACCGCTCGGGTTCAGATCCGGGCAGACATTCTTCCCAATCACGCCTCTCCAGGTTTCACTGTCGCTGCCAACATGAGCATTGAAGTCCCCCAGTAGAACGAGGGAATCACCCGGGGGAGCACTCTCAAGTACTCCCTCGAGTGAATCCAAAAAGGGTGGGTACTCTGAGCTGCGGTTTGGCGCGTAAGCGCAAACCACAGTCAGGACCCGTACCCCCACCCGAAGGCGGAGGGAAGCTACCCTCTCGTCCACCGGGTTGAACTCCAACGTACAGGCTCTGAGCCGGGGGGCAACAAGAATTGCCACCCCAGCCCGTCGCCTCTCACTGCCGGCAACGCCAGAGTGGAAGAGAGTCCAGCCCCTCTCGAGAGAACTGGTTCCAGAGCCCTTGCTGTGCGTCGAAGTGAGTCCGACTATATCTAGTCGGAACTTCTCCACCTCGCGCACTAGCTCAGGCTCCTTCCCCCCCAGCGAGGTGACGTTCCACGTCCCAAGAGCTAGCTTCTGTAGCCGAGGATCGGACCGCCAAGTGCCCTGCCCTCGGCTGCCGCCCAGCTCACATCGCACCCGACCTCTATGGCCCCTGCTATGGGTGGTGAGCCCATTGGAGGGGGGACCCACGTTGCCTCTTCGGGCTGTGCCCGGCCGGGCCCCATGGGGACAGGCCCGGCCACCAGGCGCTCGCCATCGTGCCCCACCGCCGGGCCTGGCTCCAGAGGGGGGCCCCGGTGACCCGCGTCCAGGCAAGGGAAATCTGGGTTCCTTAATCGTTTTCTTCATAGAGGTCTTCGAGCTGCTCTTTGTCTGATCCCTCACCTAGGACCAGTTTGTCTTGGGAGACCCTACCAGGGGGCATCAAGCCCCCGGACAACATAGCTCCTAGGATCATTGGGACACGCAAACTCCTCTACCACGTTAAGGTGGCAGCTCAGAGAGGAGATGTATATATATATATATATATATATGTATATATATATATATATATATGTATATATGTATATGTGAAATACTTGACTTGGTGAATTCTAGCTGTCAATATACTCCTCCCCTCTTAACCACGCCCGCGCCCTCAACCACGCCCCCCACACCCCCACCTCCCGAAATCGGAGGTCTCAAGGTTGGCAAGTATGGTAAATGGGGGAGGGAGTTTTTTTTGGGTTGGTGCACTAATTGTAAGTGTATCTTGTGTTTTTTTATGTTGATTTAATAAATAAAAAAAACAAAACAAAAACGATACCGATAATTAAAAAAACGATACCGATAATTTCCGATATTACATTTTAACGCATTTATCAGCCGATAATATCAACATCTCCACACACAACCATTTAGAGAATATATAAAAATTCATCTGAACGGAGATTTAAACTGGATGTGAGGCAGGCTGGCTAAATACTATGCCCTCGGATCCTCATATTCTTAAGGAAAAAAACACATTGTGTTTACACATTCTTGTCATGCACATGTTTTAATTACAATGTTCAGATTTGATTTAAACTCCCAAAGTCCCTGCTTGTCTAAGGGCTAAATGATTTATCAGTGCCTACAAAAGTTCAGAACATCCTTTTGAATATTTTAGACAAATATGAAATTTTCATGTTTCTCTACGTCAGCAGAAGTCAGGGAATTCTAAAAATGTATGTGTGACACGCAGACGCACGCACGGAGAGAGAGTGGGATTAGACATGATTTATTTACATGGTCATATCAGTGTTGACACAGGCCCTTCCTCTCCAGGCTCTCTGGGTTTAATGGCACTAAGTGAAAGCAGGTCTAAACAGAACTGGCTGTGAGTTCATGGATAATGTTGCTTGTTGTCAAAACTCAACTGACTGATAACTGTCGTGTTCCTACATGTGTGCGGTAGGACTCGAGGCACCTTGACTGAGACACTCTCCGATGCTCAGTGAAGCCTCTGAATTTGAATGTCAATTCAGAGTTCATCCAGGATTATTGGCAAAAGTACAAAAGTCTCGCAAAAATGGAGCGTTATGTAATACGAAACCTTTCCAGCGTATCTTGTGAGACTTCAACTGTAAGGCAAATATAATATAGTGACCATTGAACGCACTGCAATGCAGAGGTGTGGACTCGAGTCACATGACTTGGACTCGAGTCAGACTCGAGTCATGAATTTGATGACTTTAGACTCGACTTGACAAAATGTAAAAAGACTTGCAACTCGACTTCGACTTTAACATCAATGACTTGTGACTTCACTTGGACTTGAGCCTTTTGAATTGACATGACTTGACATGACTTGCTACTTTCCCCAAAACCCAAAGATGAAAAAGTTATTCGGGAGCGCTCCGTATTTTTCATTGTGTACTTGTCTATCAGCGTTGCGTGTGTCAGCTGGTGTGCTCTCAGTACAACAGCCAATCAAATTAGATCTACTTTGTTTTCATCACACAGCATTCATCCAATCAAATTGCAGGACAACCAACGAAGAAGACATGTCCAAACCACACGCCAGTGAACAAAAAATGATACCTAAAATAATTTTGTTTGGGTATAAAAATTACGAGGTGGTCAACACAAAATGGTTTGCAGTATGCAACACATGCAGTTCGAAAATTACTGATGGAGAGGCAACAACTTCCAACTTCGTCCGGCATTTGAAGTTGCACAAAGAACGGTAAGTTTTGAATGTAAGATAACGTTTATTGGCTAAGTAACGTGACTTTTATTTGCTGTGTAGTTAAATCAGTGAGGCTGTAAACTCACTGCTAACGTTATAACGTTATTGCAAACACGGGAATCTGTTGCAGTTCACTACCTTATTCATACTTTTTGTTCAGTGATTTTTTTAAGCAGGGTTACGTTAGTCAATATATCACACGTAACGTTAGACGGCGGTCAGCAGCACCGCGTATTTTAGCCACCTAAAAAAAGACAAAAATAGTAAAATAAAGGTCAGTTAAAATGTATACTATATTATGAATATGTGTACCGTTTTAGCTAGCTTTCTGACATACTGTTGGTTGTTTACCTCAGTGGTCCGTGGATCGATTGGTATCGGGCCGCACAAGGAATGATTTTTTTTTTCTTTCTTTTTTTAATTAAATCAACATAAAAAACACAAGATACACTTACAAGTAGTGCACCAACCCAAAACAACTCTCTCCCCCCTTTTGTTCTGGGCATTGAACATGAAGACTCTTCCTTCACTGTTCCGAGTGGCCATGAGAGTCTTGGCAGTGCCTGCCTCCAGTGCTCCAGTGGAGCGAGTTTTCAGCCATGGTGGCATCATACTACGCCCCCATCGTGCACAAATGACTGACAGACTCTTGGCTAATTTGGTCTTTTGCAAATGCAATGCAGCATAGGGCCCTGACATATAAAAAGTACAACTTTTTTGTTATGTTCACGTATATGTCATGTTTTTTCAATGTTAACACTTTTGTACAAATAAGTACATTTGCACTTTATTTTTCAATGTGTTTGTTCTGTAAAGGAATGAGTTAATGTTTAAAATGACTGGTTAATAGTGCTATTATAAAGTGCAATGTCAGCACAATTTTCTTTCCTGCAATTTAAAATGCACTTGTTTTAATAAATAAATACAGCGTTTGAAAAGCATACACAATCTGTGTTAATATATTAGTCTGTGGTTAAAAGGACTTGAAAGGACTCGAAACTCAAAATGCAGGACTTAGGACTTGACTTGAGACTTTCCAGTCTTGACTTTGGACTTGACTCGGGGCTTGCCTGTCTTGACTCGGGACTTGACTCGGACTTGAGGGCAAAGACTTGAGACTTACTTGTGACTTGCAAAACAATGACTTGGTCCCACCTCTGCTGCAATGTATATGAGCAGCAATAATGTACTCTAATAATGAGCATGTGGCAGTATTTGACTAACTTAATACGTAATGCGATGCATTGCCATGAAACATTACTAACTTTTATTTGAACTTTATTGTAACCCATGCAACTTGCATATATTTAAGTTTTGTTTTTTTTTAATCAATGAAGTTTAGCACGGTGCATATGTGGTTAAGAAGCAGAATCAGAATCAGAAGTACTTTATTAATCCCTAAGGGGACATTTTCAGCACATTCCCATTCAAGATCAGACAAACATTACAGCATACTTGCCAACCTTGAGACTTCCGATTTCGGGAGGTGGGGGTGGGGGGCGTGGTCAGGGGTGGGGAGGGGCGTGGTTGGGGGCGTGGTTAAGAGGGGAGGAGTATATTGACAGCTAGAATTCACCAAGTCAAGTATTTCATACATACATACATGCATACATACATACATATATATATATATATCCTGAAAATATGCAAAAAAAACTGTGTTTAGATAATTGATACTTCAAACTTGCATAAACAAATATTAATGAATATTACATAACTTCTGAGAGCTTCAAAATGTAATGAATAAAATGCTAAAGTTGTTGATAAACAAGCAATTATTTTAATAATTAAATATGGTCATTTTAAATGAAATATTATGATAATTTAAAAGTAATTATTTCAAATATGTTTATTTTAATGCATAATTCTATGGCTGAATGTAATAAGGAGTCATAAAAAATACAAATAAAAATACAATTAATTTTGATGTTTTTAGCAAAATATAGTAAAAATGTATTTCGTTTTTTTTTTTTATTAATAAATATATTTATTTTTAGGTAAGATAAACATAATAATACAATTTATCTCTAGTCTGGATGATTTAGTTCTTGTCACCCTGTTGTTCTCCCGTCGTGAAAAAAGGCTGTCCTCACTCAGGTCCGCATGGAGCTGGAGGGGGCGTGGCCTCCAGCTCCGGCTGAAAATCGGGAGATTTTCGGGAGAATATTTGTCCCGGGAGGTTTTCGGGAGAGGCGCTAAATTTCGGGAGTCTCCCGGAAAATTCGGGAGGGTTGGCAAGTATGCATTACAGGGAGACAGAACAGATCACTGACAGGTCTGCCAACTTCCGGCGCCCCTTACAAAAAAAGGTGAGAAAAGGTCAACGCTGGGAAGTGGGGGGGGGGGAGCAAAAAAATATTCAGTCAAAGGCTGGACTCCTGGGAGGGGGTCCAGACTGGGGCCAAGGAAAAAAACCTCATAGCCATAGCACACATAAACATGTTACATAGAATCAACAAAACTTGCAACAGAGAAAAGGGAGTGGGAGCTAACAAAAAAAGGTGAGAAAAGGTCAACGCTGGGCAGTGGGGGGAGTAATTAAACATTCAGTCAAAGGCTGGACTCCTGAGAGGGGGTCCAGACTGGGGCCAAGGAAAAAAAACTCATAGCCATAGCACACATAAACATGTTACATAGAATCAACAAAACTTGCAACAGAGGGGAGGGAGTGGGAGCTATGGAGACCGGCTGCTTTTAGCATGGTAGCTTCACAAATAACAGCTCCAGAGTTTGTATCTCTGCATGTTCTTTGCTTGCATGTATTTTTTTTTACTCCCACAGTCCAAAAACATGCATGTGCAGGGTTTACTTCACATTCTCAGCCAATGCTAGCTGGATTAGGTTTTAACTCATCTCTAACTCTGAGTAGACTAAGCAGTTGAAAATGAATGAATCAATGAACAATAAATTAATTGAAGGGAACCTATGTCGAGTCTAATCTACATTTAAAGCACTTCCTTGTGGTCTAGGTCAGTGTTTTTCAACCTTTTTTGAGCCAAGGTACATTTTTAGCGTTGAAAAAATGCGGAGGCACACCACCAGCAGAAATCATTAAAAACGAAACTCATTTGACAGTAAAAAGTCATTGTCGCAATTGTTGGATATGACTTTAAACCATAACCAAGCATGCATCACTATAGCTCTTGTCTCAAAGTAGGTGTACTGTCACCACCTGTCACATCACACCATGACTTATTTGGACTTTTTTTGCTGTTTTCCTGTGTGTAGTGTTTTAGTTTTTGTCTTGCGCTCCAATTTTGATTGGCTTTTTCTCTTTTTTTGGTATTTTCCTGTAGCAGTTTCATGTCTTCCTTTGAGCGACATTTTCTACATCTACTTTGTTTTAGCAATCAAGAATATTTCAGTTGTTTTTATCCTTCTTTATGGGGACATTGTTGATTGTCATGTCGTGTTCGGATGTACATTGTCTTTGCT
Organism: Nerophis lumbriciformis; assembly: GCF_033978685.3. Lineage (NCBI taxonomy): Eukaryota > Metazoa > Chordata > Actinopteri > Syngnathiformes > Syngnathidae > Nerophis > Nerophis lumbriciformis. The sequence continues at coordinate 777,495 of NC_084582.2, read as the reverse complement.
CCACAGTAAGTCTTTGCTGTCGTCCAGCATTCTGTTTTTGTTTACTTTGTAGCCAGTTCAGTTTTAGTTTTGTTCTGCATAGCCTTCCCTAAGCTTCAATGCCTTTTCTTAGGGGCACTCACCTTTTGTTTATTTTTGGTTTAAGCATTAGACACCTTTTTACTCACTGCCTCCCGCTGTTTCCCACATCTACAAAGCAATTAGCCCCCTGCTGCCACCTACTGATATGGAAGAGTATTACACGGTTACTCTGCCCAGCTCTAGACAGCACCGACACTCAACAACAACACATCATTTGCAGACTATAAGTACTGGTTTGCAAAAAAAATATTTTTACCCCAAATAGGTGAAATGAGATAATCTCCCACGGCACACCAGACTGTATCTCACGGCACACCAGATTGTATCTCACGGCACACCAGACTGTATCTCACGGCACACTAGTGTGCCCCGGCACAGTGGTTGAAAAATGCTGGTCGAGGTAATATGTAGTTTATTAGCTTTACGCTTTATATTTTCAAGGAGGAGGAAAAAGCCGATCTTATTTAATCTTGCTCCTTTCTGTTTCATAGCAATATCCAACACACTTTTTGTAATCTGTAACACCAACAGTGGATAAATAAACAAATGAGGAAGTAAATACATAATAAGTCTATGAAGGTTCTCATTCATCTCAGGGCTTTTTTTGGGGGGGTAGTATAAATATTTGGGGTTTTGGTACCAGCTGCTGGACTAGATCTGACCAATCTAAGTCTATGAGCACGAACTGATGAAGACTACTCGGATGCGCAACAAAACGTCTTCCAAGACAAACCAAGGAGTCCAGTTGCGATCGATTGAATGCCCTGAGATATTAAATAAGGTTCTCATAAATAAATAGTTAAGTAATTTATGTTTCACATTATGAGATGTGATATGAAGATGTTTAACAGGATTATTCTTCCTTAAACTGTGTAAACATTTTGAATTTCAATAGTTTCTTAAACTGGATCATATTAGTACTTTGTTTGGTTTCTTTGCTTAATCCATTCTAAAATATAATTCCACATATTAATAATACACCAGAGGTGGGTAGAGTAGCCAGAAATTGTACTCAAGTAAGAGTACTGTTACTTTAGAGATTTATTACTCAAGTAAAAGTAAGGAGTAGTCACCCAAATATTTACTTGAGTAAAAGTAAAAAGTATGTTGTGAAAAAACTACTCAAGTACTGAGTAACTGATGAGTAACATACACACACATATCATATATATATATATATATATATATATATATATATATATATATATAAATATATATATATATATATATATACACACACACACACACACATATATATATATATATATATATATATATATATATATATATACATATACACACATTTATATATATATACATATACATATATATATATATATATATATATATATATATATACACATATATATACACAGTATATAATTTATATTTATTTATTTTGCCGTTTTTGTTTACATGTTAAAGGTGTTTTAATGAATATACATGCATGTTTAACACATATAGATTCCTTTCTTTCATGAAGACAAGAATATAAGTTGGTGTATTACCTGATTCTGATGACTTGCATTGATTGTAATCAGACAGTAGTGATGATAACGTCCACGTTTTTCAAATGGAGGAGAAAAAAAGTTCCTCCTTTCTGTCTAATACCACATGAAAGTGGTTGGTTTTTGGCATCTTATTTTGTCCAGCTTCCATATTCGTTTTTATACACTTCAAAAGAAATACATTGGCGGAAAACTCCGTAGCTTGCTAGCTTGTTTGCGCTGGCTTTCGGAGACTCTTATTTTGAAAGCGCAAGCGCGATGGAGCGGCACTTTTATTGTGAAGACAGGAACTGTGCAGTCAGTCTTTAGGCTTTTGACGGGATGTACGGTTGAAATAAAAAAGGGTCTTTTTTCCTTCACACTTTTGATTGATTGATTGAAACTTTTATTAGTAGATTGCACAGTACAGTATATATTCCGTACAATTGACCACTAAATGGTAACACCCCAATAAGTTTTTCAACTTGTTTAAGTCAGGTCATGTGACCACCTGGCTCTGTTTGATTGGTCCAACGTCACCAGTGACTGCATCTGATTGGTGGAACGGAGTGAACGTCACCAGTGACTGCATTTGTTGAAACGCAGGCACTATGAAGGTCTGTCTGACAGACCAAAACAAACAAAGCGTGCATTAACAGATCGATAAAAATTAGTAGCAAGTAGCGAGCTGAATGTAGATAAAAGTAGTGGAGTAAAAGTAGCGTTTCTTCTCTATAAATATACTCAAGTAAAAGTAAAAGTATGTTGCATTAAAACTACTCTTAGAAGTACAATTTATCCCAAAAGTTACTCAAGTAGATGTAATGGAGTAAATGTAGCGCGTTACTACCCACCTCTGTAATACACTAAGTGTTGTACGTGCATACAAATGTTTTAAAGTACATTTTTCTCTGAGGTTAGATTTCTTCTCTTTTGTTGAGAAGAATTGTTGTACATTTTTTGGTAGCAGGTTATAGCTTTGCAAATGCACCAAATCATTGAATTTCAATATTTTTGATTTAATAACTGAATGCTCTTTTTTGTAACACAGTTAGTGAATGAAGTGTACTTTTGTAGTTATTTCCCCATATTTCTACACAGTAACTCAGATATGGTAACACTAGCAAGCAATACAGAATATGGAGTGATTTTTGGTCCAGAACATGTTTAGCTTTGTTCATTATCAAAGTATTTCTTGCCACCGTATGTTGTATATTTGTATATGAGATTTCCTGTTCATTTTATCATCTATTATTACACCCCAAAAATTAGATTTCTACTCCATAGATTTGTATTAGACTTTCTCTTCTACAGTTAATAACATTATTTTAGTTTTACTGAGGATCAAAGATAACCTGTTTGTGTCAAACCATCTCTTTAATTTGTTCATTTCTTCTGTTATTTGTATTAGCTTCTGTGTGTTCTCTCCCAGACTAAACACATCATGTGTCACCCGCAAATACAAACCCCGTTTCCATATGAGTTGGGAAATTGTGTTAGATGTAAATACAAACGGAATACAATGATTTGCAAATAATTTTCAACCCATATTCAGTTGAATATGCTACAAAGACAACATATTTGATGTTCAAACTGATAAACATTTTTTTTTTTTGCAAATAATCATTAACTTTAGAATTTGATGCCAGCAACACGTGACAAAGAAGTTGGGAAAGGTGGCAATAAATACTGATAAAGTTGAGGAATGCTCATCAAACACTTATTTGGAACATCCCACAGGTGTGCAGGCTAATTGGGAACAGGTGGGTGCCATGATTGGGTATAAAAACAGCTTCCCAAAAAATGCTCAGTCTTTCACAAGAAAGGATGGGGCGAGGTACACCCCTTTGTCCACAACTGCGTGAGCAAATTGTTGAACAGTTTAAGAACAAAGTTTCTCAAAGTGCAATTGCAAGAAATTTAGGGATTTCTACATCTACGCTCCATAATATCATCAAAAGGTTCTGAGAATCTGGAGAAGTCACTGCACGTAAGCGGCATGGCCGGAAACCAACATTGAATGACCGTGACCTTCCATCCCTCAGACGGCACTGTATCAAAAACCGACATCAATCTCTAAAGGATATCACCACATGGGCTCAGGAACACTTCAGAAAACCACTGTCACTAAATACAGTTGGTCGCTACATCTGTAAGTGCAAGTTAAAGCTCTACTATGCAAAGCGAAAGCCATTTATCAACAACATCCAGAAACGCCGCCGGCTTCTCTGGGCCCGAGATCATCTAAGATGGACTCATGCAAAGTGGAAAAGTGTTCTGTGGTCTGACGAGTCCACATTTCAAATTGTTTTTGGAAATATTCGACATCGTGTCATCCGGACGAAAGGGGAAGCGAACCATCCAGACTGTTATCGACGCAAAGTTCAAAAGCCAGCATGTGTGATGGTATGGGGGTGCATTAGTGCCCAAGACATGGGTAACTTACACATCTGTGAAGGCATCATTAATGCTGAAAGGTACATACAGGTTTTGGATTAACATATGCTGGCATCTAAGCGCCGTCTTTTTCATGGACGCCCCTGCTTATTTCAGCAAGACAATGCCAAGCCACATTCAGCACGTGTTACAACAGAGTGGCTTCTTAAAAAAAGAGTGCATGTACTTTCCTGGCCCGCCTGCAGTCCAGACCTGTCTCCCATCGAAAATGTGTGGCGCATTATGAAGCGTAAAATACGACAGCGGAGACCCCGGACTGTTGAACGACTGAAGCTCTACATAAAACAAGAATGAGGAAGAATTCCACTTTCAAACCTTCAACAATTAGTTTCCTCAGCTCCCAATCGTTTATTGAGTGTTGTTCAAAGGAAAGGCCATGTAACACAGTGGTGAACATGCCCTTTCCCAACTACTTTGGCACGTGTTGCAGCCATTAAATTCTAAGTTAATTATTATTTGCAAAAAATAAATAAAGTTTATTAGTTTGAACATCAAATATGTTGTCTTTGTAGTGCATTCAATTGAATATGGGTTGAAAAGGATTTGCAAATCATTTATTCCGTTTATATTTACATCTAACACAATTTCCCAACTCATTTGGAAACGGGGTTTGTACTAACTTTAAGTCCTGTGTAACTTTGCAAATGTTTATATAAAGATTGAACAATTTTGTTGATCCCTATATTGAGCACAGCGGTGAACTTCTTTTAACACTTCTGTGACAGTTTGACCCTAAAATGGATTATTTCTCAAGGGAAAAATGTGTATGAATATGGACAAATCTGAATGAGCCGACGTCAGAGGTTCCACTTAGTCCTTGTGATGGGGCATGAAGGGACGAGTCCCCCCCCCCCCCCCCCCCCCCCCCCCGCAAGGCTTGCTGGGAGCTCGAAGTGCTGTCTCTCACAATATCATAGCTTGTCACAAGTCACAGCATAAGGAGGAGTGCCTTCTTCTCCTGCTTTCATCTTTTATTTAAAGTAGCTTGTGCTTGCTCAGAGAGTGCTGCTAACTCACTGAATGTGATCTTGTCGCAGCATCGCCTCTCCCACATTTTCCCTGGTCCCCACCCCCTCGGTGTTTGATCATCTGTCAGCCATTTGTGCAAATGTCAAAGGGGATGGCGGTGCGTTTACGGGACTTTAAGGTGTCTGTAACCCTCACACAGCAGTTGACTGCGGATTAACCCGTTTAATCAAAGATATGTACATCAAAGACTTTATTATTGGCAACAAGGTACTTAACTTATAGTACCCTGGGAGCGATGCGCTGTGAAGTTCTCTCACATTGAAAACACAGCACTCCCGTTAAACTGGCTGGACTGGAACGTCTGCAGTTTTCTGCGTAATCACGCTTGTGTCAAAACAGGCACCTTTTTTATGTAGCTGAGGTGTCCACTCCCATTGTCAGTCAACCACTCGACAGTGTTGCATTGTGCTCGGCCAGGGGTCGACAACCCGCGGCAACCTAGTGGCTCTCTGGAGCTTTTTAAAAAATGTATGAAAATTGGAAAAAGATAAGGGGGAAAAAATGTATTTTTTGCTTTAATATCAATCAATCAATCAATGTTTATTTATATAGCCCTAAATCACAAGTGTCTCAAAGGGCTGCACAAGCCACAACGACATCCTCGGTACAAAGCCCACATAAGGGCAAGGAAAAACTCACCCCAGTGGGACGTCGATGTGAATGACTATGAGAAACCTTGGAGAGGACCGCATATGTGGGTAACCCCCCCCCCTCTAGGGGAGACCGAAAGCAATGGATGTCGAGTGGGTCTGACATAATATTGTGAGAGTCCAGTCCATAGTGGATCCAACATAATAGTAAGAGTCCAGTCCATAGTGGGGTCAGCAGGAAACCATCCCGAGCGGAGACGGGTCAGCAGCGCAGAGATGTTCCCAACCGATATACAGGCGAGCGGTCCACTCCAGGTCCCGACCCCGGACAGCCAGCACCCCATCCATGGCCACCGGGCCTGTGTGTCTCCCCTTCCACAAGGGGTAGGGGGGAGCAGAGGAGAAAAGAAAAGAAACAGCAGATCAACTGGTCTAAAAAAAGAGGGGGCTATTCAAAGGCTAGAGTATACAAATGAGTTTTGAGATGGGACTTAAATGCTTCTACTGAGGTAGCATCTCTAACTGTTACCGGGAGGGCATTCCATAGTACTGGAGCCCCAATAGAAAACGCTCTACAGCCCGCAGACTTTTTTTGGGCTCTGGGAATCACTAATAAGCCGGAGTTCTTTGAACGCAGATTTCTTGCCGGGACATATGGTACAATACAATCGGCAAGATAGGATGGAGCTAGACCGTGTAGTATTTTATACGTAAGTAGTAAAACCTTAAAGTCGCATCTTAAGTGCACAGGAAGCCAGTGCAGGTGAGCCAGTATAGGCGTAATATGATCAAACTTTCTTGTTCTTGTCAAAAGTCTAGCAGCCGCATTTTGTACCAATTGTAATCTTTTAATGCTAGACATAGGGAGACCCAAAAATAATACGTTACAGTAGTCGAGACGAGACGTAACGAACGCATGAATAATGATCTGAGCGTCGCTAGTGGATAAAATAGAACAAATTTTAGCGATATTACGGAGATGAAAGAAGGCCGTTTTAGTAACACTCTTAATGTGTGACTCAAACGAGAGAGTTGGGTGGAAGATAATACCCAGATTCTTTACTGAGTCGCTTTGTGTAATTGTTTGGTTGTCAAATGTTAAGGTGGTATTATTAAATAAATGTCGGTGTTTAGCAGGACCGATAATCAGCATTTCCGTTTTCTTGGCGTTGAGTTGCAAGAAGTTAGCGGACATCCATTGTTTAATTTCATTAAGACACGCCTCCAGCTGACTACAATCCGGCGTGTTGGTCAGCTTTAGGGGCATGTAGAGTTGGCTGTCATCAGCATAACAATGAAAGCTAACACCGTATTTGCGTATGATGTCGCCTAGCGGCAGCATGTAAATACTAAAGAGTGCAGGGCCAAGAACCGAACCCTGGGGTACTCCGCACGTTACCTTAACATAGTCCGAGGTCACATTGTTATGGGAGACGCACTGCATCCTGTCAGTAAGATAAGAGTTAAACCACGACAAAGCTAAGTCTGACATACCAATACGTGTTTTGATACGCTCTAATAAAATATTATGATCGACGGTATCGAAAGCAGCGCTAAGATCAAGAAGCAGCAACATAGATGACGCATCTGAATCCATCGTTAGCAGTAGATCATTAGTCATTTTTGGACGACAAACATGACACAAACCTCCCTAATTGTTATAAAGCACACTGTTTATATTAAACGTGCTTCACTGATTCGACTATTTGGCGAGCGCCGTTTTGTCCTACTAATTTTGGCGGTCCTTGAACTCACCGTAGTTTGTTTACATGTATAACTTTCTCCGACTTTCTAGGACGTGTTTTATGCCACTTCTTTTGTCCACCAATTTTGTAATGTTGTGCATGAATGCACAAAGGTGAGTTTTGTTGATGTTATTGACTTGTGTGGAGTGCTAATCAGACATATTTGGTCACTGCATGACTGCAAGCTAATCGATGCTAACATGCTATTTAGGCTAGCTATATGTACATATTGCATCATTATGCCTCATTTGTAGCTATATTTGAGCTCATTTAGTTTCCTTTAAGTCTTAATTCAATTTATATCTCATGACACACTATCTGTATGTAATATGGCTTTTAATTTTTTGCGGCTCCAGACAGATTTGTTTTTGTATTTTTGGTCAAATATGGTTCTTTCAACATTTTGGGTTGCCGACCCCTGTGCTAGGCTGACCATATTCTGAAATCCCAAAAAGAGGAGACATACATGCGTGCCAAGGCGGGCAGCACGCCAAGGCCGGGACTAGGTGAAAATTTGCCAATGATACTCGAACTTGCTTTATAAATAATATATTTATTTAAATAAAGCATTTTTCTCCTCTGTTGACAGCAGTGTTGGCGCTAGGAATTTTCAAAATGGGGTCCCAGGCAGTGTTGGGACTAACGCGTTACAAAGTAACGCGTTACTGTAACGGCGTTAGTTTCGGCGGTAACTAGTAATCTAACGCGTTATTTTTTATATTCAGTAACTCAGTTACCGTTACTACATGATGCGTTACTGCGTTATTTTACGTTACTTTTTATGTAGTATAAAGTGTGTTTTATCGGAGCGCTGCTGTGTCATCGTTCTGATTCTTCTTGTGTCACAAGCCGGAGAAGAGAGAGAGACATGCGCTCTGTGTGGGTGTGTGTGGAGGGAGGAGAGGGGGGGGGGGGGGGGGGGGGGGGCGTGTCTGATCATGGCCCAGAAGTCGAGTTTGCTAACATGGAGATATTTTCACTACTTTTCTTTTGTCGAGCACAAAGAAAATAACATTTTAGTTAAATGTAAATTGTGCTTTGGATCAAAGATGCCATCTACTGCCCAAAACAGCAATTCAAATCTGCTGAAACAAGCTACATAAGCAACATGCTTCCACGAAGCTAGTAAAGAGAGATAGAGACTCCAATGACACTTCAGCACTGAAGGTACACACACTCTGTCAATCAATGTTCCCTCTAATTGTTGATGTGTGTGAGCAAACGCAAAAAGTCCCTGAGCATTGAGTGGAGCACATGTGAGCAACATCAGAACTGTGGCTACACCAGCAGCACACCTGTCCCAAACCTGACTAAATAACAAGTTCAATCTCCATCCATCCATCCATTTTCTACCGCTTGTCCCTTTCGGGGTCGCTGGAGCCTATCTCAGCTGCATTCTGGCGGAAGGCTGGGTACACCCTGGAAAAGTCCCCACCCATCGCAGGGCCAACACAGATAGACAGACAACATTATCTTATTATTATAATCAAATGACAGCAGTCATTTCCATTTTCTAATATAAGTGTTTAGGCCCACTTACAATGACAATAACAACAAATATTGTTTTTCATGAACTGTGTACTTGTATTGTTTGTCTGGGTGGAGGTCCTGCTTTGGAAATAGTTTGTACCCCTTTCAGACATTGCATTTAGTTCCCATTAAAACATTCACATGTTGCACAATGAGATGTAAGCAGGGGATCATGTGTACATTCCTGCAACTTCCTGTTTGTAAAAAATATATTTTTATTAGTATGTATTTAATATATTAACAGCATTTAATGATTAATATTTATAAATTAAGATTCCTAATAAATGACACTAGAATAGGCACACATTTGATTGGTAAATCATAGTGTAACGACCTGGAATTACACTTTATGTGTGGTGTTGGAGTTGTCCGACTTTTTGTGTGGCTGTAAACGCATCACTCTAAATGTATAGACTATAAAGTTCACAAACATAAAGAGGGATCCTAGTGGGCCAGGCCAATCGTTCCTTGTCTCTAAACTAAAACTGGGGAAATGTGTAGAGTGTTCTGGGCTTCAGACATGATTTTGTGTCAGAATTTCTTGAGGAAAAAATGCCTGGTTAGACTTTGTGTATGTAGTGTGTGCCTTTCTTGCTTTACAGCTATGCTGTTATTATGCTGTTTGTTACTTATGTATGTTATGTTGCAGCTATTTAAAATAGTTTTGTCAATTTGTTCTGGCGAGAAACAAATTGGCCTTTGTAACATATCTTTGTCTTTGTGTGTTGTATGTAGAGCACATTGCTTAGCAGAGTTGAGTGATACAAATGCATGTCAAGTTGATCAACACATTGTATTATTGTCCAGTGGAATAACAGTACTGAAATGAAGGCTAAAAGGGCATTAATTGGAGCTTTAAAAAAAAAAGGGAAAAAAAAGAAGTAACTAAATAGTTACTTTTCACAGTAACGCATTACTTTTTGGTGTAAGTAACTGAGTTAGTAACTGAGTTACTTTTGAAATGAAGTAACTAGAAACTATAACTAGTTACTGTTTTTCAGTAACTAACCCAACACTGGTCCCAGGGACCCCATCAAGTCATAAAAATGGGGTCCCACAGTACATTTTTGGGGTCCCACTTTTTTGTAAGCGTTTTGAAAACAAATGATAAATGTATGCATTATCCTGTTATATCTCACGTTCTATATTGTGTTTTGGAAAAAGGTTGTCATAAACGTTACTTAAAGGGGAACATTATCACCAGACCTATGTAAGCGTCAATATATACCTTGATGTTGCAGAAAAAAGACCATATATTTTTTTAACCGATTTCCGAACTCTAAATGGGTGAATTTTGGCGAATTAAACGCCTTTCTATTATTCGCTCTCGGAGCGATGACGTCACAACAAGCAATCCCCCATTTTCTCAAACACATTACAAACACCGAGTCAAATCAGCTCTGTTATTTTCCGTTTTTTCAACTGTTTTCCGTACCTTGGAGACATCATGCCTCGTCGGTGTGTTGTCGGAGGGTGTAACAACACCAACAGGGACGGATTCAAGTTGCACCAGTGGCCCAAAGATGCCAAAGTGGCAAGAAATTGGTGGGCAGCAGCGGCGCCGCGCCCGGGAATCATTTTTGGTGATTTAACCCCCAATTCCAAGCCTTGATGCTGAGTGCCAAGCAGGGAAGAATGCTGGTATGAGCTTTTAAACATAACCCGTTAACTGCTGCCAATCAAATGGTGAATAAGATACTCTTTAGGGTTCATATGTTTGTAAATGTGACTGTGATGAAGTCAGTGCCTCACCAGCCATCAACCTCACCGCACGTCACTGGAATTATATTTATATAGCGCTTTTCTCTAGTGACTCAAAGTGCTTTACATAGTGAAACCCAATATCTAAGTTACGTTTAAACCAGTGTGGGTGGCACTGGGAGCAGGTGGGTAAAGTGTCTTGCCCATGGACACAACGGTAGTGACTAGGATGGTGGAAGTGGGGATCGAACCTGCAACCCTCAAGTTGCTGGCAGGGCCACTCTACCAACCTGTGGCAAATAAAGGGGCCAAAGATCTACAAGCCCATATCGACACTACAAAACACAAAACAGCTGTGCAGGGCGAAAGCTCGTCTGCTGTTTTTTGTTTACATTGAATTAACTTGTTTTGAGGCATTATTTATGTTTAGATTATATACAAGAGGTTATTTTGAATATTTCTACCTCTGCACTTTTTTCCAAAACTGTGAATGTTACAGAATATAAGTGTGACTTATTTTGTTATACCGTCATGTCAAGCAGTGTTGGCGTTAACACACTTTTTGTGTCTTTTTAAAGGGGAACATTATCACCAGACCTATGTAAGCGTCAATATATACCTTGATGTTGCAGAAAAAAGACCATATATTTTTTTTACCGATTTCCGAACTCTAAATGGGTGAATTTTGGCGAATTAAACGCCTTTCTAATATTCGCTCTCGGAGCGATGACGTCACAACGGGAAGCAATCCGCCATTTTCTCAAACACCGAGTCAAATCAGCTCTGTTATTTTCCGTTTTTTCGACTGTTTTCCGTACCTTGGAGACATCATGCCTCGTCGGTGTGTTGTCGGAGGGTGTAACAACACCAACAGGGACGGATTCAAGTTGCACCAGTGGCCCAAAGATGCCAAAGTGGCAAGAAATTGGACGTTTGTTCCGCACACTTTACCCACGAAAGCTATGCTACGACAGAGATGGCAAGAATGTGTGGATATCCTGCGACACTCAAAGCAGATGCATTTCCAATGATAAAGTCAAAGAAATCTGCCGCCAGACCCCCATTGAATCTGCCGAAGTGTGTGAGCAATTCAGGGACAAAGGACCTCGGTAGCACGGCAAGCAATGGCGGCAGTTTGTTCCCGCAGACGAGCGAGCTAAACCCCCTGGATGTCTTGGCTCACGTCGTCCCTTATGCCACCGAAGATGATCAAGAGAAGAATATCGACCCTAGCTTCCCTGGCCTGCTGACATCAACTCCAAAACTGGACAGATCAGCTTTCAGGAAAAGAGCGTGGATGAGGGTATGTCTACAGAATATATTAATTGATGAAAATTGTGTGGCACGCACAAAAGTGCTTTCATCAAATGCACTAGATGGCAGTATTGTCCTGTTTAAGAGTGTCACAACATTGCTGTTTACGGCAGACGAACTGCTTTACGGTATATAAAAACGTGACTGCTGTTGTTGTGTGTTGTTGCCGCGCTGGGAGGACGTTAATGAAACTGCCTAACAATAAACCCACATAGGAAACCAAGAACTCGCCCTCCATCACTCTACAGTTATAACGTGATTGGGCAGGTATGCTGGTTACATTGTGGGTTAGTCCATGAGGACTTGAGTCCGCCTGAATTTCGGGAGAAAATTTGTCCCGGGAGGTTTTCGGGAGAGGCGCTGAATTTCGGGAGTCTCCCGGAAAATCCGGGAGGGTTGGCAAGTATGGTCTCTCCACTCACTATCTCTCTCGCTCTCTGTCTCTGCCCCTCCCTCACCAATGTTTCTGTGTGTGCACACCTCTCCCGTCCAAAGGCAAAACCCAGTAACTCAATTTTGGTCAAAACTGAGCTGATAATAATTTTGGAGTTACTAGGTGATATGCTTTACATTAGTGTATGCGATATTGTAATTTGTTCCGTAAGTAAGCTGTTACGCGCATGGCAGGACCTAGCAACTACCACATAACTGCGTAGATACAACAGAAAAACCTAGTATCTCAAGGGACCAATCGGATTGTACGCTGTAGTCATGTGGCAAGATGGCGGCGCCCAGCAGCATATTCACTGATTGAGGTTGTCAGACGAAGATTATTTGGTCCAGCTACTTACTTGTTTTATTCGGAAGTATGTCTTGGAGCAGAGGAAAAAGATTAGTGGCTCTAGCCCTGGAAAATGTAAGGTGAGTGAAATCAATCCCGTATTTTGCGCAGAATGGCTATAAAATCACGTCCACGCAGTTGTCTGTTCTCATAATACGCTAACTGACTGATCGACGCGCCCACATTGTTTATTTATTTAACATAAGTAAATTTTTGGCCGACGGTCAACCTGATTATGTGATATTATGGCACGAGGGGATATCTGGACGATTGGCCCAGGACGTTGCAAGTACCTTCATTAAATGTATTGTTCTTGATTCTTCCCCTTGCATACTCTTTTGGGCAGATAACTGTGGAGGTCAAAATAAAAACTGGACACTGTATTCGGCTCTTGCCCAATGTACAAACGCAGAATGGGGCCCACACGAGATTGTGATCAAATATCTGGAGAAAGGACACATGTTCATGAGAGCAGATTCAATCCATGGCTCAATCGGCAAGAAAATGAAAGGTGAAGAAAACATCTATACGTTTGATGACTTTGTAGATCTTTGTAAGACAGCATCAAGAACCATCAAACCCGTTGTCATGGAACATCGTGAGTTCTTTGAATTCAGCGGCAAACAACGTGCTCGCAGTGGAAAGAAAACAAGGATGCCGCTGTTGGGGAATGTACGTGAAGTAAAATTCACTAAAGGAAGGCGCACCATGCAGTACAAAGTGGACTTCGCTGACCATTACACTGAAGTTGATTTCTTGACTTCGAAATTCGATGTCACAGCGGAATTTCCCCCCAGACGGACAGAACCACGTGGCATTCCGCCATCAAAGAAGGAGGGAATAGTTAAAGAGGCTCTTCTGGTTGGATATTCCTGACCGAGATGTCAGTGACTTGGCAGGGTCCGTAAGATAAACAGTGTAGTGACAAAGCGGCGAATTGGCTTAACCCTGATAAAATGCTGACGCTCCTGTCATTTGTGCACGCAAATGTGGATATATGGTTCAGTCGAAATGCAACATTGTAGTTCCCATAGAGTGACACGTTCGTTTTATGTTCTACAAACATCTTGAAAAAATAAATCAGTGTATTTTTCACTATACTAGGATTTACCTTTGTAATATTTTTGATGCCTTCCGTGAATTACTATGACAAAACCCAGTAACTCATTTTCCCGCCAAATTTTAGGGACATTCTGAACGAAAATTGCAGGCTGGAATTGCGGATACCAATTAACATCAACAAAGCAGAAATCAAATCTCTGTGAATGGATGGGACTTTAATATAAAATAGATTGGTTTTCGTTTGTTTGATCAAAATCAGCTAGAAGTGAGTTACTAGGTTCTGCTTTTGGACGGGAGACCTTCACAGTTTGTTTTGTTGAACCCCTTAACTCTGGACGTACATTGTAAATACACGCAACCCTAACTCAAAAAGCCGGACATTTGAGGCATTTAAGAAACCCCGCCCGGACACCCCGGACACCCTCGCAAAAGAGGACATGTCCGGGGAAAAGAGGACGTATGGTCAGCCTACATTGTGCTGACCTGACTGCCTGAAAGACCAACCAGAAAAAAATGTATGCAGAGCAGCCTCTCACCACATGCTTTTTAAAAAAAAAAAACATCCATCCATAAAGTAACTTTGCGATTCTCCCGCCCACAGTTTGCGCTGCCTGGTCCTCCTCCGCCAGTAGATTGAACCCCATAAATATTTGATATTTGATAAATAAATGAAGCAACCTCTTTTCTTACTTCTGGGTAGCGCGCTAAGTTGCTCCCCTACCTACGTTTGCAGGAACGTACCATGGCGAGCTCAAATGAGGGTTGGCACTTCTTATTGAGCTTTTTAACCACATCATCCCCACTTAAATAAAAGAAGACGCTACACTGCAAATGAGTAAATTAGTGGAACCCTGTTCCATTGTGGGATTAGGAGCTTCCATTAATGACCTGATCCAGCCTCACTTGGGATGAGGGCTATTTATTGCCGTCTTGTGCAGCTGCAGGCGGTGTGCATCTGCAGCACTCTGGGTCATGTGACGCTGCACTTCCCCTACGTGTGCGTGCGCTTAGGTAACTCATGCTAACAAAAAGACAACCGCAGGACTCGGAGGCGGCCCTTAATCCTCCTCTAGTGCTAAAACACCTGAGCCTGATGCCTCCCTGTTGCATGGAATTCACCGGCGGTGTCTGCAGCAAGCAACAACAGCGCTCGGGTGTTTTGGTATGCAAATGCTCCAGCAGCTGTTTGAGTTGGAGATGTGCATTAGGGAAACTAAAAATAGGACGCACACACCTCTGAGACAGCTGCCTTTTCGCTGCATTTTGCATCACTCCTTCTCTCTCCACCTTCCCTCTGAGTGTTTGTTGTTGTCCCCCTCTCTCGTTCGCTCTTTTGCAACTTTGCTCCGTCCTAAACAAGGCTGGCCAGTCCTCTCTGGGCGTAAAAAAGACTTGAAACACGACACCACTTCCTCTCACTGTGATCCATTATTGAGCCTGGTGGGAGACCAGAACACTCCAAACACAAAAATGCAAAGTCTCGGTCGCGCAAGCCCGAGATCAAATTATTGTAGACCCACAGGAGTTTATGTCTAACCCGGACAAAGACAGTCTGTTCTGAAAGACTCACTAGTCGTCGTTAGAATATTGTTTCAAATATACAAACCCCGTTTCCATAAGGGTTGGGAAATTGTGTTAGATGTAAATATAAACGGAATACAATGATTTGAAAATCCTTTTCAACCCATATTCAATTGAATGCACTACAAAGACAACATATTTGATGTTCAAATTCATAAACTTTATTTTTTTGGGCTGCAACACGTGCCAAAGTAGTTGGGAAAGGGCATGTTCACCACTGTGTTACATGGCCTTTCCTTTTAACAACACTCAGTAAACGTTTGGGAACTGAGGAGACACATTTTTGAAGCTTCTCAGGTGGAATTCTTTCCCATTCTTGCTTGATGTACAGCTTAAGTTGTTCAACAGTCCGGGGGTCTCCCTTCTGCTATTTTAGGCTTCATTATGCGCCTCACATTTTCAATGGGAGACAGGTCTGGGCTACAGGAAGCCACGTTGATGTAACACGTGGTTTGGCATTGTCTTGCTGAAATAAGCAGGGGCGTCCATGGTAACGTTGCTTGGATGGCAACATATGTTGCTCCAAAACCTGTATGTACCTTTCAGCATTAATGGCGCCTTCACAGATGTGTAAGTTACCCATGTCTTGGGCACTAATACACCCCCATACCATCACAGATGCTGGCTTTTCAACTTTGCGCCTATAACAATCCGGATGGTTCTTTGTCTCTTTGGTCCGGAGGACACAACGTCCACAGTTTCCAAAAACAATTTGAAACGTGGACTCGTCAGACCACAGAGCACTTTTCCACTTTGTATCAGTCCATCTTAGATGAGCTCAGGCCCAGCGAAGCCGACGGCGTTTCTGGGTGTTGTTGATAAACGTTTTTCGCCTCGCATAGGAGAGTTTTAACTTGCACTTACAGATGTAGCGACCAACTGTTGTTACTGACAGTGGGTTTCTGAAGTGTTCCTGAGCCCATGTGGTGATATCCTTTACACACTGATGTCGCTTGTTGATGCAGTACAGCCTGAGGGATGGAAGGTCACGGGCTTAGCTGCTTACGTGCAGTGATTTCTCCAGATTCTCTGAACCCTTTGATGATATTACGGACTGTAGATGGTGAAATCCCTAAATTCCTTGCAATAGCTGGTTGAGAAAGGTTTTTTCTTAAACTGTTCGACAATTTGCTCACGCATTTGTTGACAAAGTGGTGACCCTCGCCCCATCCTTGTTTGTGAATGACTGAGCATTTCATGGAATCTACTTTTATACCCAATCATGGCACCCACCTGTTCCCAATTTGCCTGTTCACCTGTGGGATGTTCCAAATAAGTGTTTGATGAGCATTCCTCAACTTTATCAGTATTTATTGCCACCTTTCCCAACTTCTTTGTCACGTGTTGCTGGCATCAAATTCTAAAGTTAATGATTATTTGCAAAAAAAAAAGTTTATCAGTTTGAACATCAAATATGTTGTCTTTGTAGCATATTCAACTGAATATGGGTTGAAAAGGATTTGCAAATCATTGTATTCCGTTTATATTTACACTTAACACAATTTCCCAACTCATATGGAAACGGGGTTTGTACATGCATCGACATTTGCTCTGTCAAAGGTGAATGGAAATCAGCAGTTTTTGCTTAAAATTCCAAATTGTGCAACTTGAGAGCAACGTGTGTGAGACCTTGTAGAATGCAAACAAATAATGTAGTGAGAGGAGTCACATGACAGCCCTGGAGAAAGAGAGTGAGTGAGCAAAGGGTTATCTGGAGTGCTTAGTACGGGGTGACAGAGCATCCGATGCTTCATTGCTCCCAATTTTCCGTGTGTTCATTGGGCCCAAAAACCTGTGTTGCAGTAGCATGATTAGTGTGGCGTGCTGTGTAACTTGCACACACACATTGTCATGCATGCTAACTACCATCCAGTGGGTGGATGAACGTGTCACATTGTGCGTTTTGGAGCAATTTCTACAGGTTATGTAATCACATGCATATGTATGACATCTGTAACGTTATCACTCCGATGATTGAGAAGAAAATGATGTGTCAGGATGAGACGCATATAGAACTCCAAAATGTCTTGTATGTTATCTGTCAGTCGTGCTTCAGCATCCCGCAATATTGGATGTGGTCATAGCCGTGATGACAAGTGTGTCAGAGATGATTAAGGTGACACTAAACGCCGTCCGGAGGCCAGATCGCGACTCCTGCTATACGGTGGTTATAATCCGTATGGCGCACAATAACCGACAAATGTCAACAAGCCCTCGCAGGGGTTTATGTACTGGCTAAAGGCTCATTTTAGCACACACACACAGCAGCACACCCGCTCACTCACTTCCTGTCATTCTCCGCGTTTCAAGCTCTATCATTAAGCATACATTTATGTTATTCTCTTTCAAATCAGACATCACAGCAATCCATACTTGCCAACCTTGAGACCTCCGATTTCGGGAGGTGTGGGGGGGTGGGGGCGGGGGGCGTGGTTAAGATATATATATATATATATAAGAAATACTTGACTTTCAGTGAATTCTAGCTATATATATATATATTTTATTACATATATATATATATATATATATATATATATATATATATATATATATATATATATATATATATATATATATATATAAAAATATATATATATATATATATGTATATATATATATATATATGCATACATATATATATATATATATATATATGTATGTGTGGGGAAAAAAATCACAAGACTATTTCATCTCTACAGGCCTGTTTCATGAGGGGGGGTTCCCTCAATCATCAGGAGATGATTGAGGGAACCCCCCCTCATGAAACAGGCCTGTAGAGATGAAATAGTCTTGTGATTTTTTTCCCCACACATACATATATTGCGCTCTACTACGGTATCGAGCACTATTTTTTGGATAACCTTATTAAGACCTATATATATATATATGTATATATATATATATATATATATATATATATATATATATATATATATATATATATATATATATATATATATATATATATATATATATATAAATAAAAGAAATACTTGAATTTCAGTGTTCATTTATTTATACATTTACACACGCATAACACTCATCTACTCATTGTTGAGTTAAGGGTTGAATTGTCCATCCTAGTTCTATTCTCTGTCACTATTTCAGAACACACACATTATACAAATATACATTATAAAATCAATAAGAAAACGGGAGCTCTAATTTGGGAGTCTGAATTAGGATCAGAAGTTCCTATGTAAACATTGCGCACTCACGTCGCCTTTTTGTATTGATTACTGCAGCTGTGCACTGGATTCATTCGCAAATACAAACTACAACTCACAAACACATTAGAGTTAGGCTCCACCATCAGAATGTGTACTTAAACTTATAAAGATCACATGGATATTATTCAGTGAGGTGATTCACCAAAACTAACCTGTTATACAGGTGGAAAAAGCACACAGGACGTTTCAATTGTTCACAGACGGGTCGCGCTCATCAGAATGACAAGACACTTCCGGTCTGCAGGTGATAGCATTCATTTGGGAAGAAACGCCCTACTGCCCCCTACTGACCAATGTGAATACTGATAAATGTGTAATGACAGCTCCAAAAACGAATTCAAACCACAAAATAAAATAAATAAATCAACACAAAAATGTGACACATTATGGGTGGGTCACATATGCATGTACAGTAGATGGCAGTATTGTCCTGTTTAAAAGTGTCACAACATTGCTGTTTACGGCAGACCAACTGCTTTACGGTAGACGCTGTTGTTGTGTGTTGTTACCGCGCTGGGAGGACGTTAATGAAACTGCCTAACAATAAACCCACATAAGAAACCAAGAACTCGCCCTCGATCATTAGCTGTTTATATTGTGGGAAAGCGGACGTGAGAACAGGCTGTCAACACGTCACTCAGGTCCGCATGGAGCTGGAGGGGGCGTGGCCTCCAGCTCCGCCTGAATTTCGGGAGATTTTCGGGAGAAAATTTGTCCCGGGAGGTTTTCGGGAGAGGCGCTGAATTTCGGGAGTCTCCCGGAAAATCTGGGAGGGTTGGCAAGTATGCAGCAATCACCCGCTTCTTCATTCCTTCAAGGAGTTTTTGCATGATCCGGGTCACTCTCCTGTCTTTGCAAGCCAGATGTTGATGTTTTCCTCCGGTAAAGTGGAAATAAATGAAGAGGCATGGCTACTGTATAGAGGCGAGAGCAGATGGAATCAGCTTTGCTTCAGCTCTAAAGAGGCTTGTGCATTAAAACCGACGAATCTCATGACCGTGGATGATAATGGACCGCAGGCCCTCGTCATGACTAATTGCCGGCATCCTCATTGTAGTCGCTGTTTGGGAGACAGCCTGCGATTTGACATGGGAATCAAACCCAGGCTTTTGGGGTCGTCGGGATTATTTTTGAGTTGCTATGGCAATCATGTCCATCCCATCGAGGCGTTTCCAGTTTGTGGTGAAGGATTAGATGGGGATGTCAGACATCTGTGTCAAATCCCTCTCCAGCTCATTTCAGTCCTTTGCCGTGTTCTCGGATGACTGATGACAGGCTGATAGTTTGAAAAGAAGCAGGCTTCTACTTTCCACTCATATTCATTATTTCCCCCCCCCCCTCACTGGCTTCCTAGTTTGCCGCCTGAGGTGCTGTGGCCTTTGAGGTAAATACCATTTGTTTTGTGGCTCAATGGTTGAATAATGGTGTGAAGTATGGGCTGAATGAGAGTCCGAGGCCAGAAATGGGAGTAATCTGGGGCCCCTGGCCGAGCGGTGACATGTGCCGATAGGGATTAATGAGCAGCAGACTCTCATTGTGGAAGGAGAGATTACATGTTTGGGTTTGTGTGTTTCGCACGCCAGAAGATGTCATGCTAGAAAATAGTCAGGTGGATCATGTTCCATCACATCAAGCACTCTTGGGAAAATGACAAATGTCTGATCATAGACAACCATTATGGGGCGTCCTCAAATTGTTTGAAACTGTATTTGAATATGTTCTGCAAAGGTTGCAAAGGTAAGGTATTTCCATGAGACAAAATGTCAGCTAAGTTAAAGAAAGTGTGACATTTTTTCAATCAATCAATCAATCAATCAATCAATCAGTGTTTACTTATATAGCCCTAAATCACGAGTGTCTCAAAGGGCTGCACAAGCCACAACGACATCCTCGGCTCAGATCCCACATCAGGGCAGAAACAACTCAACCCAATGAGATAACAATGAGAAACCTTGGCGGGGACATAACAGTGTGAGAGTCAAGTCCAAAGTGGATCTAACATAATAGTGAGAGTCCAGTCCATAGTGGATCTAACATAATAGTGTGAGAGTCCAGTCCGTAGTGGATCTAACATAATAGTGTGAGAGTCCAGTCCATAGTGGATCTAACATAATAGTGTGAGAGTCCAGTCCATAGTGGATCTAACATAATAGTGTGAGAGTCAAGTCCATAGTGGATCTAACATAATATTGTGAGAGTCCAGTCCATAGTGGATCTAACATAATAGTGAGAGTCCAGTCCATAGTGGATCTAACATAATAGTGTGAGAGTCAAGTCCAAAGTGGATCTAACATAATAGTGAGAGTCCAGTCCATAGTGGATCTAACATAATAGTGTGAGAGTCAAGTCCAAAGTGGATCTAACATAATAGTGAGAGTCCAGTCCATAGTGGATCTAACATAATAGTGTGAGAGTCCAGTCCATAGTGGATCTAACATAATAGTGAGAGTCCAGTCCATAGTGGATCTAACATAATAGTGAGAGAGTCCAGTCCATAGTGGATATAACATAATAGTGAGAGTCCAGTCCATAGTGGATCTAACATAATAGTGAGAGTCCAGTCCATAGTGGATCTAACATAATAGTGAGAGTCCAGTCCATAGTGGATCTAACATAATAGTGTGAGAGTCCAGTCCATAGTGGATCTAACATAATAGTGTGAGAGTCCAGTCCATAGTGGATCTAACATAATAGTGTGAGAGTCAAGTCCATAGTGGATCTAACATAATATTGTGAGAGTCCAGTCCATAGTGGATCTAACATAATAGTGTGAGAGTCAAGTCCATGGATCTAACATAATAGTGTGAGAGTCCAGTCCATAGTGGATCTAACATAATAGTGAGAGTGCAGTCCATAGTGGATCTAGCATAATATTGTGAGAATCCAGTCCATAGTGGATCTAACATAATAGTGAGAGTCCAGTCCATAGTGGATCTAACATAATAGTGAGAGAGTCCAGTCCATAGTGGATCTAACATAATAGTGAGAGTCCAGTCCATAGTGGATCTAACATAATATTGTGAGAGTCAAGTCCATAGTGGATCTAACATAATAGTGAGAGTCCAGTCCATAGTGGATCTAACATAATAGTGAGAGAGTCCAGTCCATAGTGGATCTAACATAATAGTGAGAGTCCAGTCCATAGTGGATCTAACATAATAGTGAGAGTCCAGTCCATAGTGGATCTAACATAATAGTGAGAGTCCAGTCCATAGTGGATCTAACATAATAGTGAGAGTCCAGTCCATAGTGGATCTAACATAATAGTGTGAGAGTCCAGTCCATAGTGGATCTAACATAATAGTGAGAGTCCAGTCCATAGTGGATCTAACATAATAGTGAGAGTCCAGTCCATAGTGGGGCCAGCAGGAGATCATCTTGAGTGGAGACAGGTCAGCAGTGCAGAGATGTCCCCAACTGATGCACAGATGAGTGGTCCACCCTGGGTCCTGACTTTGGACAGCTAGCTCATCATCTGTGGTCCCCAAATCTCCACGAAGGAGACGGGGGCAGAGCAGAAAAGAAACGGCAGATCAACTGGTCTAAAAAGGGGGTCTATTTAAAGGCTAGAGTATACAAATGAGTTTTAAGATGGGACTTAAATGCTTCTACTGAGGTAGCATCTCTAACTGTTACCGGGAGGGCATTCCATAGTACTGGAGCCCCAATAGAAAACGCTCTATAGCCCGCAGACTTTTTTTGGGCGCTGGGAATCACTAATAAGCCGGAGTTCTTTGAACGCAGATTTCAATACAATCAGCAAGATAGGACGGAGCTAGACCGTGTAGTATTTTATACGTAAGTAGTAAAACCTTAAAGTCACATCTTAAGTGCACAGGAAGCCAGTGCAGGTGAGCCAGTATAGGCGTAATATGATCAAACTTTCTTGTTCTTGTCAAAAGTCTAGCAGCCACATTTTATACCAACTGTAATCTTTTAATGCTAGACATAGGGAGACCCGAAAATAATACGTTACAGTAGTCGAGACGAGACGCAACGAACGCATGAATAATGATCTCAGCGTCGCTAGTGGATAAAATGGAACGAATTTTAGCGATATTACGGAGATGAAAGAACACTCTTAATGTGTGACTCAAACGAGAGAGTTGGGTGGAAGATAATACCCAGATTCTTTACTGAATCGCCTTGTGTAATTGTTTGTGTTATGATCCGCTGCCCGGATCATATTTTTGTTTTTGTTTTCAAGTCACTTGTGTTTTCAGCACCTCTTGAGTTTGTTTCTGTTGCCATGACGGCAGATTATAGTCACCTGCCTCTGGTTAGTGTCCCGGACGCGCACCTGTTGCCCGGGCACTAATCAGAGGGCTATTTAGTTTACGCGCTGGCCTCACTCGGTCTGTTGGTTTTGTTTGCTTCTACGCAACAAGTTACGCTCCTAGTTTCGCTCATAGTTTACATTTTTGATATTAGCATCTTTGCTACCCTCTTGTTTTCCGTGCCGTGGTGCACCGCGCAGCATTTTGTTCTGCAATCAGAATAAATCATTTATTCTCACCTGCAAGCCGCTTCCTGACATCCCTCTGCATCTTGAAAAGACGACCTCCGGCATCACAATGCCACGCAATCGTAACAGTTTGGTTGTCAAATGTTAAGGTGGTATAATTAAATAAATGTCTGTGTCTAGCAGGACCGATAATCAGCATTTCCGTTTGTTGGCATATATGGTAGAGGTTTACCCAAAGTGCTTTTTGCCAGTCCGTCATTGTAATTTGAGATTGTAGTCAATAAATTCCTTATTTTTCTCTATCTTTTTGTTGTGGGGCAGACTATCTCATACATGTACATGCACCCTCCGCTGTTGCTAATTTTATTACAAAGTAGCGTATAGTTCTAACTTGTATCTGTCAGTAGACTCCATATGAAAGTGCTAAAAATGACAATATAGGTGGCTGACACAGTTTGAAGATGGTCTGTTAAACATAATCCATGCAAAATTGTAACCAAAAGCATCACCATTACATGTTATGTAGACCAAAAGGAAGTGTTTTAAATGTAGAAATAAAATGGTGTACCCCGCCTTCCGTCCGAATGCAGCTGAGATAGGCTCCAGCACCCCTCGCGAACCCGAAAGGGACAAGCGGTAGAAAATGGATGGATAGATGGATAAAATCATACTTTGAGCCCTTTAAAAGTAAAACAGTGCACAGTCCCTTTTTTTGTGAAGGAGTTGGGACGTTACTCTTTCCAGTGGTGTTTTCGCATGAACATCATTTATCATTTATTATTGTGAGATTGCTGAGGAAATTCTAATTATTTGGCAAGGAAATTTTATTTGGTGCTCAAGTGCTTCACTGACAATTAAAAGTAAAGAAAAGTAGTTCAAATTAAAATGAGAAAATACACTTAGTTAAAATAAGTGTTTTCCAGCTGGTTTTGAACATTGCCAGGAAGAATATTCCAGATTTTAGGAGCATAAAAATGACTATGTTTTTGATGGCCTCCTACATTTTTCAAAACATTCATGTTGATCAAAGACCAAAATGTTCAACTCCTTTGAAGCATGGGGGCTATCTATCACCATTTTCTAAAAAAAATAAAAATAAAAAAGCCCACTTTTCCCGTTAATTCACATTTTCGGTGACTTTTTCTCCATGACTAGTTGCTGAGACATGGTAAATGGATAGGATTAAAAAAGTTCTACTTCTTCCTACTCCTTTTCGGACGTGTTGAATTGTGTGGGTTTAACCATGTGTCGTACCATAACGTTACTTTTTAAAGCATGTTGGAAACAAACTCAACCGTGACCATCAGAAAAGAAAAAAATGTCAAAAACAATCCAATGAGTCACGTGACTGGTTTGCATGGCCATCTTTTGTTTCATAGTTTTCATATTGTTTTACGTGTTCATGTTTGTATTCATAGGCTTTGGTATATTCCCGTCACGCCCGTCTGACTGTTTGAATGACGACCCAATGGTGCTGTGACTCAGACAGACAGATGACAACAACAACCAGAAGACGGTGTTTATTAGTAAGCAATAATTGGGCTGTGTATTCAATATAAATACACTGAAGGAAGAAGGAAAGAAAGAACGACAGGAAGAAGGAGGGGGAAAAAAGCCCCTGGTGGACTCATATGTTCTTTAACTGTAAAAGTGAAGGGTATAAAAACATCTTTATGATCCTCATTTTTTACCGCTTCTGGATACATTATGTTGACCTTGCCTTTGAAGTATGTGATGGTTTATGGAACTAAATGTTATTCTGTTGTGTGGGGCTGTAGTGTGTATGGACGTTTTATATACAGCTGGACAGACACTGTCTTAAAAGGGTCATAGTAAGATTTTTGGAAAACACTTCCTTGTGGTCTACATAACATGTGATGGTGGTTCTTTGGTCAAAATGTTGCATAGATGATGTTTTACAGACCATTTTCAAGCCGCTTTCTAACAGTCTTATTTACGTGCCTCCACTTCAATCAATCAATCAATGTTTACTTATATAGCCCTAAATCACGAGTGTCTCAAAGGTCTGCA
Organism: Nerophis lumbriciformis; assembly: GCF_033978685.3. Taxonomy (NCBI): domain Eukaryota; kingdom Metazoa; phylum Chordata; class Actinopteri; order Syngnathiformes; family Syngnathidae; genus Nerophis; species Nerophis lumbriciformis. The sequence continues at coordinate 752,408 of NC_084582.2, read as the reverse complement.
CAAGCCACAACGACATCCTCGGTTCAGATCCCACATCAGGGCAAGGAAAACCTCAACCCAATGGGACAATGAGAAACCTTGGAGAGGACCCCCGAGAAAAACCTTTCTCAACCAGCTATTGCAAGGAATTTAGGGATTTCACCATCTACGGTCCGTAATATCATCAAAGGGTTCAGAGAATCTGGAGAAATCACTGCACGTAAGCAGCTAAGCCCGTGACCTTCCATCCTTCAGGCTGTACTGCATCAACAAGCGACATCAGTGTGTAAAAGATATCACCACATGGGCTCAGGAACACTTCAGAAACCCACTGTCAGTAACTACAGTTGGTCGCTACATCTGTAAGTGCAAGTTAAAACTCTCCTACGCGAGGCGAAAACCGTTTACCAACAACACCCAGAAACGCCGTCGGCTTCGCTGGGCCTGAGCTCATCTAAGATGGACTGATACAAAGTGGAAAAGTGTTCCGTGGTCTGACGAGTCCACATTTCAAATTGTTTTTGGAAACTGTGGACGTCGTGTCATCCGGACCAAAGAGGAAAAGAACCATCCGGATTGTTATAGGCGCAAAGTTGAAAAGCCAGCATCTGTGATGGTATGGGGGTGTATTAGTGGCCAAGACATGGGTAACTTACACATCTGTGAAGGCGCCATTAATGCTGAAAGGTACATACAGGTTTTGGAGCAACATATGTTGCCATCCAAGCAACGTTACCATGGACGCCCCTGCTTATTTCAGCAAGACAATGCCAAGCCACGTGTTACATCAACGTGGCTTCATAGTAAAAGAGTGCGGGTACTAGACTGGCCTGCCTGTAGTCCAGACCTGTCTCCCATTGAAAATGTGTGGCGCATTATGAAGCCTAAAATAGCACAACGGAGACCCCCGGACTGTTGAACAACTTAAGCTGTACATCAAGCAAGAATGGGAAAGAATTCCACCTGAGAAGCTTCAAAAATGTGTCTCCTCAGTTCCCAAACCTTTACTGAGTGTTGTTAAAAGGAAAGGCCATGTAACACAGTGGTGAACATGCCCTTTCCCAACTACTTTGGCACGTGTTGCAGCCATGAAATTCTAAGTTAATTATTATTTGCAAAAAAAAATAAAGTTTATGAGTTTGAACATCAAATATGTTGTCTTTGTAGCATATTCAACTGAATATGGGTTGAAAAGGATTTGCAAATCATTGTATTCTGTTTATATTTACATCTAACACAATTTCCCAACTCATATGGACACGGGGTTTGTATTTTATTATATTATAATATATTTGTATATAATATATACAATATATAACAAATCCTAATTACCATGTACAATATATGGAAAAGATAAGTAATCAAAAAAGCAAGAAATGTTGAGAATAATACCAAAAATAAAGTAAAATGAAGTAAGTCAAAGGAGCTACTGTGATGTGCTGCCACACTTTCAGGTGCATCAAAGAAATTAAAAAAATAAATAAATGATGCCTCACAACTCTCATTTCTAGCGTACATGGAGATATTCGCTGATGTCACATTGAGAAAAATGGGGCAAATTCCAAATGGGTTGTTTGGAGAAAGTATAAAGGAAGGCAATACTGTTTTTATAAATATCTCCGCCATGCCTCCATGGTTTGATTTCACATTTTCGGGACCTATGTGTCATGTCTGTGGGATCATGTTTTTGTTTTGGTCATGCTCGTTTTGGTTTTTGGACTTTTTGTGCACTTTTGTTTTGTCACCATAGCAACCATTAGTTTTCACCTGTCACGTCACGCACCTGTTTCACGTTTTGAGTCACGCACCTGCTTTCACTAATCATGTCCATAGTATTTAAGTTAATTCTTTTCAGTTTGTCGTGCTGACGACATCTCCATATTTATGCTTCTGCACACTCTCCACACGCTTATGATCCTTGCTGCTCTTTTTTAATGCCGGTTCCATGCCAAGTAAGTTTTTGTTTATTAAGCCACAGTTAGTGTTTTTTGTTGTTCATAGTTTTTGCCTTTGTGCAAGTGTTTGGTTTCATAGTTTGTTCTCCGCCATTGTGCGCGCCTTTTGTTTACTTCTTTTTTTTGTAGTTCTCGTGTTTCAATAAAAAATTTACTTACATTCCCGTCTCGCCCGAGCCAACTTTCCGTTGCATCCCAGAAAAACTAAACCCCAGGTCCAAGTCTTGACACTATGAAGGTCCCAAATGCACAAAAACGGGTACCAATAGGCAGAGGTGGGACCAAGTCATTGTTTTGCAAGTCACAAGTAAGTCTCAAGTCTTTGCCCTCAAGTCCGAGTCAAGTCCTGAGTCAAGACAGGCAAGCCCCGAGTCAAGTCCAAAGTCAAGACTGGAAAGTCTCAAGTCAAGTCCTAAGTCCTGCATTTTGAGTTTCGAGTCCTTTCAAGTCCTTTTAACCACAGACTAATATATTAACACAGATTGTGTATGCTTTTCAAACGCTGTATTTATTTATTAAAACAAGTGCATTTTAAATTGCAGGAAAGAAAATTGTGCTGACATTGCACTTTATAATAGCACTATTAACCAGTCATTTTAAACATTAACTCATTCCTTTACAGAACAAACACATTGAAAAATAAAGTGCAAATGTACTTATTTGTACAAAAGTGTTAACATTGAAAAAACATGACATATACGTGAACATAACAAAAAAGTTGTACTTTTTATATGTCAGGGCCCTATGCTGCATTGCATTTGCAAAAGACCAAATTAGCCAAGAGTCTGTCAGTCATTTGTGCACGATGGGGGCGTAGTATGATGCCACCATGGCTGAAAACTCGCTCCACTGGAGCACTGGAGGCAGGCACTGCCAAGACTCTCATGGCCACTCGGAACAGTGAAGGAAGAGTCTTCATGTTCAATGCCCAGAACAAAAGGGGGGAGAGAGTTGTTTTGGGTTGGTGCACTACTTGTAAGTGTATCTTGTGTTTTTTATGTTGATTTAATTAAAAAAAGAAAAAAAAATAATTATTTCTTGTGCGGCCCGATACCAATCGATCCACGGACCAGTACCGGGCCGCGGCCCGGTGGTTGTTGACCACTGAGGTAAACAACCAACAGTATGTCAGAAAGCTAGCTAAAACGGTACACATATTCATAATATAGTATACATTTTAACTGACCTTTATTTGACTATTTTTGTCTTTTTTTAGGTGGCTAAAATACGCGGTGCTGCTGACCGCCGTCTAACGTTACGTGTGATATATTGACTAACGTAACCCTGCTTGAAAAAAATCACTGAACAAAAAGTATGAATAAGGTAGTGAACTGCAACAGATTCCCGTGTTTGCAATAACGTTATAACGTTAGCAGTGAGTTTACAGCCTCACTGATTTAACTACACAGCAAATAAAAGTCACGTTACTTAGCCAATAAACGTTATCTTACATTCAAAACTTACCGTTCTTTGTGCAACTTCAAATGCCGGACGAAGTTGGAAGTTGTTGCCTCTCCATCAGTCATTTTGGAACCGCATGTGTTGCATACTGCAAACCGTTTTGTGTCGACCACCTCGTAATTTTTATACCCAAACAAAATTATTTTAGGTATCATTTTTTGTTCACTGGCGTGTGGTTTGGACATGTCTTCTTCGTTGGTTGTCCTGCAATTTGATTGGATGAATGCTGTGTGATGAAAACAAAGTAGATGTAATTTGATTGGCTGTTGTACTGAGAGCACACCAGCTGACACACGCAACGCTGATAGACAAGTACACAATGAAAAATACGGAGCGCTCCCGAATAACTTTTTCATCTTTGGGTTTTGGGGAAAGTAGCAAGTCATGTCAAGTCATGTCAATTCAAAAGGCTCAAGTCCAAGTGAAGTCACAAGTCATTGATGTTAAAGTCTAAGTCGAGTTGCAAGTCTTTTTACATTTTGTCAAGTCGAGTCTAAAGTCATCAAATTCATGACTCGAGTCTGACTCGAGTCCAAGTCATGTGACTCGAGTCCACACCTCTGCCAATAGGTAAGAAAAGTTGGTTTTGGATAATAGATCCCCTTTAAGGGCCCTAAAATACAGTACTGCAGCCAGGGGCGCCGAAAAGGGGGGGTAAAGGAGACGGATTCTAGGGGCCCATGATGGAGGGGGGCCCAGAGAGGCCCCTAATAATGATAAAATTATAATACAGAAAAAATAATGACACTGTGTTGGGGGCCCTGTAAAGATTATTTTCATGGGGCCCAAAATCCCTAGCGGCGCCCCTGACTGCAGCACACATGCTATATGTGCTAACATACGGAATAGAGTAACAGGGAGCCCATGAGTTGTCCAGTTCATGATCACTTGCCAATACAGTACTTGTGCGTGAAGGAGACAACTTTTGCAGAAATGACAGAACTGAGATGACATCATATGAGATCATAAAGCTGGGAGTTGGGCTGCAGCACAGGTCCTGCAGGTCCTGTTAAACTCTCTAGCCAATTAAGTTCTCATAGTGGCCTGAAGTAAAACCATCGCTGACACACCAGTGAATTGACTGCAAGATCAATTTGGGGGGGGTGGGGGGGGATAACGCCACAGATCCAAGAGGGCATCTGGTGAAAGCAGCCATGAATAGACAGTGAGAGAGGGGCGTGATGTCATATTTAGCCCACTGGTTGTAATCGCAGCAATGCTAGCAGGTCAGCCGACGTGGATCCAACATGTACACCATCTGGGTGACATCTAATCTCTGGCAGCTTTAATCTTACATGTGCGATACATGACTTTTTTTGCTCAATATCCAGTCCTGTGTACCATTAAGTCTTGAATGGGGATGCGACGATTAATCGGTTTTACTATTAACCGTGATTAAAATGTCACTGTTATTACAATTCAACTCCACACTTCCTGTGTGGAGTTTGCATGTTCTCCCCGTGACTGTGTGGGTTTCTACGGCTTCCTCCCACCTCCAAAGACATGCACCTGGGGATAGGTTGATTGGCAACACTAAATTGGCCCCAGTGTGTGAATGTGAGTGTCAAGTTCAAACACTGATGACATCTATTAAACAAGACAAGAAGCAAGGAATTAAACAGAGACCGAATTCAATTTGGCTCAATTGAGGAGAGACGCATGGACACTGTGCCCTTGTACAGTGTCATCCCACGCTCCTGACGAAAGATTGTACGCCTCCTCTTTTATTTGGACTTTCCCTGATTATAAGAGACACTGCAACCAGCATCCTCAAGGACTCATCCCACCCAGGTCACCACTTGCTTGAACTCTTGCCCTCAGGGAGGCGTTATAAGACCATCAAAGCAAGGACAAATAGACTAAAAAACTGTTTCTATCCTAGAGCTGTTATTGCCCTAAACTCTGCACTTACCTGAACACTCACCACTTTATTACTTGCTTACCTCTGATAAAGATCTACTGTGCAATTTGTTTTTTTTTAACCTTTTATTATGTTTTTAAATTTACTGTATTTAGTGACAGTGGTTTTCTGAAGTGTTCCTGAGCCCATGTGGTGATATCCTTTAGAGATTAATGTCGGTTTTTGATACAATGCCGTCTGAGGGATGGAAGGTCACGGTCATTCAATGTTGGTTTCCCGGCCATGCCGCTTACGTGGAGTGATTTCTCCAGATTCTCTGAACCTTTTGATGATATTATGGAGCGTAGATGTTGAAATCCCTAAATTTCTTGCAATTGCACTTTGAGAAACGTTGTTCTTAAACTGTTTGACTATTTGCTCACGCAGTTGTGGACAAAGGTGTGTACCTCGCCCCATCCTTTCTTGTGAAAGACTGAGCATTTTTTGGGAAGCTGTTTTTATACCCAATCATGGCACCCACCTGTTCCCAAATAGCCTGTTCACCTGTGCGATGTTCCAAATAAGTGTTTGATGAGCATTCCTCAACTTTATCAGTATTTATTGCCACCTTTCCCAACTTCTTTGTCACGTGTTCCTGAAAAAAAAAAGTTTATGAGTTTGAACATCAAATATGTTGTCTTTGTAGCATATTCAACTGAATATGGCTTGAAAATGATTTGCAAATCATTGTATTCCGTTTATATTTACATCTAACACAATTTCCCAACTCCAATGTATGTATGTACAGTATGTAAAGGGAAATGATAATAACTGAGTTAAATGATGTTAGTGGCAAGTTACTGCATGAAGAATTGAGTTATATAGAAACGTATCACTTACAATCATTAGCCTAGCGTTGAGTCAGTTCAGTGTAAACAAACAGCAACAGGTACTCCTGTCAAGGGCTGGATTCAGCGATCATTTACCGTTAGATTGCCTCTTACTGTCTGTGATGAATAAACTTTAGGAATTGGAAATGAATACAGCAAATGTAAAACACTAACATAACGTCAGGAGCTTGTAGAATAACAGCACTATATCGTGGGATGTAATTATGTGCATTCAGGTTATTATTAACACATCATAAAATAGATTATGAATGAATAGACAAATGACAGTTTATTACCCTCATGAATAACATTAATCGTAGTATTTTATTAATACTGCAATTATTAATTAATAAATACAAAAAATATTATTACGGTATTTTCCGGACTATAAAGCGCACTTAAAATCCTTTCTTTTTCTCAAAAATCGACAGTGCGCCTAATGTACAGAATAATTCTGGTTGTGCGTACCGACCTCGAAGCAATTTCATTTGGTGCATGGTGTATTGATAAGTGTGACCAGTAGATGGCAGTCATACATAATCCAATCCTATCCAATCCACTTTATTTATATACAGTGACGTGCGGTGAGGTTGATGGCTGGTGAGGCACTGACTTCATCACAGTCACATTTACAAACATATGAACCCTAAAGAGTATCTTATTCACCATTTGATTGGCAGCAGTTAACGGGTTTTGTTTAAAAGCTCATACCAGCATTCTTCCCTGCTTGGCACTCAGCATCAAGGGTTGGAATTGGGGGTTAAATCACCAAAAATGATTCCCGGGCGCGGCGCCGCTGCTGCCCACTGCTCCCCTCACCTCCCAGGGTGTGATCAAGGGGATGGGTCAAATGCAGAGGACAAATTTCATTACACCTAGTGTGTGTGTGACAATCATTGGTACTTTAACTTAACTTTAACTTTACACATACAGACTGTAGCACACAAAAAAGCACATTTAATAAAAAAAAACGTTATTATGGTCTTACCTTTACTTAGAAATGAAGTCCACAACTAAAGCCCTTACTTAAACTTTCCACGTGCAAGATTGAATCTATTTAAAAAATTGTAACCGAGGGTTTATAAATGTGGCCTATACTGTATGAAACTACAAAATAACAAACACGGAGGCTCCAGTTTACACGAGGACCACTTTATTTACCTTCTTTCAAAAACCTCCGCTCCACTCCGTGTCACATCACTTCCGCTCTTAGCGCCTTCAAAATAAGAGCTCAAGGCATATACTGTATAACAGCGCATAACAGGAACTTAACATCACAAAGAGGAAAGCCCATGAAAATAGGTTACAAAAGTTATTTAATAAGAAGCCAAAAAGTGCAAAAACAATAATGTTCGTGTTGGAGGAGTTGTGAATTAGATACACCTGCAGTCTGCAGGTGTACCTAATGTTGTGGCCCTGCAGTCATTCACAACTCCTCCAACACCAACATTATTGTTTTTGCACTTTTTGGCTTCTTATGAAATAACTTTTTTAAATAGATTCAATCTTGCACGTGGAAAGTTTAAGTGTGGGCTTTAGTTGATATAACAATTCTACGGCGGGGGTGCAGGAGGCGGGGTTACTGGAGCCTCAGCCAGTGCGTCTTTTGCAGCCGTTTTATGATCGCTCAGCACAAGAAATACGTTACACACATACAGTTGTTGACAAAATACACTGTACATTATATACCTCAGCTAACTAAACTATGGAAATGTATAATATAATTCATATAGCAATACAGTCTCACTGCACAGCAGGCCAGCAGTTAGCCGAGTCCGGAATCCATGTTGAGGCACTGAGTGACGTGCCTCAACTGGCTGCTGATCACGCACCGTCTCTTCTCAGTATTTGAACGGCAAATGTGAAAATTCAGCGATTTTGAATAAAAATAACCTAAAACTGGTGAAGTTAAATGGAAAATAACTCTATAGTATAATCACTGGATACATATAACAATTTAATTATTATTTTTTCTTTTTACATTTTTTTCTTTCCATGATGGCAGGTGAGGCCCCGCCTCACCTGTCTCTAGTGACTGTACGTCACTGTTTATATAGCACATTTAAACAACAAAGTGCTGCACAACAATATTAAAAACAATATTCAAATAATATCCTTAGCTCCACCAATGACTGAATAAAAACAAAAAATAAATAGATATAAACCCAATATAAAAACAACATGAAAATAAATATGATTAAAAACGACTTTAAAGAGTAAAACCAATTAAAACAGTAAATATAAATCAAAATGTATAAAAAACAGAGAGGACAACAGAGGACAGAGGACCACACAACTCGCGTAGTGTTAAAAGCCAAAGAATAAACGTGGGTCTTAAGACATAAGAGATACCTGTAGACTGCAATATGACGCCAGTAAACAACACCAAAACTTTGAATGTTCCATTGAAAATAAAGAACACTACACACGGCACTCAAAAATCTGTCAAAACGTTTTCGTATGACTTTGAAGCCGCACCGCTTGGTGGATTGTCGGCCCATTACGACTACCGTAGTCAGAGATACCAGTATTACTATGGTGTGTGTATAAGGACCGCAAAATGGCACTCATTAGCAGACATAATATCTGGTGTTTTGTTTCACAATATTATGCAAAACCAACTTTTCTTACCTTCTGGTACCTGCTGATGTGTATTTGAGATCTGCATAAGTCCAGAAAATGTGCGCAGGTCCGTGCCGATGCCGTAGTCGATAAGCTTCTTATTTTTCTCTATCTTCTTTTTATGGGACATTCATCCTCTGCTGTTGCCATTTCTAATATGAAGTAAAATAATTATTATTATTTATCTAATTAAAATCTACTTCCTGTAATTCCACTTCCAGATCCTGTGGGGTGGAGCCTATTCAAGGTTAGTGTGTTGTGTCTGATTGTGTTATGATGGAGAGACCTATAAATAATCACTTTTGCTGGCTTTTGACCTTTCGACAGCGCGACAATTAGGGTGTGTAGTGATAATTCTACCAAATGATGCGTTTAAGGACTCCCAGGAGACAACGTAACATGGCTGTGGATGTGTGAGCCACTTTTCAGCAGCCTTCAGTGTGTTAGTCAGATGTTCACATCACACACGGCCTGGATGAACGATTTGCTTTAATTAAACCTGACCCCCCCCCCACCACACACACACACACACACACACACATTCTTGTATTTGTTACCTTCTTGGTGCCTCCGAATAATGCCTACCTCTTTAGGACCACCCTTTCTAGATATATAAAGATTTGTATTTACAACATTAATAATATATACAAACTATGCAAATATAAAAAAGGTTCTTGTGAAAAATGAGTTGGAATTTCACAAGAAAAAGGTCACAATTTCACCAGAAAACCTTCGAGGTTTAGCAGTATTATAATAAAAGTCGTCATTTTACTCAACGCAAGTCAAAATTTTACAAGAAAAACTGAACATTTGTGCAATATTCTGATAATAGTTGGAATTTTACCCAATGACAGTCGCAATTTTACAAGAAAAGCTTAACATTTTGGCAATTTTATGAAAAGAGTCGTAATTTTACTTGACAAAAGTCACAATTTTGTAAGAAAACTTTAAAAGATTGGCAATATTACAATAATAATCTGAATTTTACTCGGCAAAATTATGACAAAAGTCATAATTTTACAAAAAAAAAAATGTTTTCACTATTTTACAAGAACAAAAAAAAAAAAATTGGCAATATTGTGATAAAAGTCTGAATTTTTTAATGACAAATGTCACCATTTTGCATTAAAAAGTAATAATTTGACATAAACAAAGTCATAATTTTCAGAGAAAATATTGCAATATTACAGAAACAGAAACAATATGAGAATTTGTTCCCAATTTTATAAGAAAAAAGTCGACACATTGTGAGAAAAAGACTGCTTTTATAGTTAATGTTTTTGTTGTTGACTTTTTTTATTTGTAATTGGTTTTTAATCTTAACCTATATACATATTTATTTAATTTTTTTCATTAATTTTGGCCAAAGGGAGCATATTTAAATTTCTTACACACACTTGTTATTACATATGTTGGCCAGAAGGGGGAGCACTTCAATTTCTTACACACACTTGTTATTTCATATGTTGACCAGAGGGGGAGCACTTTTAAAACCGACACACAGTCAATTTGAAAAAGCCCTCCTTTTTGGGACCACCCTCATTTTGATAGATGTCACCACCAGGGGTGCACATGAGACCTTCTCTATTAGATGTAGGGATGTCCGATAATGGCTTTTTTGCCGATATCCGATATTCCGATATTGTCCAACTCTTAATTACCGATACCGATATCAACCGATACCGATATAGACAGTCGTGGAATTAACACATTATTACGCCTAATTTGGACAACCAGGTATGGTGAAGATAAGGTCCTTTTTAAAAAAATGAATAAAATAAGATAAATAAATTAAAAACATTTTCTTGAATAAAAAAGAAAGTAAAACAATATAAAAACAGTTACATAGAAACTAGTAATTCATGAAAATTAGTAAAATTAACTGTTAAAGGGGAACATTATCACCAGACCTATGTAAGCGTCAATATATACCTTGATGTTGCAGAAAAAAGACCATATATTTTTTTAACCGATTTCCGAACTCTAAATGGGTGAATTTTGGCGAATTAAACGCCTTTCTATTATTCGCTCTCGGAGCGATGACGTCACAACGTGGCGTCACATCGGGAAGCAATCCGCCATTTTCTCAAACACAGAGTCAAATCAGCTCTGTTATTTTCCGTTTTTTCGACTGTTTTCCGTACCTTGGAGACATCACGCCTCGTGGGTGTGTTGTCGGAGGGTGTAACAACACCAACAGGGATGGATTCAAGTTGCACCAGTGGCCCAAAGATGCCAAAGTGGCAAGAAATTGGACGTTTGTTCCGCACACTTTACCGACGAAAGCTATGCTACGACAGAGATGGCAAGAATGTGTGGATATCCTGCGACACTCAAAGCAGATGCATTTCCAACCATAAAGTCAAAGAAATCTGCCGCCAGACCCCCATTGAATCTGCCGGAGTGTGTGAGCAATTCCAGGACAAAGGACCTCGGTAGCACGGCAAGCAATGGCGGCAGTTTGTTCCCGCAGACGAGCGAGCTAAACCCCCTGGATGTCTTGGCTCACACCGTCCCTTATGCCACCGAAGATGATCAAGAGAAGAATATCGACCCTAGCTTCCCTGGCCTGCTGACATCAACTCCAAAACTGGACAGATCAGCTTTCTGGATAAGAGCGCGGATGAGGGTATGTCTACAGAATATATTAATTGATGAAAATTGGGCTGTCTGCATTCTCAAAGTGCATGTTGTTGCCAAATGTATTTCATATGCTGTAAACCTAGTTCATAGTTGTTAGTTTCCTTTAATGCCAAACAAACACATACCAATCGTTGGTTAGAAGGCGATCGCCCAATTCGTCCTCGCTTTCTCCCGTGTCGCTGGCTGTCGTGTCGTTTTCGTGGGTTTCGCTTGCATACGGTTCAAACCGATATGGCTCAATAGCTTCAGTTTCTTCTTCAATTTGGTTTTCGCTACCTGCCTCCACACTACAACCATCCGTTTCAATACATGCGTAATCTGTTGAATCGCTTAAGCCGCTGAAATCCGAGTCTGAATCCGAGCTAATGTCGCTATAGCTTGCTGTTCTTTCCGCCATGTTTGTTTGTGTTGGCTTCACTATGTGACGTCACAGGAAAATGGACGGGTGTATATAACGATGGTTAAAATCAGGCACTTTGAAGCTTTTTTTAGGGATATTGCGTGATGGGTAAAAGTTTGAAAAAAACTTCGAAAAATATAATAGGCCACTGGGAACTGATTTTTAATGGTTTTAACCCTTCTGAAATTGTGATAATGTTCCCCTTTAAAGGTTAGTACTATTAGTGGACCAGCAGCACACTCAATCATGTGTGCTTACGGACTGTATCCCTTGCAGACTGTATTGATATATATTGATATATAATGCATACTTGCCAACCTTGAGACCTCCGATTTCGGGAGGTGGGGGGGGGGGGGCGTGGTTAAGAGGGGAGGAGTATATTGACAGCTAGAATTCACCATGTCAAGTATTTCATACCTATATATATATATATATATATATATATATATATATATATATATATATATATATATATATATATATATATATATATATATATCCTGAAAATATGCAAACAAAACTGTGTTTAGATAATTGATACTTCAAACTTGCATAAATAAATATTAAGGAATATAACATAACTTGGCTTCTGAGAGCTTCAAAATGTAATGAATAAAATGCTAAAGTTGTTGATAAACAAGCAATTATTTTAATAAATAAATATGGTCATTTTAAATGAATTATTATGATAATTTAAAATTAATTATTTCAAATATGTTTATTTTAATGTATAATTCTATGGCTGGATGTAATAAGGAGTCAGAAAAAATACAAATAAAAATACAATTAATTTTGATGTTTTTAGCAAAATATAGTAAAAATGTATTTCGTTTTTTTTTTTTTTTAATTAATAAATATATTTATATTTAGGTAAGATAAACATAATAATACAATTTATCTCTAGTCTGGATGATTTAGTTCTGGTCACCCTGTTGTCCAGTAGTGAAAAAAGGCTGTCCTCACTCAGGTCCGCATGGAGTTGGAAGGGGCGTGGCTTCCAGCTACGGCTGAAAATCGGGAGATTTTCGGGAGAATATTTGTCCCGGGAGGTTTTCGGGTGAGGCGCTGAATTTCGGGAGTCTCCTGGAAAATTCGGGAGGGTTGGCAAGTATGTATAATGTAGGAACCAGAATATTAATAACAGAAAGAAACAACCCTTTTGTGTGAATGAGTGTGAATGGGGTAGGGAGGTTTTTTGGGTTGGTGCACTAATTGTAAGTGTTTTTTTAAGTGTGTTTTTTATGTTGATTTCAAAAGAAAAACCAAAAAAAGAAACCGATACCGATAATTTCTGATATTACATTTTAAAGCATTTATCGGCCGATAAAATCGGACATCTCTAATTAGATGCAGTGTAACGCCGTTAGTTTCGGCGGTAACTAGTAATCTAACGCGTTATTTTTTTTATTCAGTAATTTAGTTACCGTTACTACATGATGCGTTACTGCGTTATTTTACGTTACTTTTGATGTAGTATCGGCTAGAAACTGAAGCGCTGCGGTGTCGTTCTTCTGAATCTTCCTCTGTCACAAGCCGGAGAGAAGAAAAGAGGCGCGGTCTATGTGTGTGTGTGTGTGTGTGGGTGTGGGGAGGCGGTTTGATATATGAAACAAAAAAAAAAAGTTGTTGTCACGTTCAGTCCACACACAGCGTGGTCATGGCGAGCGGAGTAACGGAGGAGCTTGAACGCCCCCGCCATTGAATCGGTGTGTTTATAAGTGCAGACTCGGTTGTGCAAAACGAGGGTTTTAAACACATGCTGAACGTGCTTGAACCACGTTACGACATCCCGTCGCGCACCCACTTCAGCAATAAGATTGTGTCAGATCTTTATGAGCAGGAGAAGAAAAAAGTTGTGGATGAACTATCCCGAGCATCATCTGTTGCGCTCATGACAGACGGGTGGACGTCCAGCGGAACTATAAGCGCTCACTTCATCACAGCAGACTGGGAGATGACAAGACACGCCCCCTCTACGAGAGTCACCTTGCGCAGGTACTGACACAAGCAGTGGAGGACTGGAAGATAAAGATATCCCAGTCACACGTGATAATGCCAAAAATCAAATAATGACAGAGAATGAGGCAGGACTGGGACCACAGATAGGTGCTTTGCACATGTAGTGAATTTGGCATCACAGAAGGGAATCTCAGTCAATAGGATGGAGCGCCTCTTTGGGAGGATCAGGAAGGTTTCTTACTTCCACCCAAGCACAACAGCTGCTCATGTGCTTAAGACAAAGCAAGAAATGCTAAAGCTGCCTGCTCATACATGATGTCCCAACGAGGTGGAACTCCACTTATGATATGGTGGAGCAGCAGGCAGCTATATACTCTGCATTGACCCACAACACCCTGAAGACAAATGTCACCCTGTCTGATGATGATGTGAGAGTGGCAGATGAGGTCCTCCAGGTGCTTAAACCCCTCAAAAGTGTTCCATCTCTACTGAGCACTGAAACTTCACCATCTGTGTCAATGATCCTGCCACTGAAAACAAGTATTCTACAATCCATGGCTCCAAGTGTGGAAGACAGCAGCATCACTCCAGATGTCAGGCTTTATTTCACTACCTATGTTTCAAGGAAGATGATGTTTCTTCTTATGTTGCACTTAAACTTGTTTTTTTATTAATGGTCATTGGTCCAAGTTTAAAGAAAGGAGGAATGCCTTTTTATGTTGCACTGTTTTTCATTCATTATGTTAAAAGGAAAATAAAAATGTATGTCAAGTTGATCAACAGATTGTATTATTGTCCAGTGCAATAACAGTACTGAAATGAAGGCAAAAAAGGGCATTAATGGGAGCTTTAAAAAAAAAAGAAGAAAAAAAGAAGTAACTAAATAGTTACTTTTCACAGTAACGCATTACTTTTTGGTGTAAGTAACTGAGTTAGTAACTGAGTTACTTTTGAAATAAAGTAACTAGTAACTGTAACTAGTTACTGGTTTTCAGTAACTAACCCAACACTGATTAGATGCAATGGTTTTTCCGTATTGGGACCATGATTTCGGTCCTAACTTGTTCGCCGGTCCTCATATGGACGATACTTTTCCTTGTTGGTGTCTCGAGAAGGGTAGAAATACAAGAACACACACACACACACACACCATCATCCCTTCCGTCTCCTTCTCTCCGCTGCTTGGAGTCAAATGAAATGCTAATTATCGAATACGGAGATTAACCCGCCTATATACACGGGATTGCTCTGTCATGCATTTCCAGGCAGGTTTGTCCCAGGGCCCGTGTTAAATACCAAGAAATTAAAAGTGTCCCTTTTATTTCACTTTCCAAATAAGGAAAAGCACCTGGAGGTATGTGTGGAAGTTTTAAAAGCCCCCATAGTTAGGGTATGCATTTACAGCCTCCTGGCGCTGAGGCCTTGTTGATGATAAAACTGGCACACAGCTGAGTTTAGTGATAATTATAGATTTGAGGCGTGAAGTTGCTGGAGAGAACGTCCTTGTTCCTTGTTGGGTATCACAGCTAACAGACGCAAATGGTTCCCCCAATTTATGGCACAGTGGCCTACTATATTTTACCTCCTGCAATATACTCCTCCTTTGATTTATAACAGCTGCTGTCCTGCTTGGTCGGGCGCGCCAGGAGATGCTCTTCCCACTGATCGGGAGCCCTGAGAGCTGATTTATGAGCGAGGGGATTTCCGGTCAGAAAAGCCTAATTGAGCCTCTGTAGTCTCCCGAGCAGTCCTTGAGAGAAGGATACGGTAATGAGGGGGAAATGACGAGTGGAAGACGCTTTGGTTGTGGAGTAAATGAGCCTGGCTACAGCTGAGCAGGGGGAAAAATTGGGTACGCTTGCTGCAACGGATTCGAGTCACCTCGTAACATGAGTGCATTTTTGTTCCTGGTCCCCCAGGAGTCCAGGTGAGTAAATAACCGGCGAGCTCTCCTCCCCCATTGGGACGTTCTGTCTCATTAGGACCTTGCACTTGGCTTTTTACGACGACACACATAAAAGGTACAGTCCACTTCTGATTCTCCCGAGCACACTTTTGTACGCCGTGCACTGCAAAAAGTCAGTGTTCATAAACGAGAATTTTTTTTTACAAAAGTTAGGGGCATTTGGCTTGTCAAGACTTTCCAAAACAAGTATTTTTATTTTTTTTGATTGAAACTTTTATTAGTCGAACCTCGGATTCAGGAGGAACAGTGTGGTTTTCGTCCTGGTCGTGGAACTGTGGACCAGCTCTATACTCTCGGCAGGGTCCTTGAGGGTGCATGGGAGTTTGCCCAACCAGTCTACATGTGCTTTGTGGACTTGGAGAAGGCATTCGACCGGGAAGTCCTGTGGGGAGTGCTCAGAGAGTATGGGGTAACGGACTGTCTGATTGTGGCAGTCCGCTCCCTGTATGATCAGTGTCAGAGCTTGGTCCGCATTGCCGGCAGTAAGTCGGACACGTTTCCAGTGAGGGTTGGACTCCGCCAAGGCTGCTCTTTGTCACCGATTCTGTTCATAACCTTTATGGACAGAATTTCTAGGCGCAGTCAAGGCGTTGAGGGGATCTGGTTTGGTGGCTGCAGGATTAGGTCTCTGCTATTTGCAGATGATGTGGTCCTGATGGCTTCCTCTGGCCAAGATCTTCAGCTCTCGCTGGATCGGTTCGCAGCCGAGTGTGAAGCGACTGGGATGGGAATCAGCACCTCCAAGTCCGAGTCCATGGTTCTCTCCCGGAAAAGGGTGGAGTGCCATCTCCGGGTTGGGGAGGAGATCTTGTCCCAAGTGGAGGAGTTCAAGTACCTCGTAGTCTTGTTCACGAGTGGGGGAAGAGTGGATCGTGAGATCGACGGGCGGATCGGTGCGGCGTCTTCAGTAATGCGGACTCTGTATCGATCCGTTGTGGTGAAGAAGGAGCTGAGCCGGAAGGCAAAGCTCTCGATTTACCGGTCGATCTACGTTCCCATCCTCACCTATGGTCATGAGCTTTGGGTCATGACCGAAAGGACAAGATCACGGGTACAAGCGGCCAAAATGAGTTTCCTCCGCCGGGTGGCGGGGCTCTCCCTTAGAGATAGGGTGAGAAGCTCTGTCATTCGGGGGGAGCTCAAAGTAAAGCCGCTGCTCCTCCACATCGAGAGGAGCCAGATGAGGTGGTTCGGGCATCTGGTCAGGATGCCACCCGAACACCTCCCTAGGGTGGGTAGGAGGCCACGGGGAAGACCCAGGACACGTTGGGAAGACTATGTCTCCCGGCTGGCCTGGGAACGCCTCGGGATCCCCCGGGAAGAGCTGGACCAAGTGGATGGGGAGAGGAAAGTCTGGGCTTCCCTGCTTAGGCTGCTGCCCCCGCGACCCGACCTCGGATAAGCGGAAGAAAATGGATGGATGGATGGATGTAATGTTCAATATTTTCAATGGAACATATAACATTTTGGTGTTTTTTACTTGAGTCATATTGCAGTCTACACGTATCTCTTGTGTGTGACTGCCATCCTATTGCAGTCTACACCAGTGACGTGCGGTGAGGTTGATGGCTGGTGAGGCACTGACTTCATCACAGTCACATTTACAAACATATGAACCCTAAAGAGTATCTTATTCACCATTTGATTGGCAGCAGTTAACGGGTTATGTTTAAAAGCTCATACCAGCATTCTTCCCTGCTTGGCACTCAGCATCAAGGCTTGGAATTGGGGGTTAAATCACCAAAAATGATTCCCGGGCGTGGCGCCGCTGCTGCCCACTGCTCCCCTCACCTCCCAGGGGGTGATCAAGGGGATGGGTCAAATGCAGAGGACTAATTTCATTACACCTAGTGTGTGTGTGACAATCATTGGTACTTTAACTTAACTTTAACTTTACACATACAAACTGTAGCACACAAAAAAGCACATTTAATAAAAAAAAAAAACGTTATTATGGTCTTACCTTTACTTAGAAATTAAGTCCATGCACCGCAACTAAAGCCCTCACTTAAACTTTCCACGTGCAAGATTGAATCTATTTAAAAAAGTGTAACCGAGGGTTTATAAATGTGGCCTATACTGTATGAAACTACAAAATAACAAACACGGAGGCTCCAGTTTACACGAGGACCACTTTATTTACCTTCTTTCAAAAACCTCCGCAACGTGACATCACTTCCGCTCTTAGCGCCTTCAAAATAAGAGCTCAAGGCATATACTGTATAACAGCGCATAACAGGAACTTAACATCACAAAGAGGAAAGCCCATGAAAATAGGTTACAAAAGTTATTTAATAAGAAGCCAAAAAGTGCAAAAACAATAATGTTCGTATTGGAGGAGTTGTGAATTAGATACACCTGCAGTCTGCAGGTGTACCTAATGTTGTGGCCCTGCAGTCATTCACAACTCCTCCAACACGAACATTGTTGTTTTTGCACTTTTTGGCTTCTTATGAAATAACTTTTTTAAATAGATTCAATCTTGTACGTGGAAAGTTTAAGTGTATCAGGTGTATCTGCACAGCAGGCCAGCAGTTAGCCGAGTCATTGCGCAATCCATGTTGCGGCACTGAGTGACGTGCCTCAACTGGCTGCTGTTCACCGCACCGTCTCTTCTCAGTATTTGAACGGAAAATGTGAAAATTTAGCGATTTTGAATAAAAATAATCTAAAACTGGTGAAGTTAAATGGAAAATAACTTTATAGTATAATCACTGGATACATATAACAATTTATTTTTCTTTTTTTTTGTCCCTGCAGTCATTCACAACTCCTCCAACACCAACATTATTGTTTTTGCACTTTTTGGCTTCTTATGAAATAATTTTTTTAAATAGATTCAATCTTGCACGTGGAAAGTTTAAGTGTGGGCTTTAGTTGATATAACAATTCTACGGCGGGGGTGCGGGAGGCGAGCCTCAGCCAGTGCGTCTTTTGCAGCCGTTTTATGATCGCTCAGCACAAGAAATACTTTACACACATACAGTTGTTGACAAAATACACTGTACATTATATACCTCAGCTAACTAAACTATGGACATGTATAATATAGTTCATATAGCAATACGGTCTCACTGCACAGCAGGCCAGCAGTTAGCCGAGTCATTGCGCAATCCATGTTGAGGCACTGAGTGACGTGCCTCAACTGGCTGCATTCACCGCACCGTCTCTTCTCAGTATTTGAACGGCAAATGTGAAAATTCAGCGATTTTGAATAAAAATAATCTAAAACTGGTGAAGTTAAATGGAAAATAACTTTATAGTATAATCACTGGATACATATAACAATTTAATTATTTTTTTTTCTTTTCCTCACCTGCCTCTAGTGACTGCACGTCACTGGTCTACATGTATCTCTTATGTTTGACTGCCATCTACTGGTCACACTTATCATTTCACCATGCACCAAATAAAATAGCTTCAAGGTCGGTAAGCACAACCAAAATGATTCCCTACATTAGGTGCACCGGGTTATAGGCCGCACTGTCGAGTTTTGAGAAAATGAAAGGATTTTAAGTGCGCCTTATAGTCCGAATAATACGGTAGTTTTCCATAGTGTGCCAATGCCATTTTAGGGTAAGCAATCCTGAGCCGAGCCACTGCACCCCTAAAGATACCAGAGTATATACTTTATTACAGATTCCGCAGTGCAGAGTATTTCATGGATCCAGGAGGGGCTTCCAGAATGTTTAAGAGTGATAACTAAAGATGAATGCTGCTGAGGATGTCGATGAGTTTGTGTCGGTGGCTGTAACTCAGTCCTGGCGCCAGAGCAGCGAGCTGAGGGAGTACACGGGGCGCCAAACAAATGGACACTCAGTGGAGGACTCTGCTTACTGCTGAAGTCAGCACCGTGGACTGACACCTGCCAGGGCAGATGTGTAATTGCACATTGAAACAAATACTTCTACAAAGTACAAAATGAGCATGAGATGGTTTGTGTGCAAAATCTAGTCAGATTCAGCACAAGGCCTGTATCACAACTGCCTTTGTAAGATAATGATATGAATGTCACGACTTGGACTATGGCTTGGTTTGTTCTCCCGAGGTGCAAAAGATTTGGACCATACGTGGCGTGAAGGGGAATACATGATTTATTTAAACACTAAAACTACAAAAACAAGGAAGTAAACAAAAGGCGCGCACAATGGCGGAGAACAAACTATGAAACCAAACACTTGCACAAAGGCAAAAACTATGAACAACAAAAAACACTAACTGTGGCAATAATAAACAAAACTTACTTGGCATGGACAAAAACGGCATGAAAAAGCGCAGCAAGGGTCATAAGTGTGTGGAGAGTATAAATGCGGGGATGTCACCAGGAAGACAAACTAAAAACACTGAACTTAAATACTACAGACATGATTAACGAAAACAGGTGCGTGACTCAAAACGTGAAACAGGTGCGTGACGTGACAGGTGAAAACTACTGGGTTGCTATGGTGACAAACAAGAGTGCACAATGAGTCCAAACGTGGAACAGGTGAAACTAATGGGTAATCATGGAAACAAGACAAGGGAGTGAAAAGCCAGAAACTAAAGATTCCAATAACTAAACAAAACATGACTTAAAACAAAAACATGATCACACAGACATGACAATGAAAATATATCTATGTAGGAGTTTGAGTGCAACGTTGTTGCTGCCTGTTTAATGAGGATTCACATGTTTTCTCTGGTGGTTTTAGTTGTGTTGCAATAGGAGAGTTTCGCACAAGACTGCAATTCTAGTGTTTAAGTAACAGTATAATGCATACTTGCCAACCTTGAGACCTCCAAATTTGGGAGATGGGGGCGGGGGGGTTAAGGGGGCGGGGTTTGAAGGCATTGAAGCTTAGGGAAGGCTATGCAGAACGAAACTAAAACTGAACTTGCTACAAAGTAAACAAAAACAGAATGCTGGACGACAGCAAAGACTTACTGTGGAGCAGAGACGGTGTCCACAAAGTACATCCGAACATGACATGACAATCAACAATGTCCCCCACAAAGAAGGATAAAAACAACTGAAATATTCTTGATTGCTAAAACAAAGTCGATGCGGAAAATTCGTTCAAAGGAAGACAGGAAAATACCAAAAAAAAGAGAAAAAGCCACCAAAATAGGAGCGCAAGACAAGAACTAAAACACTACACACACAAAAACTGCAAAAAACTCAAAATAAGTCAGGGCGTGATGTGACAGGTGGTGACAGTACACCTACTTTGAGACAAGAGCTATATATAAAATATACAGTCTCTTCAGGATGCGCCGTTTTGTGGGCGGTCTTATTTACGTGGCTCACCTTCGACAGCGTCTTCTCCGCGTCATCTTTGTTGTAGCGGTGTAGCTGACATTTAGACTTTACTTACATCAACAACGGATCAGCATCTCCTCATCCGTGGCTCACTAGTGCAACAACAACGCTGGAAAGGTGTCCTGGAAAAAAACATCCGACCGGAAATCTCTAATAACTAAAGTTCCTTGGGTGAATTATGTAAACCCACTGTACCGGTAGTTTTTAGTAGGGGTGTGGGGAAAAATCGATTCAAATTCGAATCATGATTCTCACGTTGTGCGATTAAAACATCAATTATTATTTTATTTATTTATTTATTTTTAAATATTTTTTGTTTTTTAATTAATCAATCCGACAAAACAATACACAGCATACCATAACAATGCAATCCAATTCCAAAACCAAACCCGACCCAGCAACACGCGGGGTTTGAAGACATTGAAGCTTAGGGAAGGCTATGCAGAACGAAACCAAAACTGAACTTGCTACAAAGTAAACAAAAACAGAATGCTGGACGACAGCAAATACTTACTGTGGAGCAGAGACGGTGTTCACAATGTACATCCGAACATGACATGACAATCAACAATGTCCCCCACAAAGAAGGATAAAAACAAATGAAATATTCTTGATTGCTAAAACAAAGTAGATGAGGAAAATTCGCTCAAAGGAAGACATGAAACTGCTACAGGAAAATACCAAAAAAATTGAAAAAGTCACCAAAATAGGAGTGCAAGACAAGAACTAAAACACTACACACAGGAAAACACCAAAAAACTCAAAATAAGTCACGGCGTGATGTGACAGGTGGTGACAGTACACCTACTTTGAGACAAGAGCTATAGTGATACATGCTTGGTTATGGTTTAAAGTCATATCCAACAATTACGACAACAACTTTTTACTGTCAACTGAGTTTTGTTTTTTAATGATTTCTGCTGGTGGTGTGCCTCTGGATTTTTTTAAAACAAAAAATGTGCCTAGGCTCAAAGAAGGTTGAAAAACACTGAATTAGACGACCCTCGATCTGTTGACTTAATTATTAGCTATTCATTTATGATTTCAAATGCAAAAAAAAAGCCAAGCACCGTATTTTTCGGAGTATAAGTCGCTCCGGAATATAAGTCGCACCGGCCGAAAATGCATAATAAAGAAGGATAAAAAAACATATATAAGTCGCACTGGAGTATAAGTCACATTTTTTGAGGAAATGTATTTGATAAAAGCCAACACCAAGAATAGACATTTGAAAGGCAATTTAAAATAAATAAAGAATAGTGAACAACAGGCTGAATAAGTGAAGTTATATGAGGCATAAATAACCAACTGGTATGTTAACGTAACATATTATGGTAAGAGTCATTCAAATAACTATAACATATAGAACATGCTATACAATCTGTCACTCCTAATCGCTAAATCCCATGAAATCTTATACGTCTGGTCCAGTGGTTCTTAAAGGGGAACATTATCACAATTTCAGAAGGGTTAAAACCATTAAAAATCAGTTCCCAGTGGCTTATTTTATTTTTCGAAGTTTTTTTCAAAATTTTACCCATCACGCAATATCCCTAAAAAAAGCTTCAAAGTGCCTGATTTTAACCATCGTTATAAACACCCGTCCATTTTCCTGTGACGTCACATAGTGATGCCGATACAAACAAACATGGCGGAAAGAACAGCAAATTTATAGCGACATTAGCTCGGATTCAGACTCGGATTTCAGCGGCTTAAGCGATTCAACAGATTACACATGTATTGACACGGATGGTTGTAGTGTGGAGGCAGGTAGCGAAAACCAAATTGAAGAAGAAACTGAAGCTTTGAGCCATATCGTTTGAACCGTATGCAAGCGAAACCGACGAAAACGACACGACAGCCAGCGACACGGGAGAAAGCGAGGACGAATTCGGCGATCGCCTTCTAACCAACGATTGGTATGTGTTTGTTTGGCATTAAAGGAAACTAACAACTATGAACTAGATTTACAGCATATGAAATACATTTGGCAACAACATGCACTTTGAGAGTGCAGACAGCACAATTTTCATCAATTAATATATTCTGTAGACATACCCTCATCCGCGCTCTTTTCCTGGGGGTCTGGCGTCAGATTTCTTTGACTTTATCGTTGGAAATGTATCTGCTTTGAGTGTCGCAGGATATCCACACATTCTTGCCATCTCTGTCGTAGCATAGCTTTCGTCGGTAAAGTGTACGGAACAAACGTCCAATTTCTTGCCACTTTGGCATCTTTGGGCCACTGGTGCAACTTGAATCCGTCCCTGTTGGTGTTGTTACACCCTCCGACAACACACCGACGAGGCATGATGTCTCCAAGGTACGGAAAACAGTCGCAAAAACGGAAAATAACAGAGCTGATTTGACTCGGTGTTTGAGAAAATGGCGGATTGCTTCCCGTTGTGACGTCATCGCTCCGAGAGCGAAAAATAGAAAGGCGTTTAATTCGCCAAAATTCACCCATTTAGAGTTCGGAAATTGGTTAAAAAAATATATGGTCTTTTTTCTGCAACATCAAGGTATATATTGACGCTTACATAGGTCTGGTGATAATGTTCCCCTTTAATCTTGTTGGAGGTACCGAACCCCACCAGTTTCATATGCGCATTCACCCAACCCTTCTTTAGGGAAAAATAAAATGTTTTTTTTTTTCAAATTCAAGACAAAGTTATATGTTTTTGGTAACACTTTAGTATGGGTAACATATTCTAAGTAACAAAGACTTAATTTAGAGCTATTTGGTTAGGGTTAGGGTTAGAGGGTTAGGGTTATAATAAGGCCATGCTGAATAAGGCATTAATAAGTACTTAATAATGACTAGTTAAGAGCCAATTTGTTACTAATTTGCATGTTAATAAGAAACTAATTAATGATGAATATGTAAAGTGTTACCATGTTTTATTACTGGTGCACAAAATGAAGCGTGCATGAACATCACCTTGTTCAAAGAACAAAACCAACACAGTGCATAAACTCACAACAAATGACACACCTGCAAATCAGTCTGACTTCTGCTGTTGCCGTATCCGTAATACGCCGATAGGGAGAAGTTTGTATTTACACAATGAGTCGGGTGTGTCTTGACCTCTGCCGAACCCCTGAGCCCGACTTACCGAACCCCTAGGGTTCCATCCAACCCAGGCTAAGAACCCCTGGTCTAGTCTCTTACGTGAATGAGCTGAATAATATTATTTGGTATTTTACGGTAATGTGTTAATAATTTCACACATAATTCGCTCCTGAGTATAAGTCGCACCCCCGGGCCAAACTATGAAAAAAACTGCGACGTATAGTCCGAAAAATACGGCATATGTGTTCTTGTCTTACATAAGGATTGTGAGTGATAAACAGCACATCTCTTTACAATTGTTGCGTATTTCCAGTATGACTGATCTGATGATAAGGTCATAGGGTGCAGACGCGTTCCTCCAGTGATGTCGTCCGACGCCAAATCTACGGAAATTGCTGAAGAAGTTCGGAGCGGAAAGTGGTTGACTGAATTTGTGGCGTTGGTGATGTTTAGACGGTATTTTCACATACTTTGCGGATTGTAAATACAATTGGATGTGGTTTATTGTACACAATAAAACACAATTAAAGGGGAACATTATCACCAGACCTATGTAAGCGTCAGTGTTGGGACTAACGCGTTACAAAGTAACTGTAACGCCGTTAGATTCGGCGGTAACTAGTAATCTAACGCGTTATTTTTTTATATTCAGTAATTCAGTTACCGTTACTACATGATGCGTTACTGCGTTATTTTACGTTACTTTTTTTGTAGTATAAAGTGTGTTTTATCGGAGCGCTGCTGTGTCATCGTTCTGATTCTTCTTGTGTCACAAGCCGGAGAAGAGAGAGAGACATGCGCTCTGTGTGTGAGTGAGTGTGGGGAGGGAGGAGAGGGAGGAGAGGGGGAGGGGGGCGTGTCTGATCATGGCGGAGCCAGAAGTCGAGTTTGCTAACATGGAGATATTTTCACTACTTTTCTTTTGTCGAGCACAAAGAAAATAACATTTTAGTTAAATGTAAATTGTGCTTTGGATCAAAGATGCCATCTACTGCCCAAAACAGCAATTCAAATCTGCTGAAACAAACTACATAGCAACATGCTTCGACGAAGCTAGTAAAGAGAGATAGAGACTCCAATGACACTTCACCACGTAAGGATTAACTCTGCCTCTGTTCATCTTTCAGAACTGAAGGTACACACACTCTGTCAATCATAAAGAGGGATGCTAGTGGGCCAGGCCAATCTTTCCTTATCTCTAAACTAAAACTGGGGAAATGTGTAGAGTGTTCTGGGCTTCAGACATGATTTCGTGCCAGAATTTCTTGAGGAAAAAATGCCTGGTTAGACTTTGTGTATGTAGTGTGTGCCTTTCTTGCTTTACAGCTATGCTGTTATTATGCTGTTTGTTACTTATGTATGTTATGTTGCAGCTATTTAAAATAGTTTTGTCAATTTGTTCTGGCCAGAAACAAATTGGCCTTTGTAACATATCTTTGTCTTTGTGTGTTGTATGTAGAGCACATTGCTTAGCAGAGTTGAGTGATACAAATGTATGTCAAGTTGATCAACAGATTGTATTATTCTCCAGTGCAATAACAGTACTGAAATAAAGGCTAAAAGGGCATTAATTGGAGCTTTAAAAAAAAAAGAAGAAAAAAAGAAGTAACTAAATAGTTACTTTTCACAGTAACGCATTACTTTTTGGTGTAAGTAACTGAGTTAGTAACTGAGTTACTTTTGAAATGAAGTAACTAGTAACTATAATTAGTTACTGTTTTTCAGTAACTAACCCAACACTGGTAAGTGTCAATATATACCTTGATGTTGCAGGAAAAAGACCATATATTTTTTTAACTGATTTCCAAACTCTAAATGGGTAAATTTTGGCGAATTAAACGCTTTTCCAATATTCGCTCTCAGAGTGATGACGTCACATCGGGAAGCAATCCGCCATTTTCTCAAACACCGAGTCAAATCAGCTCTGTTATTTTCCGTTTTTTCGACTGTTTTCCGTACCTTGGAGACATCATGCCTCGTCGGTGTGTTGTCGGAGGGTGTAACAACACCAACAGGGACGGATTCAAGTTGCACCAGTGGCCCAAAGATGCCAAAGTGGCAAGAAATTGGACGTTTGTTCCGCACACTTTACCGACGAAAGCTATGCTACGACAGAGATGGCAAGAATGTGTGGATATCCTGCGACACTCAAAGCAGATGCATTTCCAACCATAAAGTCAAAGAAATCTGCCGCCAGACCCCCATTGAATCTGCCGGAGTGTGTGAGCAATTCAGGGACAAAGGACCTCGCTAGCACGGCAAGCAATGGCGGCAGTTTGTTCCCGCAGACGAGCGAGCTAAACCCCCTGGATGTCTTGGCTCACACCGTCCCTTATGCCACCGAAGATGATCAAGAGAAGAATATCGACACTAGCTTCCCTGGCCTGCTGACATCAACTCCAAAACTGGACAGATCAGCTTTCAGGAAAAGAGCGCGGATGAGGGTATGTCTACAGAATATATTAATTGATGAAAACTGGGCTGTCTGCACTCTCAAAGTGCATGTTGTTGCCAAATGTATTTCATATGCTGTAAACCTAGTTCATAGTTGTTAGTTTCCTTTAATGCCAAACAAACACATACCAATCGTTGGTTAGAAGGCGATCGCCAAATTCGTCCTCACTTTCTCCCGTGTCGCTGGCTGTCGTGTCGTTTTCCTCGGTTTGGCTTGCATACGGTTCAAACCGATATGGCTCAATAGCTTCAGTTTCTTCTTCAATTTGGTTTTCGCTACCTGCCTCCACACTACAACCATCCGTTTCAATACATGCGTAATCTGTTGAATCGCTTAAGCCGCTGAAATCCGAGTCTGAATCCGAGCTAATGTCGCTATAGCTTGCTGTTCTTTCCGCCATGTTTGTTTGTGTTGGCTTCACTATGTGATGTCACAGGAAAATGGACGGGTGTTTATAACGATGGTTAAAATCAGGCACTTTGAAGCTTTTTTTTAGGGATATTGCGTGATGGGTAAAATTTTGAAAAAAACTTCGAAAAATATAATAAACCACTGGGAACTGATTTTTAATGGTTTTAACCCTTCTGAAATTGTGATAATGTTCCCCTTTACGCATATATTGTAAAGTCAACTTGTTTTTCCATTGCACTGGTACTTTAAGACAGTATCTATAACATCAATCCCTAGCAAGGTCAGGAGCTGGAAGCTGGAAGCCTCCCGGTAAATATCGCGGAGCAGAGTTTGACGCCAATTAGATTGTTCTTCTTCCCGCATGCAGTTGCACCCTGGCAGGAAAGACTCATGCAGGATGCAGCTCCCACTCGTCTGCCAGGGTTGATGGTGATGACACTCGTCACAATTTTTTTGTCATTCTTTTCTCGGAGTTCATTTGGGATCTCTTCCGTCGGTGCTCCCACACAGTGGACTTGGCAGAATCAGGCTGAAGTATAAAAAAAATAGAAATAAACCGACTGTACTGAGGCTGTAGATTGCTTATTGTTCTTCCTGCAGGCTCCATATGAAACAACACTACAAATACTTGGAATCTCCAAGGGCAAACACAGTCCACTTCTTAGGGCACTACGTCGTGGATTCTTTGTCCCATAGCAAACAATAGGAATTGAAAGTACCGTATTTTCCGGACCTTAGAGCGCACCGGATTATAAAGCGCACTGGTAAAGAGCGGGTCTGTTCAGGTCTATTTTCATACATAAGGCATACTTGCCAACCTTGAGACCTCCGATTTCGGGAGGTGGGGGTGGAGGGTGGCGGGGGGCGTGGTCGGGGGTGGGGTTGGGGCGTGGTTGAGGGCGTGGTTAAGAGGGGAGGAGTATATTTACAGCTAGAATTCACCAAGTCAAGTATTTCACATATATATATATATATATATATATATATATATATATATATATATATATATAAAAAATACTTGACTTGGTGAAGTCAAGTATTTCATATATATCTATAGTCAAGTATTTCATATATATATATATATATATATATATATACAGTATATATAAGAAATACTTGACTTTCAGTGAATTCTAGCTATATATATGTATATATATAATAATAATAATAATAATAATAATAACTGGGATTTATATAGCGCTTTTCTAAGTACCCAAAGTCGCTTTACATGTAGAACCCATCAATCATTCACACCTGGTGGTGGTAAGCTACTTTCATAGCCACAGCTGCCCTGGGGTAGACTGACGGAAGCGTGGCTGCAATTTGCGCCAACGGCCCCTCCGACCACCACCTATCATTCATCATTCAATTCACCGGTGTGAGTGGCACCAGGGGCAAAGGGTGAAGTGTCCCGCCCAAGGACACAACGGCAGCGATTTTTGGATGGTAAGAGGCGGGGAGCGAATCTGCAACCCTCAGGTTTCTGGCACGGTTGCTCTACCCACTACGCCATGCCGCCCCATATATAAGAAATACTTGACGTTTAGTGAATTCTAGCTATATATATATATATATATATATATATATATATATATATATATATATATATATATATATATATATATATATATATATATATTTATATATATATATATATATATATATATATATATATATATATATATTTATTTTATTATATATATATATATATATATATATATATATATATATATATATATATATATATATATATATATATATATATATAAAAGAAATACTTGAATTTCAGTGTTCATTTATTTACTCATATACACACACGTAACACTCATCTACTCATTGTTGAGTTCAGGGTTGAATTGTCCATCCTTGTTCTATTCTCTGTCACTATTTTTCTAACCATGCTGAACACCCTCTCTGATGATGCATTCCGCTTTGTCTCCTTGTTGTGTGCGCAGTTGTGCACTGCACTCTCTAAAAGCCCTAGATGTTATTGTCACATATGCATGTACAGTAGATGGCAGTATTGTCCTGTTTAAGAGTGTCACAACATTGCTGTTTACGGCAGACGAACTGCTTTACGGTAGACGAAAACGTGACTGCTGTTGTTATGTGTTGTTGCCGCGCTGGGAGGACGTTAATGAAACTGCCTAACAATAAACCTGGAGGGGGCGTGGCCTCCAGGTCCGCCAGAATTTCGGGAGATTTTCGGGAGAAAATTTGTCCCGGGATGTTTTCGGGAGAGGCACTGAATTTCGGGAGTCTCCCGGAAAATCCGGGAGGGTTGGCAAGTATGACATAAGGCGCACCGGATTATAAGGCGCATTAAAGGGGTCATATTAGGATTTTTTTCTAAATATAAAACACTTCCTTGTGGTCTACATAACATGTAATGGTGGTTCTTTGGTCAAAATGTTGCATAGATGATGTTTTACACATCATCTTCAAGTCGCGGTCTTATTTACGTGGCTCACCTTCGACAGCGTCTTCTCCCCGTCATCTTTGTTGTAGCGGTGTAGCGTGCAAGGACAGGAGTCGAAGGAATGTCAAAAGATGGAGCTAACTGTTGTAATGACATTTAGACTTTACTTACATCAACAACGTAGCAGCATCTTCTCATCCGTGGCTCACTAGTGCATTAACAACGCTGGAAATGTGTCCCGTGAAAAACCGTCCGACCGGAACTTTCTAATATCTAAAGTTCTGTGGGTGAATAATGTAAACTCACTACACCGGTAGTTTTTAGCGCTTTTATAACGAGTCTACTGACAGATATAAGTTAGAACTTTACGCTACTTTGTATTAGAAAGAGAAAAAAGAAGAAGCTTATCCACTATGTTGTCGGCACGGACGGCAAATGGCGGACGTGCGTAAATTTTCAGGACTTATGCAGATCCCAAAAACAGTTCAGCAGGTACCAGATGGTAAGAAAAGTTGGTTTTGCATAATATTGCAAAACAAAACGCCAGATAATGTGTCCGCTAATAGGTGCCCTCTTGTGGTCCTTAAACACACACCATAATAATACTCGTACTTCTGAGTACCGTAGCCGTTATGTGCCGACAATCCATCAAGCGGTGTGGCTTCAAAGTCGTACTAAAACATTTAGAAATATTTTTGAGCGCCGTGTGTAATGTTCTATATTGCCTGTAGTCCAGACCTGTCTCCCATTGAAAATGTGTGGCACATTATGAAGCCTAAAATAGCACAACGGAGACCCCCGGACTGTTGAACAACTTAAGCTGTACATCAAGCAAGAATGGGAAAGAATTCCACCTGAGAAGCTTCAAAAATGTGTCTCCTCAGTTCCCAAACGTTTACTGAGTGTTGTTAAAAGGAAAGGCCATGTAACACAGTGGTGAACATGCCCTTTCCCAACTACTTTGGCACGTGTTGCAGCCATGAAATTCTAAGTTAATTATTATTTGCAAAAAAAAAATTAAAGTTTATGAGTTTGAACATCAAATATGTTGTCTTTGTAGCATATTCAACTGAATATGGCTTGAAAAGGATTTGCGAATCATTGTATTCCGTTTGTATTTACATCTAGCACAATTTCCCCAACTCATATGGAAACGGGGTTTGTACATACATACAGCAATCATTTATACATACATACATAAATACATACATACATACGCACAACAGTGACGTGCAGTCACTAGAGGCCTGCCATCATGGAAAGAAAAAAAATGTAAAAAGAAAAAATATATATTAAATTGTTAAATGTATCCAGTGATTATACTATAAAGTTATTTTCCATTTATTTTCACCAGTTTTAGATTATTTTTATTCAAAATCGCTGAATTTTCACATTTGCCGTTCAAATACTGAGAAGAGTCGGTGCGGTGAACAGCAGCCAGTCGAGGCACGTCACTCAGTGCCTCAACATGGACGGACTCGGCTAACTGCTGGCCTGCTGTGCAGTGAGACTGTATTGCTATATGAATTATATTATACATTTCCATAGTTTAGTTAGCTGAGGTATATAATGTACAGTGTATTTTGTCAACAACTGTATGTGTGTAAAGTATTTCTTGTGCTGAGCGATCATAAAACGGCTGCAAAAGACACACTGGCTGAGGCTCGCCTCCTGCACCCTCGCCGTAGAATTTGCACCCCCTGACGGGAGTGTTATATCAACTAAAGCCCACACTTAAACTTTCCACGTGCAAGATTGAATCTATTTAAAAAAGTTATTTCATAAGAAGCCAAAAAGTGCAAAAACAATAATGTTGGTGTTGGAGGAGTTGTGAATGACTGCAGGGCCACAACATTAGATACACCTGCAGACTGCAGGCGTATCTAATTCACAACTCCTCCAACACAAACATTATTGTTTTTGCACTTTTTGGCTTCTTATTAAATAACTTTTGTAACCTATTTTTATGGGCTTTCCTCTTTGTGATGTTAAGTTCCTGTTATGCGCTGTTATACAGTATATGCCTTGAGCTCTTATTTTGAAGGCGCTAAGAGCAGAATTTTGACACGTTGGAGTGGAGCGGAAGTTTTTGAAAGAAGGCAAATTAAGTGGTCCTCGTGTAAACTGGAGCCTCCGTGTTTGTTATTTTGTAGTTTCATACAGTATAGGCCACATTTATAAACCCTCGGTTACACTTTTTTTGAATAGATTCAATCTTGCACGTGGAAAGTTGATGTGAGGGCTTTAGTTGATATAACACTCCCGTCAGGGGGTTCATTAATCCAGCACAACAGCGGCGCATTTCTAAGTAAAGGTAAGACCATAATAACGGTTTTTTTATTAAATGTGCTTTTTTGTGTGCTACAGTTTGTATGTGTAAAGTTAAAGTTAAGTTAAAGTACCAATGATTGTCACACACACACTAGGTGTGGTGAAATTTGTCCTCTGCATTTGACCCATCCCCTTGATCACCCCCTGGGAGGTGAGGGGAGCAGTGGGCAGCTGGGAGGTGAGGGGAGCAGTGGGCAGCAGCGGCGTCGCGCCCGGGAATCATTTTTGGTGATTTAACCCCCAATTCCAAGCCTTGATGCTGAGTGCCAAGCAGGGAAGAATGCTGGTATGAGCTTTTAAACATAACCCGTTAACTGCTGCCAATCAAATGGTGAATAAGATACTCTTTATGTTTGTAAATGTGACTGTGATGAAGTCAGTGCCTCACCAGCCATCAAGCTCACCGCACGTCACTGACGCACAATCATACGTAGATACGCACAAAAGCGTGGTTTCCTGTTTTTTTCATGTTTTGAACGACGTGAAGCGCAACGGCGCTCAGGCCATTTTGAATTAAGTGTCACACAAAAAGTCAAAGAAAAAGCAAAACTTGCACTGTTAATCCTTCAATGCTCACTGAATGTATTTCGAGCTGAATCTTTGTGTGATATTTTGACAGCTTCCAAAATATTGGACATGGTGGCTGCTCACATTGTTGCTGAAGTGACATCTGGTAAAAATGCTGAAGCTTTATGGGCCCTGTTCTCTCATTTGTGCCTCAGTGGCTTGTTTTTTTATGCGCTTGAAGTTACGCACATTCCTCTTATTCCTATTCAGCCATCTAGCCTGAGAACAAAATTATAGGCAAAAGTGCTTAAGTCGTGAAGGAATGCGGGATCATTAAAGAATAATAATAATAATACCTGGGATTTATATAGCGCTTTTCTAAGTACCCAAAGTCGCTTTACATGTAGAACCCATCATTCATTCACACCTTGTGGTGGTAAGCTACTTTTATAGCCACAGCTGCCCTAGGGTAGACTGACGGAAGCGTGGCTGCAATTTGCGCCAACGGCCCCTCCGACCACCACCTATCATTCATCATTCATCATTCAATTCACCGGTGTGAGTGGCACCGGGGGAAAAGGGTGAAGTGTCCCGCCCAAGGACACAACGGCAGCGATTTTTGGATGGTAAGAGGCGGGGAGCGAACCTGCAACCCTCAGGTTTCTGGCACGGTTGCTTTACCCACTACGCCAGGCCGCCCCAAGAATGAAGTGGTCTTTGCCGTGACACCTTTTTTTTTCTTGGCTGTGTGAACATTTGCATCATAGAGTTGTACGTACACACGTGAAAGTCAGAGAAAACCTTGAAAAAGATAACACTTCAAATTTTAAAAGGCCGTATCAATCCAACCATCCATCCATCCGTCTTCAACCGCTTATCCGGAATCGGGTCGTGGGGACAACAGCTCCAGCAGAGAGCCGCAGACTTCCCTCTCCAGAGCAACATTAGCGACTTCCTCCTGGGGAATCCCGAAGCGTTCCCAGGCCAGAGAGGAGATGTAATCCCCCCATCTGGTCCTTGGCCTGCCGCGGGGTCTCCTCCCAGTTGGACGTGCAACGAGGACCTCCCTAGGGAGACGCTCGTGAGGCATCCGCACGAGATGCCCGAACCACCTAAGTTGGTTCCTTTCCAAGCGAAGGAGCAGCGGCTCTACTCCGAGTCTCTCTCGGGTGACTGAACTTCTCACCCTATCTCTAAGGGAGATGCCAGCCACCCTTCTGAGGAAACTCATTTCGGCCGCTTGTATCCGCGATCTTATTCTTTCGGTCATGACCCACACTTCATGACCATAGGTGAGAGTAGGAATGTAGATAGCTCGGTAGACCGAGAGCTTTGCCTTCTGGCTCAGCTCTCTTTTCGTCACAACAGTGCGGCAGAGAGACTGCAATACTGCCCCGGCTGCTCCGATTCTCCGGCTGATTTCCTTCTCCATCTCTCCCTCACTCGTGAACAAGACTCCGAGATACTTAAACTCCTCCACCTGGTTCAGAGTCTCATCCTCTACCTGGACTGTACAAATCGGTTTCCTGCTGAGAACCATGGCCTTAGATTTGGAGATGCTGATCCTCATTCCAGCCACTGAACACTCGGCTGCGAACCGATCCAGTGAGAGCTGAAAGTCCCGAACCGAAGGTGCCATCAGGACCACATCATCTGCAAACAGCAGTGACGCAACCTTTAGCCCCCCGAGACGTATACCCTCTCCGCTATGGTCACGACTCTGCCTAGAAATCCTGTCCATGAAAATCACAAAGAGGATAGGTGACAGAGCGCAGCCCTGGCGGAGACCAACCCCCACTGGAAACGGATCCGACTTACATCCAAGCACCCGGACACAACTCTCGCTTTGGTTGTACAGAGATTGGATGGCCCTCAGCAGGGTTCCTCTCACTCCGTACACCCTCAGCACCTCCCACAAGATCTCCCGGGGGACCCGGTCATACGCCTTCTCCAAATCCACAAAGCACATGTAGACTGGATAGGCATACTCCCAGGCCTTCTCCAGGATTCCCGCAAGAGTAAAGAGCTGGTCAGTTGTTCCACGATCAGGACGGAATCCACATTGCTCCTCTTGAATCTGAGGTTGGACTATCAATCCAAGCAGTGCTTGTGATACAGTGTGTGTATGCACGCTACAACAGCTTCTTCTTCTTGGCTGAATGGGAAGCATAATCTGTAGGTGAAACTTTATTGACTTGTTATTATAGACAGAGGGGTTTATTAGACATTTGTCTGTGTGTGTGTGTGTGTGTGTGTGTGTGTGTGTATTTGTACAGGTCGGAGATCATGACAGTTTGATATCAACTGTCAAAAAAATCAATCGGATAAATTGATAGACGCTACATTATATATGTATTTCCTATTATATAGTCACATAGTTAAATGATCACGATCCAAATCAAATCATTGCATTGAAGTTAGTATCAACACGGCCTTCTGCCTCGGTCACACTTATCAAATAACGATTATGAAAGATTTTTGATAGTAAATTGAGAGTGGCATTATGGCATACTTGCCAACCCTCCCGAATTTTCCGGGAGACTCCCGAAATTCAGCGCCTCTCCCGAAAACCTCCCGGAACAAATATTCTCCCGAAAATCTCCCGATTTTCAGCCAGAGCTGGAGGCCACGCCCCCTCAGCTCTATGCGGACCTGAGTGAGGACAGCCTTTTTTCACGACGGGAGGACAACAGGGTGACAAGAACTAAATCATCCAGACTAGAGATCAATTGTATTATTATGTTTATCTTAGCCCTGCGATGAGGTGGCGACTTGTCCAGGGTGTACCCCGCCTTCCGCCCGATTGTAGCTGAGATAGGCTCCAGCGCCCCCCGCGACCCCAAAATGGAATAAGCGGTAGAAAATGGATGGATGGATGGATGTTTATCTTACCTAAAAATAAATATATTTATTAATTAAAAAAAAAATTGTTACTATATTTTGCTAAAAACATCAAAATTAATTGTATTTTTATGTTTTATTTTTTCCGACTCCTTATTGCATCCAGCCATAGAATTATACATTAAAATAAACATATTTGAAATAATTAATTTTAAATGATCATAATAATGTATTTAAAATGACCATATTTAATTATTAAAATAATTGCTTGTTTATCAACAACTTTAGCATTTTATTCATTACATTTTGAAGCTCTCAGAAGCCAAGTTATGTTATATTCCTTAATATTTATTTATGCAAGTTTGAAGTATCAATTATCTAAACACTGTTTTGTTTGCATATTTTCAGGATGTATATATATATATATATATATATATATATATATATATATATATATATACATATATATATATATGAAATACTTGACTTGGTGAATATATATATATATGAAATACTTGACTTGGTGAATTCTAGCTGTCAATATACTCCTCCCCTCTTAACCACGCCCCCAACCACGCCCTGCCTCCAACCCCCCACCTCCTGAAATCGGAGGTCTCAAGTTTGGCAAGTATGCACTAGTGTGCCGCGGCACAGTGGTTGAAAAGCACTGGTGTAAAGAACAGCCAGTGTTATGCAAAACATGAATGTCCAATGCAAAGGATTCTGGTTCTCAGGAGGATATAATGATCAGAATTAGAATCAGAATAGTTTTTATTGCTAATGTTTGAGAATGGGTTCACAAAAAGTAGGAATTTTTCTTGGTACAATCGTGCAACATAAAACACATAACACAGAATAGGAATAAAAATGAGCTGTAACTGAGCTATCAGAGCTTGTTATTGTTCGTGAGTCTGATGGCTGAGGGGAAAAAACTGTTCAGTTGGCGGGAGGTGTGGGTCTGGATGGACCGTAGTCTCCTGCCTGAGGGGAGAGGGGAGAATAGTTTGTGTCCAGGGTGAGAAGAGTCAGCTGTGATCCGACCCACACGCCTCCTGGTCCTGGAGGAGAACAGGTCCTGGAGGGATGGGAGCCTGCAGCCAATCATCTTCTCAGTAGCACGTACCATGCGCTGCAATCGGACTTGGGCACCGGGGAACCACACAGGGATGGAGGAGGTGAGGATGGACTCGATGATGGTCGTCTAGAACTGCACCAGCATCTTGGTCGGCACCTTAAGTTTCCTCAGCTGCCGCAGGAAGTAAATCCTCTGCTGGGCCTTCTTGATGAGGGAGCTCCCACTTGAGGTCCTGGGTGATGGTGGTGCCCAGGAAACGGAAGGAGTCCAGGATGGAGACGGGGGTGGGAGAATCCATCAGGGTGAGGGCGAATGGTGAGGCTGTGACTTTCCTGAAGTCCATGATCATCTCCACTGTCTTCTGGGCGTTCAGCTCATCATATTATAATATTATCATCAATCCATCCAACATCAATCAATCAATCAATCAATCAAAGTTCATTTATACACAAGTGTCTAAAAGGGCTGCACAAGCCACAACGACATCCTTGGCTCAGATTCCACATCAGGGCAAGAAAAAAACTCTACGACCCTGCACTTTTTAATGTCCAAACATAATGTTACGGTATTGAATGGAGACAAGTCAAGCATTAGCGCCAGGCGGAAAACGACCGCTCGAGCTCCAGCTTGTCCCTTCAGACGGCCCACAAGATGACTGATTGGCTTTGTGGGGTTTCCTTCTTCCCAACGTAACAATTATTGACAGCACCCAGCAACTGACCAATAAACGGTCAGATACCAAATAAGAGCTCCAGTTGGCCTCCACATGTGAAGCGACTGGAATGAGAATTAGCACCTCAAAGTCCGAGTCCACGGTTCTCACCCGGGAAAGGGTGGAGTGCCATCTCCGAGTTGGGAAGGAGATTTTGCCCCAAGTGGAGCAGTTCAAGAATCTCGGAGTCTTGTTCACGAGTGAGGGGAGAGTAGATCGTGAGATCGACAGGCGGATTGGTGCGGCGTCTTCAGTATTGTGGACGGTGTATCGATCCGTTGTGGTGAATAAGGAGCTGAGCCGGAAGGCAAAGCTCTCAATTTACCGGTCGAGCTACGTTCCCATCCTCACCTATGGTCATGAGCTTTGGGTCATGACCGAAAGGACAAGATCACGGGTACAAGCGGCCCAAATGAGTTTCCTCCGCCGGGTGGCGGGGCTCTCCCTTAGAGATAGGGTGAGAAGCTCTGTCATCCGGGGGGAGCTCAAAGTAAAGCTGCTGCTCCTCCACATGGAGAGGAGCCAGATGAGTCAGGTCTGGTCCGGCAGGAGACTACGGGAAGACCCAGGACACGTTGGGAAGTCTATGTCTCGGGATCTCGGGATTTATCTTGATAGATTGAAAATGAACACCAATAAGTTGACTGATGAAATACATACAAATACATTATTAACCGCACCACGTAAGTGTAAAAAAACAACCTAACAACATTATGATTTGTACATTTGTGCTTGTTCTATTTTTAAACAAAGAAAACAATCTGAAGTTGTCTTCATTTTTAAGTTATCATGCTGTGATTTTAACCACTTGAGAGTAGATTTTTCTCCCTGACCTAAACCCTTTGAACCCCGTCCCTTATACGCAAGCCAGTTTCTCCTCCACTTCTGAAATGATGTCAATGGGAGGGAGCCTTTAACCTCACAAATGTCCCTCTGGATAAATGGATGGACCAACAAATTTCACAGACTCCACCATGCTGAACAACGTTTTAGCAGATGAGCCAAAGCAAAAACTACAGAAAAACCCTGATGGGTTTTGGATGGCATATTTTATTGCGCTTGTTGAGGAAAAGCTGGTTCTAAATTCTAATGGGCCGATAGAAATAAAATCAATGACTTTGATAGTGCGTATGTGTCAAGGTGTGACCTGTTCAGGTGACCTTGGAGGCCTATCCCGCACGAGCACCTGAATGTGGCCATCGCTGCTCCGCTTTCCCGACAGATCAATAGCCTCAGATCCTGCAGTCAGCCTCTCAGGCTTTACAGCGGGTCGATAACCGACATCCTCTTCTTGGATGCAAAGTTACATTAAATCTTCAATCAAAAAAAAAAAAAATACATAATTGCCACTGAAAGCCGGCTGCAATCATCCAGCAGGGTTACCAGCCCGTCTTTTGCACTTCCCGCCACAGTTCTCTCTACAGCAGTGTTTTTCAACCTTTTTTGAGCCAAGGCACATTTTTTGCGTTGAAAAAAATGCGGAGGCACACCACCAGCAGAAATCATTAAAAAAGGAAACTCAGTTGACAGTAAAAAGTCGTTGTCGCAATTGTTGGATATGACTTTAGACCATAACCATGCATGCATGACTATAGCTCTTGTCTCAAAGTAGGTGTACTGTCACCACCTGTCACATCATGCCCTGACTTATTTGGAGTTTATTGCTGTTTTCCTGTGTGTAGTGTTTTAGTTCTTGTCTTGCACTCCTATTTTGGTGACTTTTTCTCTCTTTTGGTATTTTCCTGTAGCAGTTTCATGTCTTCCTTTGAGCGATATTTCCCGTATCTACAAACCCCGTTTCCATATGAGTTGTGAAATTGTGTTAAATGTAAATATAAACGGAATACAATGATTTGCAAATCATTTTCAACCCATATTCAGTTGAATGCACTACAAAGACAACATATTTGATGTTCAAACTCATAAACTTTATTTTTTTTTTGCAAATACTAATTAACTTAGAATTTCATGGCTGCAACACGTGCCAAAGTAGTTGGGAAAGGGCATGTTCACCACTGTGTTACATCACCTTTTCTTTTAACAACACCCAATAAACGATTGGGAACTGAGGAAACTAATTGTTGAAGCTTCTCAGGTG
Source organism: Nerophis lumbriciformis (assembly GCF_033978685.3). Taxonomy (NCBI): domain Eukaryota; kingdom Metazoa; phylum Chordata; class Actinopteri; order Syngnathiformes; family Syngnathidae; genus Nerophis; species Nerophis lumbriciformis. The sequence continues at coordinate 713,472 of NC_084582.2, read as the reverse complement.
GAATTCTTTCCCATTCTTGTTTTATGTAGAGCTTCAGTCGTTCAACAGTCCGGGGTCTCCGCTGTCGTATTTTACGCTTCATAATGCGCCACACATTTTCGATGGGAGACAGGTCTGGACTGCAGGCGGGCCAGGAAAGTACCCGCACTCTTTTTTTACGAAGCTACGCTGTTGTAACACGTGCTGAATGTGGCTTGGCATTGTCTTGCTGAAATAAGCAGGGGCGTCCATGAAAAAGACGACGCTTAGATGGCAGCATATGTTGTTCCAAAACCTGTATGTACCTTTCAGCATTAATGGTGCCTTCACAGATGTGTAAGTTACCCATGCCTTGGGCACTAATGCACCCCCATACCATCACAGATGCTGGCTTTTCAACTTTGCGTCGATAACAGTCTGGATGGTTCGCTTCCCCTTTGGTCCGGATGACACGATGTCGAATATTTCCAAAAACAATTTGAAATGTGGACTCGTCAGACCACAGAACACTTTTCCACTTTGCATGAGTCCATCTTAGATGATCTCGGGCCCAGAGAAGCCGGCGGCGTTTCTGGATGTTGTCGATAAATGGCTTTTGCTTTGCATAGTAGAGCTTTAACTTGCACTTACAGATGTAGCGACAAACTGTATTTAGTGACAGTGGTTTTCTGAAGTGTTCCTGAGCCCATGTGGTGATATCCTTTAGAGATTGATGTCAGTCTTTGATACAGTGCCGTCTGAGGGATCGAAGGTCACGGTCATTCAATGTTAGTTTCCGGCCAGTCACGGGGAGTGACTTTTCCAGATTCTCTGAACCTTTTGATGATATTATGGACCGTAGATGTTGAAATCCCTCAATTTCTTGCAATTGCACTTTGAGAAACGTTGTTCTTAAACTGTTTGACTATTTGCTCACGCAGTTGTGGACAAAGGGGTGTACCTCGCCCCATCCTTTCTTGTGAAAGACTGAGCATTTTTTGGGAAGCTGTTTTTATACCCAATCATGGCACCCACCTGTTCCCAATTAGCCTGCACACCTGTGGGATGTTCCAAATAAGTGTTTGATGAGCATTCCTCAACTTTATCAGTATTTATTGCCACCTTTCCCAACTTCTTTGTCACGTGTTGCTGGCATCAAATTCTAAAGTTAATGATTGCTTGCAAAAAAATGTTTTTTTTTATCAGTTTGAACATCAAATATGTTGTCTTTGTAGCATATTCAACTGAATATGGGTTGAAAAGGATTTGCAAATCATTGTATTCCGTTTATATTTACATCTAACACAATTTCCCAACTCATATGGAAACAGGGTTTGTACTTTGTTTTCGCAATCAAGACTAGTTCAGTTGTTTTTATCCTTCTTTGTGGGGGACATTGTTTATTGTCATGTCATGCTCGGATGTACTTTGTGGGCGCCGTCTTTGCTCCATACGCTGTAAGTCTTTGCTGTTGTCCAGCATTCTGTTTTTGTTTACTCTGTAGCCAGTTCAGTTTTAGTTTAGTTCTGCATAGCCTTCCCTAAGCTTCAATGCCTTTTTTTAGGGGCACTCACCTTTTGTTTATTTTTGGTTTAAGCATTAGATACCTTTTTACCTGCACGCTGCCTCCCGCTGTTTCCGACATCTACAAAGCAATTAGCTACCGGATGTCACCTACTGATATGGAAGAGTATTACACGGTTACTCTGCCGAGCTCTAGACAGCACTGATACTCAACAACAACACATCATTTGCAGACTATAATTACTGGTTTGCAAAAAATATTTTGAACCCAAATAGGTGAAATGAGATCATCTCCCACGGCACACCTGACTGTATCTCGCAGTGGTTGAAAAACACTGCTCAACAGTATGAAACATTTCTGACAGCATGATTACAGCCTTTGTAATAGGAAATGACTCTGAGAAGAACTCCGAAATGTCTGACCAGAAAAGGTGGTCGTTCGGTGCAATAATGGAGACATGATGTAAAAACAGGTTTGTCTTCCAGTGAATGAAATGATTAAACTGCATGAGAAGACTATTCTTCTGCGGGTGGAAGCGCTGTTGTCTGGAGTTCCACACCAAGAGGCGGGATCATTTCAGAACGGGACGGCTGCAACGGAAAGATGACATCTTCAACTCATCTCTTTCATGTGGAAAAACATCCCAGCTCGGAGACATGGTGCCTGCAGCCCGGTCTCCATAAATATCTCCCGCTTTATTTCATCTAATTTTAGATGAGTGACATGTCAGAGTTGAATAAACACAAGGGAAGGGAGTGGGGGGGGGGGGATGGCTGACTAATGACAGGACTTATGGTCTTTCTCCTTAGGCTCACATCTTCTGTCATTTGCATATCGTTGTGATGGCAAGTTAGCGAATCCTCGGGGGGTTACGCTACAATAGCTCGTCGCTTTTATTGGCACTTAATACGCAGAGGAGTGTAAATGATCTGGCCTAACACTGGCCGTCTGTGGTCATACTGGAAATAATTGACTCCAATGCTGCTGATGTCCAATAAAGTGAGATTGAATCCAGAAATGTAAATGTTTCTTCAATGTTTATTTATATAGCCCTAAATCACAAGTGTCTCAAAGGGCTGCACAATCCACAACCACATCCTCGGTTCAGAGCCCACATAGGGGCAAGGAAAAACTCACAACCCAGTGGGATGTCAATATGAATGACTATGAGAAACCTCGGAGAGGACCGCATATGTGGGTGGTCCCCCTAGGGGAGACCGGATGCAATGGACGTCGAGTGGGTCTAGCATAATTTTGTGAGAGTCCAGTCCATATTGGATCTAACATAATAGTGAGAGTCCAGTCCATAGTGGATCTAACATAATAGTGAAAGTCCAGTCCATAGTGGATCTAACATAATAGTAAGAGTCCAGTCCATAGTGGATCTAACATAATAGTGAGAGTCCAGTCCATAGTGGATCTAACATAATAGTGAAAGTCCAGTCCATAGTGGATCTAACATAATAGTGAGAGTCCAGTCCAAAGTGGATCTAACATAATAGTGAGAGTCCAGTCCATAGTGGATCTAACATAATAGTGTGAGAGTCCAGTCCATAGTGGATCTAACATAATAGTGTGAGTCCAGTCCATAGTGGATCTAACATAATAGTGAGAGTCCAGTTCATAGTGGATCTAACATATTAGTGAGAGTCCAGTCCATAGTAGATCTAACATAATAGTGAGAGTCCAGTCCATAGTGGATATAACATAATAGTGAGAGTCCAGTCCATAGTGGATCTAACATAATAGTGAGAGTCCAGTCCATAGTGGATCTAACATAATAGTGAGAGTCCAGTTCATAGTGGATCCAACATATTAGTGAGAGTCCAGTCCATAGTAGATCTAACATAATAGTGAGAGTCCAGTCCATAGTGGATATAACATAATAGTGAGAGTCCAGTCCATAGTGGATCTAACATAATAGTGAGAGTCCAGTCCATAGTGGATCTAACATAATAGTGAGAGTCCAGTCCATAGTGGATCTAACATAATAGTGAGAGTCCAGTTCATAGTGGATCTAACATATTAGTGAGAGTCCAGTTCATAGTGGATCTAACATATTAGTGAGAGTCCAGTCCATAGTAGATCCAACATAATAGTGAGAGTCCAGTCCATAGTGGATCTAACATAATAGTGTGAGAGTCCAGTTCATAGTGGATCTAACATAATAGTGAGAGTCCAGTCCATAGTGGATCTAACATAATAGTGAGAGTCCAGTCCATAGTGGATCTAACATAATAGTGAGAGTCCAGTCCATAGTGGATCTAACATAATAGTGAGAGTCCAGTCCATAGTGGATCTAACATATTAGTGAGAGTCCAGTCCATAGTAGATCTAACATAATAGTGAGAGTCCAGTCCATAGTGGATCTAACATAATAGTGAGAGTCCAGTCCATAGTGGATATAACATAATAGTGAGAGTCCAGTCCATAGTGGATATAACATAATAGTGAGAGTCCAGTCCATAGTGGATCTAACATAATAGTGAGAGTCCAGTCCATAGTAGATCTAACATAATAGTGAGAGTCCAGTCCATAGTGGATATAACATAATAGTGAGAGTCCAGTCCATAGTGGATCTAACATAATAGTGAGAGTCCAGTCCATAGTGGATCTAACATAATAGTGAGAGTCCAGTCCATAGTAGATCTAACATAATAGTGAGAGTCCAGTCCATAGTGGATATAACATAATAGTGAGAGTCCAGTCCATAGTGGATCTAACATAATAGTGAGAGTCCAGTCCATAGTGGATCTAACATAATAGTGAGAGTCCAGTCCATAGTGGATCTAACATAATAGTGAGAGTCCAGTTCATAGTGGATCTAACATATTAGTGAGAGTCCAGTTCATAGTGGATCTAACATATTAGTGAGAGTCCAGTCCATAGTAGATCCAACATAATAGTGAGAGTCCAGTCCATAGTGGATCTAACATAATAGTGTGAGAGTCCAGTTCATAGTGGATCTAACATAATAGTGAGAGTCCAGTCCATAGTGGATCTAACATAATAGTGAGAGTCCAGTCCATAGTGGATCTAACATAATAGTGAGAGTCCAGTCCATAGTGGATCTAACATAATAGTGAGAGTCCAGTCCATAGTGGATCTAACATATTAGTGAGAGTCCAGTCCATAGTAGATCTAACATAATAGTGAGAGTCCAGTCCATAGTGGATCTAACATAATAGTGAGAGTCCAGTCCATAGTGGATATAACATAATAGTGAGAGTCCAGTCCATAGTGGATCTAACATAATAGTGAGAGTCCAGTCCATAGTGGATCTAACATAATAGTGAGAGTCCAGTCCATAGTGGGGCCAGCAGGAGACCATCCCGAGCGGAGATGGGTCAGCAGCTCAGAGATGACCCCAGCCGATGCACAGGCGAGCGGTCCACCCCGGGTCCCGACTCTGGACATCCAGCACTTCATCCATGGCCACCGGACCTGTGCCCCCCCCTCCACAAGGGAGAGGGGGGCAGAGGAGAAAATAAAATAAACGGCAGATCAACTGGTCTAAAAAGGGGGTCTATTTAAAGGCTGAGTATACATTCTTAAACTTCAATTTAGACCAGACCTCTATTTTGTATCTCGCATACATTTCTAGATCAACTAATGAGCACGATACACAAAGTTCCTGTACCAACAAGTTTTCACCATGCAATGTTACAATAAAAAAACCAAGTAATCTTTTTTTTTTTTTTTTTTTTTTCTGCTGCCAGTGTCTGTATCCTCTGTAAAACCTTCAGAATAAAAGCACATTCACAACTTGAATTGCCGACCTTTAGTTTTGTCATTATGGGCTCTCAAATTTTAATATAGGACTATTTATATCAACAGTTAGATATGTTTCTGTTTACCGGTTTCCCACCTTTTTCTGTAAGTGAAGTGAAGTGAATTACATTTATATAGCGCTTTTTCTCAAGTGACTCAAAGCGCTTTACATAGTGAAACCCAATATCTATCATTTAAAGCAGTGTGGGTGGCACTGGGAGCAGGTGGGTAAAGTGTCTTGCCCAAGGACACAACGGCAGTGACTAGGATGGCAGAAGCGGGGATCGAACCTGCAACCCTCAGGTTGCTAGCACGGCCGCTCTACCAACCGAGCTATACCGCCCCCAATCTTTTTCTGTAAGGGGCGCCGGAAGTTGGCAGACCCGTCAGCAATCCCGTTCTGTCTCCCTGTAATGTTTGTCTGCTCTTGAATGGAATTGTGCTGAAAATCTCAATTTCCCCTTGGGGATTAATAAAGTATTTCTGATTCTGATTCTGAAATAGTTTTCATATTACACCGACAGAGACACTGGAATGGTGTGTTATTGTTTGTGCTACGGTGCCATCTTTTGGATGAGTTCGCTCACTGCAGGTGCTGTGGGTCTGAACATGTACTTCCTGTTTCGTGCCTTGACCCGGAAGTTTAACCGTCCGTAGCGTTTCTGCTCGAAAGGATTCTTCATTCACACTCCAAGCAACGTTTGTAAGTTTTACAATGTAACTTAAACAATTCATACTGTCAAGACGTGGACTATGGGATGTCTGTTTTCCCGAGATGCAAGTAAAGTTGGACTGGACATGGCTTGAAGGTAAGTACATATTTATTTTAACACTAACAAAAGGTACAAAACTAAAGGCGCGCACAAAGGCGGAGAACAAACTTGACTAATGAAACAAAAACTAGCACTTGGGCAAAAAGCTATGAACATGAAACAAATAAACACTTACTGTGACAAGAATATAGACAAAACTCACTTGGCATGGAACTATGGTAGCATGGGTAACATGGGTAGCAGAAGTCAAACAGAGTTAATGTCGCCAGGCTGACTTCCTGGCAGCTATGGGCTTAAATAATACAGACATGATTGACAACAGGTGCGCGAGTGCAAAACGTGAAACAGGTGACACTAATGGTCGCTATGGTGACAAAACAAACAAGAGTGCACAAAGAGTCCAAAAACCAAACCGAACATAACCAAAACAAAACATGATCACACAGACATGACACATACTTACTAAACCGTTCCATGTGTGATGTCTGTAGGAGTGTTTTCGTGCATATTTGTACGTGCAATCGTAATGTAATCCAGCTTGCATTGCTAGCATTAGCGAATATGCTAACACGTTTACCAGCGTCTGTGTTAGTATTATTAACTTACAATGGCATTCTTTTCATATTGTTTCAGTTTCGTAAATTTCTCAAAATGTCACCGTGGAGTTATTGAGTCTGTTTAGCTGACTGGAAAGTTAGCTCCCACAGTTACTAGGTCCATGACATTTTTATTTTGTTTGTACTGTTGTTTTACAGGCACCGTTTGGAAACCCATCCATCCATCCATCCATCTTCTTCCGCTTATCCGAGGTCGGGTCGCGGGGGCAGCAGCCTAAGCAGGGAAGCCCAGACTTTCCTCTCCCCAGCCACTTCGTCCAGCTCCTCCCGGGGAATCCCGAGGCGTTCCCAGGCCAGCCAGGAGACATAGTCTTCCCAACGTGTCCTGGGTCTTCCCCTTGGCCTCCTACCAGTCGGACGTGTCCGAAACACCTCCCGAGGGAGGCGTTCGGGTGGTATCCTGACCAGATGCCCGAACCACCTCATCTGGCTCCTCTCGATGTGGAGGAGCAGCGGCTTTACTTTGAGCTCCCCCCGGATGACAGAGCTTCTCACCCTATCTCTAAGGGAGAGCCCCGCCACCCGGCGGAGGAAACTCATTTCGGCCGCTTGTACCCGTGATCTTGTCCTTTCGGTCATGACCCAAAGCTCATGACCATAGGTGAGGATGGAAACGTAGATCGACCAGTAAATCGAGAGCTTTGCCTTCCGGCTCAGCTCCTTCTTCACCACAACGGATCAATACAGCGTTCGCATTACTGAAGACGCCGCACCGACCCGCCTGTCGATCTCACCATCCACTCTTCCCTCACTCGTGAGCAAGACTCCGAGGTACTTGAACTCCTCCACTTGGGGCTAAGAGGGGAGGAGTATATTTACAGCTAGAATTCACCAAGTCAAGTATTTCATACATATATATATATATATATATATATATACATAAGAAATACTTGACTTTCAGTGAATTCTAGCTGTATATATATTTATTTTATTATATATATATATATATATATAAATAAAAGAAATACTTGAATTTCAGTATTCATTTATTTACACATATACACACACATAACACTCATCTACTCATTGTTGAGATAAGGGTTGAATTGTCCATCCTTGTTCTATTCTCTGTCACTATTTTTCTAACCATGCTGAACACCCTTTCGCAGGTACCCAGAAAGGTTTTGAGTACCACCAAAAAAACTGAATCTCTGAAGACAGTATAACAATCTGTGTTAAAGGTGTACAAATACTGTTTGTATAATAAGCATGTTATTTTTTTACAAATGAGGGTTAAGAGTTCAGTACTAAAAAAAAAAAAAAGAATGTGGCTTAAGTACAGTTTTTTATTTGAGCTGCTGCATTTTTTGGTTGGGTTGTTTATTTATTTTGAGTAACTTCTATACATTTCTAAAAGGGGAATAATGTAATAGAGTTATCTATGTTTGTCTGTTGCCATCTCCTGGTGAATGTTGGCTATAGCGTACTGGGGTTACTTTTTGGTTGGCCAACGATTTACGTGGTGTTACGCCCCCTCCAGCATGGAGCTGGAGGGGGCGTGAATTTCGGGAGATTTTCGGGAGAAAATTTGTCCCGGGAGGTTTTCAGGAGAGGCGCTGAATTTCGGGAGTCTCCCGGAAAATCCGGGAGGGTTGGCAAGTATGCTCGTGACGTGTCACTTGTTTTGTACAATACCAGTGCAAAACATACGCTGAACGAACATTTGCAATACCGCAAACTGCCGGGTAACGCTAAAAACGTATTAGGTACGTGACTTACCCGGCAGTAATTCTAGGCATGCGCTAATTATTTTGCGAATTGAGTTTGACCCTGCGGTAAATCGAGGCATGCACATACTATATACCCGGCGGCAATTCAAGGAAATACGGTAACCACGTCATACTCCATATCAGTAGGTGGCAGCAGGTAGTTAATTGCTTTGTAAAAGTCGGAATGTGTCGGGTGAGACAAGGATGGTTTGTTGTGATCCCAATATGCAGACCACAAAAGGAGACAATGTGCAGGTAAAAAGGTATGTAATGCTTAAACAAAAAATTAACAAAAGGGAAAGGCAATGGCTATGCAAAACGAAAGTAAAACTGAACTGGCTACAAAGTAAACAGAAACAGAATGCTGGACGACAGCAAAAACTTACAGCGTCCACAAAATACATCCGTTCTTGACATGACAATCAACAATGTCCACACAAAGAAGGATAGCAACAATGTAAATAGTCTTGCTTGCTAACACAAACCAGGTGTGCAGCATAAAGGAAGACACGAAACTGCTACAGAAAAACACCAACAAAACAGGAAGGGCCACCAAAATAACAGCGCAAGACAAGAACTAAAACACCACACACAGGAAAACACCAACAAACTCAAAATAAGGCACGACGACCTGGTGGAGTTTCATTTTTTAACGTTTTCTGCTAGTGGTGTGCCTCCGGATTTTTTAATGAGATAAATGTGCCTTGCCTCAAAAAAGGTTGAAAAACTCTGCTTTAGACCTTTTAAGGCACGGCAACGGTTTAAGCTAACGTTGGTTAACACAGTGATTAATAACTTCCGGCCAGATATCCTTAATTATTTAAATGTTGCAGAGATGAAGAATTATGTCAAGCAATGCTATTAGTCAGCATCACTCTGGAACCAGGTGATGGAAATCCATGTTATTTTTCATTTTGAGTCGGCTCAGTGTAGTGGAAAAGGGGTATAAAGGGATCAAACCCAACCTCACATAGTACAATGAGTTCTGGTGAAAGTTAACCGTTTTCGGCTCTACTCTGATGCTAATTTAAAGGGGAACATTATCACCAGACCTATGTAAGCGTCAATATATACCTTGATGTTGCAGAAAAAAGACCATATCTTTTTTTAACCGATTTCCCAACTCTAAATGGGTGAATTTTGGCGAATTAAACGCCTTTCTATTATTCGCTCTCGGAGCGATGACGTCACAACGGGAAGCAATCCGCCATTTTCTCACTTTCGTTGGTGTGTTGTCGGAGGGTGTAACAACACGAACAGGGACGGATTCAAGTTGCACCAGTGGCAAGAAATTGGCCGAAATGTGTTCAAAATACGAGGCTGTGGGGAAAGCCGACGAAATGGTCAGTCGTTTGTTCCGCACACTTTACCGACAAAAGCTATGCTACGACAGAGATGGCAAGAATGTGTGGATATCCTGCGACACTCAAAGCAGATGCTGACATCAACTCCAAAACTGGACAGATCAGCTTTCAGGAAAAGAGAGCGGATGAGGGTATGTCTACAGAATATATTAATTGATGAAAACTTTATTCATTACTCGCGGTTTTACGTAAATTATTATACATAAACTGTGTTTACCAATAATCTAGCTTAAAAACATTTATTTTTTTCAATCATTCGAGTACATTCGGGTAGTCTTGTGTAATGCAGTATTTTGTGTCTATTTAGGTATGGTTAACCTGAGTGCTGAAGTCGTGGGAAAATATATGTTCTTAGCGTGCCTGAAATGGGCTGTCTGCACTCTCAAAGTGCATGTTGTTGCCAAATGTATTTCATATGCTGTAAACCTAGTTCATAGTTGTTAGTTTCCTTTAATGCCAAACAAACACATACCAATCGTTGGTTAGAAGGCGATCGCCGAATTCGTCCTCGCTTTCTCCCGTGTCGCTGGCTGTCGTGTGGTTTTCGTGGGTTTCGCTTGCATACGGTTCAAACCGATATGGCTCAATAGCTTCAGTTTCTTCTTCAATTTGGTTTTCGCTACCTGCCTCCACACTACAACCATCCGTTTCAATACATGCGTAATCTGTTGAATCGCTTAAGCCGCTGAAATCCGAGTCTGAATCCGAGCTAATGTCGCTATAGCTTGCTGTTCTTTCCGCCATGTTTGTTTGTGTTGGCTTCACTATGTGACGTCACAGGAAAATGGACGGGTGTATATAACGATGGTTAAAATCAGGCACTTTGAAGCTTTTTTAGGGATATTGCGTGATGGGTAAAATTATGAAAAAAAACTTCGAAAAATAAAATAAGCCACTGGGAACTGATTTTTAATGGTTTTAACCCTTCTGAAATTGTGATAATGTTCCCCTTTAAGGCAGCTAACTTGGGACATACAATTGGAAGGTTGTCTTTCTCTAAATCTGGATATTGTCACGTTCCTCGCCTTGACGCAGCCCTTACAGCGTTTTTTTTTCTTAGTCATTGAGGACACGGTCCGTCCCAGGAGAGAAGAGGCACTGCTTCATTCATCATCACACAGGCTGTCTTAGGCCCTCGCACAATGCCGCACGCTCTGTGGATGCAAACACGGAAAACTGCAGAAGTCTGTTTGCTATAAATAGCGTGCACATTGTACACTCTTAAGTGTTTGAAAATGTCATTTTGGATTCTGGTTGTAGTTTTCAGGGGTAAAGAACTGTTATGGGTCAGAGTGAGACCGGTTGTGAATATTCTAGTTACGTTATAGGGTAAACATTAGCGTATATTGCAGTATAGGCCTACTGTAGTTTGACTACTTCACAATAATGACATTGCAGTGTTACCTTTACTGTAACTACTTGTGAGTAATTTGAGATACAACTTGTCTCTCAGCTTTTTGGTATGCTTTAAGCTGCGAGCTACTAGTATTTTCACAGCCGGTTGAAGTAGTATTTGTAACAGGGTTGGGCCAACTGAACAATAAAGAGTTGTTGGATCCACTATGGACTAGACCAGGGGTTCTTAACCTGGGTTCGGTGAGTCGGGCTTAGGGGTTCGGCGGAGGTCAAGACACACCCGACTCATCGTTTCCCTGATTTGCAGGTGTGTAATTTGTTGTGAGTTTATGCACTGTGTTGCTTTTGTTCTTTGAACAAGGTGATGCTCATGCACGCTTCATTTTGTGCACCAGTAAAAAAACATGGTAACACTTTAGTATGGGGAACATAGTCACCATTAATGAGTTGCTTATTAACATGCAAATTAGTAACATATTGGCTCTTAACTAGTCATTATTACTTATTAATACCTTATTCGGCATGGCCTTATTATAACCCTGACCCTAACCCTCTAACCCTAACCCTAACCCATACTTGCCAACCCTCCCGATTTTCCCAGGAGACTCCCGAATTTCAGTGCCCCTCCCGTAAATCTCCCGGGGCAACCATTCTCCCGAAATTCTCCCGATTTCCACCCGGACAACATTATTGGGGGCGTGTCTTAAAGGCACTGTCTTTAGCGTCCTCTACAACCTGTCTTCACGTCCGCTGTTCCTCCAAACAAACAGCGTGCCGGTCTAGTAACACAATATTTGCGGCTTTTACACACACTTAAGTGAATGCAGATCAACAGCCATACAGGTCACACTGAGGGTGGCCGTTTAAACAACATTAACACTGTTACAAATGTGCGCCACACTGTGAACCCACACCAAACAAGAATGACAAACACATTTCGGGAGAACATCCACACCGTAACACAACATAAACACAACAGAACAAATACCCAGAACCCCTTGCAGCACTAACTCTTCCGGGACGCTAAAATATACACCCCCCGCTACAACTAAACCCCACCCCCCAACCCCGCCCACCTCACCACCCTATCTCTCGAATTCGGAGGTCTCAAGGTTGGCAAGTATGCCCTAACCCTAACCAAATAACTCTAAATTAAGTCTTTGTTACTTAGAATATGTTCCCCTAGTGTCCAAATAACTCTAAATTAAGTCTTTATTACTTAGAATATGTTCCCCTAGTGTCCAAATAACTCTAAATTAAGTCTTTGTTACTTAGAATATGTTCCCCTAGTGTCCAAATAACTCTAAATTAAGTCTTTGTTACTTAGAATATATTTTACCCATACTAAAGTGTTACCAAAAACATATAACTTTGTCTTGAATTTGAAAAAAAAACCATTTTATTTGTCACTAAAGAAGTGTTGGGTGAATGCGCATATGAAACTGGTTGGGTTCGGTACCTCCAACAAGGTTAAGAACCACTGGACTAGACTCTCACAATATTATGCTAGATCCACTCGACGTCCATTGCACTGGTCGCCCGGAGGGGGGTGGTGACTGCCATCATATTGCAGTCTGCACGTATCTCTTATGTGTGACTGCCATCATATTGCAGTCTGCACGTATCTCTTATGTGTGACTGCCATCATATTGCAGTCTGCACGTATCTCTTATGTGTGACTGCCCTCATATTGCAGTCTACACATATCTCTTATGTATGACTGCCATCATATTGCAGTCTGCACGTATCTCTTATGTGTGACTGCCCTCATATTGCAGTCTACACATATCTCTTATGTATGACTGCCATCATATTGCAGTCTGCACGTATCTCTTATGTATGACTGCCATCATATTGCAGTCTGCACATATCTCTTATGTGTGACTGCCATCATATTGCAGTCTACACGTATCTCTTATGTGTGACTGTCATCATATTGCAGTCTACACATATCTCTTATGTATGACTGCCATCATATTGCAGTCTGCACGTATCTCTTATGTGTGACTGCCCTCATATTGCAGTCTACACATATCTCTTATGTATGACTGCCATCATATTGCAGTCTACACATATCTCTTATGTATGACTGCCATCATATTGCAGTCTGCACGTATCTCTTATGTATGACTGCCATCATATTGCAGTCTGCACATATCTCTTATGTGTGACTGCCATCATATTGCAGTCTACAAGTATCTCTTATGTATGACTGCCATCATATTGCAGTCTGCACGTATCTTTTATGTGTGACTGCCATCATATTGCAGTCTCCACGTATCTCTTATGTGTAACTGCTATCATATTGCAGTCTACACCTATCTCTTATGTGTGACTGCCATCATATTGCAGTCTACAAGTATCTCTTATGTATGACTGCCATCATATTGCAGTCTATACGTATTGCTTATGTGTGACTGCCAGCATATTGCAGTCTGCTCGTATTTCTTATGTATGACTGCCATCATATTGCAGTCTACATGTATCTCTGAGACTGCCATCATATTGCAGTCTGCACGTATCTCTTATGTGTGACTGCCATCATATTGCAGTCTACACGTATCTCTTAGACTGCCATCATATTGCAGTCTGCACGTATCTCTTATGTGTAACTGCCATCATATTGCAGTCTGCACGTATCTCTTATGTGTGACTGCCATCATATTGCAGTCTGCACGTATATTTTATGTGTGACTGCCATCATATTGCAGTCTCCACGTATCTCTTATGTGTGACTGCCATCATATTGCAGTCTGCACATATCTCTTATGTGTGACTGCCATCATATTGCAGTCTACACGTATCTTTTATGTGTGACTGCCATCATATTGCACTTTGCACGTATCTCTTATGTGTGACTGCCATGATATTGCAGTCTATACGTATCGCTTATGTATGACTGCCATCATATTGCAGTCTCCGCGTATCGCTTATGTGTGACTGCCATCATATTGCAGTATGCACATATCTCTTATGTGTGACTGCCATCATATTGCAGTCTACACCTATCGCTTATGTGTGACTGCCATCATATTGCAGTCTACACCTATCGCTTATGTGTGACTGCCATCATATTGCAGTCTACACGTATCGCTTATGTGTGACTGCCTTTATATTGCAGTCTACACGTATCTCTTATGTGTGACTGCCATCATATTGCAGTCTGCACGTAACGCTTATGTGTGACTGCCATCATATTGCAGTCTACACGTATCTCTTATGTATGACTGCCATCATATTGCAGTCTACACGTATCTCTTAGACTGCCATCATATTGCAGTCTGCACGTATCTCTTATGTGTGACTGCCCTCATATTGCAGTCTACACATATCTCTTATGTATGACTGCCATCATATTGCAGTCTGCACGTATCTCTTATGTGTGACTGCCATCATATTGCAGTCTACACGTATCTCTTATGTGTGACTGTCATCATATTGCAGTCTACAAGTATCTCTTATGTATGACTGCCATCATATTGCAGTCTGCACGTATCTTTTATGTGTGACTGCCATCATATTGCAGTCTACAAGTATCTCTTATGTATGACTGCCATCATATTGCAGTCTATACGTATTGCTTATGTGTGACTGCCAGCATATTGCAGTCTGCTCGTATTTCTTATGTATGACTGCCATCATATTGCAGTCTACATGTATCTCTGAGACTGCCATCATATTGCAGTCTGCACGTATCTCTTATGTGTGACTGCCATCATATTGCAGTCTGCACGTATCTCTTATGTGTGACTGCCCTCATATTGCAGTCTACACATATCTCTTATGTATGACTGCCATCATATTGCAGTCTGCACGTATCTCTTATGTGTGACTGCCCTCATATTGCAGTCTACACATATCTCTTATGTATGACTGCCATCATATTGCAGTCTGCACGTATCTCTTATGTATGACTGCCATCATATTGCAGTCTGCACATATCTCTTATGTGTGACTGCCATCATATTGCAGTCTACACGTATCTCTTATGTGTGACTGTCATCATATTGCAGTCTACACATATCTCTTATGTATGACTGCCATCATATTGCAGTCTGCACGTATCTCTTATGTGTGACTGCCCTCATATTGCAGTCTACACATATCTCTTATGTATGACTGCCATCATATTGCAGTCTACACATATCTCTTATGTATGACTGCCATCATATTGCAGTCTGCACGTATCTCTTATGTATGACTGCCATCATATTGCAGTCTGCACATATCTCTTATGTGTGACTGCCATCATATTGCAGTCTACAAGTATCTCTTATGTATGACTGCCATCATATTGCAGTCTGCACGTATCTTTTATGTGTGACTGCCATCATATTGCAGTCTCCACGTATCTCTTATGTGTAACTGCTATCATATTGCAGTCTACACCTATCTCTTATGTGTGACTGCCATCATATTGCAGTCTACAAGTATCTCTTATGTATGACTGCCATCATATTGCAGTCTATACGTATTGCTTATGTGTGACTGCCAGCATATTGCAGTCTGCTCGTATTTCTTATGTATGACTGCCATCATATTGCAGTCTACATGTATCTCTGAGACTGCCATCATATTGCAGTCTGCACGTATCTCTTATGTGTGACTGCCATCATATTGCAGTCTACACGTATCTCTTAGACTGCCATCATATTGCAGTCTGCACGTATCTCTTATGTGTAACTGCCATCATATTGCAGTCTGCACGTATCTCTTATGTGTGACTGCCATCATATTGCAGTCTGCACGTATATTTTATGTGTGACTGCCATCATATTGCAGTCTCCACGTATCTCTTATGTGTGACTGCCATCATATTGCAGTCTGCACATATCTCTTATGTGTGACTGCCATCATATTGCAGTCTACACGTATCTTTTATGTGTGACTGCCATCATATTGCACTTTGCACGTATCTCTTATGTGTGACTGCCATGATATTGCAGTCTATACGTATCGCTTATGTATGACTGCCATCATATTGCAGTCTCCGCGTATCGCTTATGTGTGACTGCCATCATATTGCAGTATGCACATATCTCTTATGTGTGACTGCCATCATATTGCAGTCTACACCTATCGCTTATGTGTGACTGCCATCATATTGCAGTCTACACCTATCGCTTATGTGTGACTGCCATCATATTGCAGTCTACACGTATCGCTTATGTGTGACTGCCTTTATATTGCAGTCTACACGTATCTCTTATGTGTGACTGCCATCATATTGCAGTCTGCACGTAACGCTTATGTGTGACTGCCATCATATTGCAGTCTACACGTATCTCTTATGTATGACTGCCATCATATTGCAGTCTACACGTATCTCTTAGACTGCCATCATATTGCAGTCTGCACGTATCTCTTATGTGTGACTGCCCTCATATTGCAGTCTACACGTATCTCTTATGTGTGACTGTCATCATATTGCAGTCTACAAGTATCTCTTATGTATGACTGCCAGCATATTGCAGTCTGCTCGTATTTCTTATGTATGACTGCCATCATATTGCAGTCTACATGTATCTCTGAGACTGCCATCATATTGCAGTCTGCACGTATCTCTTATGTATGACTGCCATCATATTGCAGTCTGCACGTATCTCTTATGTGTGACTGCCATCATATTGCAGTCTACACGTATCTCTTATGTGTGACTGTCATCATATTGCAGTCTACAAGTATCTCTTATGTATGACTGCCATCATATTGCAGTCTGCACGTATCTTTTATGTGTGACTGCCATCATATTGCAGTCTCCACGTATCTCTTATGTGTAACTGCTATCATATTGCAGTCTACACCTATCTCTTATGTGTGACTGCCATCATATTGCAGTCTACAAGTATCTCTTATGTATGACTGCCATCATATTGCAGTCTATACGTATTGCTTATGTGTGACTGCCAGCATATTGCAGTCTGCTCGTATTTCTTATGTATGACTGCCATCATATTGCAGTCTACATGTATCTCTGAGACTGCCATCATATTGCAGTCTGCACGTATCTCTTATGTGTGACTGCCATCATATTGCAGTGTACACGTATCTCTTAGACTGCCATCATATTGCAGTCTGCACGTATCTCTTATGTGTAACTGCCATCATATTGCAGTCTGCACGTATCTCTTATGTGTGACTGCCATCATATTGCAGTCTGCACGTATATTTTATGTATGACTGCCATCATATTGCAGTCTCCACATATCTCTTATGTGTGACTGCCATCATATTGCAGTCTGCACATATCTCTTATGTGTGACTGCCATCATATTGCAGTCTACAAGTATCTCTTATGTATGACTGCCATCATATTGCAGTCTGCACGTATCTCTTATGTGTGACTGTCATCATATTGCAGTCTACAAGTATCTCTTATGTATGACTGCCATCATATTGCAGTCTGCACGTATCTCTTATGTGAGACTGCCATCATATTGCAGTCTGCACGTATCTCATATGTGTGACTGCCATCACATTGCAGTCTACACGTATCGTTTATGTGTGACTGCCATCATATTACAGTTTACAAGTATCTTTCATGTGTGACTGCCATCATATCTCAGTCTACACCTATCTCTTATGTGTGACTGCCATCATATTGCAGTCTGCACGTATCTTTTATGTGTGACTGCCATCATATTGCAGTCTCCACGTATCTCTTATGTGTGACTGCCATCATATTGCAGTCTACAAGTATCTTTTATGTATGACTGCCATCATATTGCAGTCTCCACGTATCGCTTATGTGTGACTGCCATCATATTGCAGTATACACATATCTCTTATGTGTGACTGCCATCATATTGCAGTCTATACATATCGCTTATGTGTGACTGCCATCATATTGCAGTCTACACGTATCTCTTATGTGTGACTGCCATCATATTGCAGTCTGCACGTAACGCTTATGTGTGACTGCCATCATATTGCAGTCTACACGTATCTCTTATGTATGACTGCCATCATATTGCAGTCTACACGTATCTCTTAGACTGCCATCATATTGCAGTCTGCACGTATCTCTTATGTGTGACTGCCATCATTTTGCAGTCTACACGTATCTTTTATGTGTGACTGCCATCATATTGCAGTCTGCACGTATCTCATATGTGTGACTGCCATCACATTGCAGTCTACACGTATCGTTTATGTGTGACTGCCATCATATTGCAGTTTACAAGTATCTTTCATGTGTGACTGCCATCATATCTCAGTCTACACCTATCTCTTATGTGTGACTGCCATCATATTGCAGTCTGCACGTATCTCTTATGTGTGACTGCCATCATATTGCAGTCTACAAGAATCTCTTATGTATGACTGCTATTATATTGCAGTCTACACGTATCTCTTATGTGTGACTGCCATTATATTGCAGTCTACACGTATCTCTTATGTGTGACTGCCATCATATTGTAGTCTATATGTATCTCTTATGTATGACTGCCATCATATTGCAGTCTGCACGTATCTCTTATTTGCGACTGCCATCATATTGCAGTCTGCACGTATCCCTTATGTGTGACTGCCATCATATTGCAGTCTACACGTATCTTTTATGTATGACTGCCATCATATTGCAGTCTACATGTGTCTCTTATGTGTGACTGCCATCATATTGCAGTCTACACGTATCTCTTAGACTGCCGTCATATTGCAGTCTGCACGTATGTCTTATGTGTAACTGCCATCTACTGGTCACACTTATCATTACACCATGTGCCAAATAAAATAGCTTCGAGGTCGGTAAGCAAAACCAGAATTATTCCGTATATAAGGCGCACTGTCGAGTGTTGAGAAAAAAGAAAGGGTTTTAAGTGCGCCTTATAGTCTGGAAAAGGTGGTAGTCTAAGTAATTGAGCTGCAATGTGAGGGCGGGTGTGGCCGCTGGTGTGAGAGAGACGTAAGAAAGTCGCCGGTCCACCTTGTCAGCCTTTTATTTGCACACGTACATCCAAGAGTAGTCCACTTGCATTACATACACGACATCATCAGTCCAACACACAATGACATGAGACGGACGTTTCTACAATGGCAAAAGAGACAAGAGGCAGTGCGGTCGCCGTCCCATCAAGTGATATTGCATAATTATGACAACGGTGACATGACATGCGGTCAAAGCGTACTACGAGGGTGTGTCATCGCTGGAGTATAGTGACGTCTTGGTGAACTCGCAGCACCGCCTGCCGTGGAAAGGTGCGAGCTTGTACACGACGTCGCCCCTGAGGTGGCTTTTGTTGCTTGGGACCGCCTCCAAAAGTGGAGAGGTGGGTGATTTAAGCCCCGACGGGAGTAACCTGATTTTGCACGCGTGCATGTCCCACACGGTGGTACACTCCACCAATCAATGACTCAACACCGCCTCGTACTTGCTGCGCGCGCGACCCTGCGGAAAGGTGGCTAAAAATAGTGCTCGCTACGAACGGTGCGCGTGGTGCACAGTCTCCACCGGGAGGTGCAGAGATACATGAACGTGTCAACAGGGAGGGATCAGTTTCACCTCAACTTCTAGTTGAATAGTCCAACATGTGCCCTGGTGGCTGCAAGTTAGAGACGATATTTTCTCAGGAGCTCCGACTGCCACATGTACTTCCTCTCCGGGAAGCGGTCGGGGATCCGGATGCGATGGAAGTCCTGGATGCACTTCTGCAGCTCCTGCTCCGGAGTCATCTTCTCCTTGTTGGCTTTCCTCTTGGCGGCCTCTCGCTCGCGCACGCCGAAGGTCCTGACGCGCAGCATGTCGGTCTTGCGCCGCATCTCCGCCTGCTGCAGCGTGTGCGCGGGCCCCTTGTGCGCGGGCCGGTCCAGGGACTGGATGTTGGGGCGTCGACTCACGGGGCCGCGGATGACGGTGCCCTGAGGGGAGCTGGCCTCCGACTGGGTCTCGGAGCAGGAGGTGGAGAGCTCGTTGAAGGACGTGCCGCTTTCTCCCTCGCGCTCGCTTTTGTGGCTCTTGCAGCAGCAGTCGCAGTGTGAGGAAGACCACCGGGAGGGCCCGCCTGCGTGACACACACACACATTCATTGGAAACATAAACAACCAGCGAGTGTCTGCGTGCTCAAACAAACTTAGAAACTTGTGTCTGTCGAGGGTTAGTGACGTGGTGCCCAGTTTTTGACTTTGTTAAATCATTCCAGTCTTCTTTGGAGTCGTTCTGTTGACTTCTTTTGTACAAGGTGGCAAAGGTCATTAATTACTTGCAAGAGGGGCGATCACGTTAATTAAATGACACATTCTAATTGGCTGTATTACTGCAATTTTTATGATTTAGTGGATTAGTTAGTTTTATTTAGAGTCATTCTGAAGACTTATTTTGTACAAGGTGGCAAAGGTCATTAATTACTTGCAAGAGAGGCGATCTCGTTATTTAAGTGACACATTCTAATTGGCTGTATTACTGCAATTTTTATGATTTAGTGGATTCGTTTCAGTTTTATTTGGAGTCATTCTGTTGACTTCTTTTGTAGATGGTGGCAAAGGTCATTAATTACTTGCCAGATGGGAGATCACGTTAATTAAATGACATGTTCTAATTGGCTGTATTACTTCAATTTTTATGATTTAGTGAATTATTTACAGTTTTATTGAAAGTCATTCTGATGACAAATTTTTTACAAAGTGGCAAAAGTCATTAATTACTTGCAAGAAGGGTGATCGCATTAATTAAATGACATGTTCTAATTGGCGGTATTGCTGCAATTTCTATGATTTAGTGGATTATTTACAGTTGTATTTGGAGTCGTTCTGATGACTTATTTTACACAAGGTGGCAAATGTCATTAATTATTTGCACGTTAATTAAATGACATGTTCTAATTGGCTGTATTACTGCAATTTTTATGATTTAGTGGATTAGTTACAGTTTAATTTGGAGTCATTCTGTTGACTTCTTTTGTACAAGGTGGCAAAGGTCATTAATTACTTACCAGATGGGAGATCACGTTAATTAAATGACATGGTCTAATTGGCTGTATTACTACAATTTTTATGATTTAGTGAATTATTTACAGTTTTATTGAAAGTCATTCTGATGACTTATTTTTTACAAAGTGGCAAAGGTCATTAATTACTTGCAAGAAGGGTGATCGCATTAATTAAATGACACGTTCTAATTGGCGGTATTGCTGCAATTTCTATGATTTAGTGGATTATTTACAGTTGTATTTGGAGTCGTTCTGATGACTTATTTTACACAAGGTGGCAAATGTCATTAATTATTTGCACGTTAATTAAATGACATGTTCTAATTGGCTGTATTACTGCAATTTTTATGATTTAGTGGATTATTTACAGTCTTATTTGGAGTCATTCTGTTGACTTATTTTGTACAAGGTGACAAAGGTCATTAATTACTTGCCAGATGGGAGATCACGTTAATTAAATGACACGTTCTAATTGGCTGTATTACTGCAATTTTTTTTAATTTAGTGGATTAGTTACAGTTTTATTTGGAGTCATTCTGTTGACTTCTTTTGTACAAGGTGGCAAAGGTCATTAATTACTTGCAAGAGGGGCAATCACGTTAATTAAATGACACGTTCTAATTGGCTGTATTGCTGCAATTTCTATGACTTAGTGGATTATTTACAGTTTTATTTGGAGTCATTCTGTTGACTTCTTTTGTACAAGGTGGCAAAGGTCATTAATTACTTGCAAGAGGGGCGATCACGTTAATTAAATGACACATTCTAATTGGCTGTATTACTGCAATTTTTATGATTTAGTGGATTAGTTAGTTTTATTTAGAGTCATTCTGAAGACTTATTTTTTACAAAGTGGCAAAGGTCATTAATTACTTGCAAGAGAGGCGATCTCGTTATTTAAGTGACACATTCTAATTGGCTGTATTACTGCAATTTTTATGATTTAGTGGATTCGTTTCAGTTTTATTTGGAGTCATTCTGTTGACTTCTTTTGTAGATGGTGGCAAAGGTCATTAATTACTTGCCAGATGGGAGATCACGTTAATTAAATGACATGTTCTAATTGGCTGTATTACTTAAATTTTTATGATTTAGTGAATTATTTACAGTTTTATTGAAAGTCATTCTGATGACAAATTTTTTACAAGGGGGCAAAAGTCATTAATTACTTGCAAGAAGGGTGATCGCATTAATTAAATGACACGTTCTAATTGGCGGTATTGCTGCAATTTCTATGATTTAGTGGATTATTTACAGTTGTATTTGGAGTCGTTCTGATGACTTATTTTACACAAGGTGGCAAATGTCATTAATTATTTGCACGTTAATTAAATGACATGTTCTAATTGGCTGTATTACTGCAATTTTTATGATTTAGTGGATTAGTTACAGTTTTATTTGGAGTCATTCTGTTGACTTCTTTTGTAGAAGGTGGCAAAGATCATTGATTACTTGCCAGATGGGAGATCACGTTAATTAAATGGCATGTTCTCATTGGCTGTATTACTGCAATTTTTATGATTTAGTGGATTATTTACAGTCTTATTTGGAGTCATTCTGTTGACTTATTTTGTACAAGGTGGCAAAGGTAATTAATTACTTGCAAGAGGGGCGATCATGTTAATTAAATGACACGTTCTAATTGGCTGTATTACTGCAATTTTTATGATTTAGTGGATTAGTTTCAGTTTTATTTGGAGTCAATCTGTTGACTTATTTTGTAGAAGGTGGCAAAGGTCATTAATTACTTGCCAGATGGGAGATCACGTTAATTAAATGACATGTTCTAATTGGCTGTATTACTACAATGTTTATGATTTAGTGAATTATTTACAGTTTTATTGAAAGTCATTCTGATTACTTATTTTTAACAAGGTGTCAAAGGTCATTAATTACTTGCAAGAGGGGCGATCACGTTAATTAAATGACACATTCTAATTGGCTGTATTGCTGTAATTTCTATGATTTAGTGGATTATTTACAGTTTTATTTGGAGTCATTCTGTTGACTTATTTTGTACAAGGTGACAAAGGTCATTAATTACTTGCCAGATGGGAGATCACGTTAATTAAATGACACGTTCTAATTGGCTGTATTACTGCAATTTTTTTAATTTAGTGGATTAGTTACAGTTTTATTTGGAGTCATTCTGTTGACTTCTTTTGTACAAGGTGGCAAAGGTCATTAATTCTTGCAAGAGGGGTGATCACGTTAATTAAATGACATGTTCTAATTGGCTGTATTGCTGCAATTTTTATGATTTAGTGGATTAGTTACAGTTTTATTTGGAGTCATTCTGTTGACTTCTTTTGTAGAAGGTGGCAAAGGTCATTAATTACTTGCCAGATGGGAGATCACGTTAATTAAATGACATGTTCTAATTGGCTGTATTACTGCAATTTTTTATGATTTAGTGAATTATTTACAGTTTTATTGAAAGTCATTCTGATGACTCATTTTTTACAAGGGGGCAAAGGTCATTAATTACTTGCAAGAAGGGTGATCGCATTAATTAAATGACACGTTCTAATTGGCAGTATTGCTCCAATTTCTATGATTTAGTGGATTATTTACAGTTGTATTTGGAGTCGTTCTGATGACTTATTTTTCACAAGGTGGCAAAGGTCATTAATTACTTGCAAGAGGGGCAATCATGTTAATTAAATGACACGTTGTAATTAGAACATGTCATTTAATTAACGTGATCACCCCTCATGCAAGTAATTAATGACCTTTGCCACCTTGTGAAAAATAAGTCATCAGAACGACTCCAAATAAAACTGTAAATAATCCACTAAATCATAGAAATTACAGCAATACAGCCAATTACAATGTGTCATTTAATTAACGTGATTGCCCCTCTTGCAATTAATTAATGACCTTTGCCACCTTGTAAAAAATAAATTATCAGAACTAATCAAAATACAACTGTAAATAATCTACTAAGTCATAGAAATTGAAGTAATACAGCCAAATAAAACATGTCATTTAATTAAGGTGATTGCCCATCTGGCAAGTGATGAATGACCTTTGCCACCTTGTAAAAAATAAGTCATCAGAACCACTCCAAATAAAACTGTAAATAATCCACTAAATCATAGAAATTGCAGCAATACGGCCAATTACAACGTGTCATTTAATTAACATGATTGCCCCTCTTGCAAGTAATTAATGACCTTTGCCACCTTGTGAAAAATAAGTCATCAGAACGACTTTCAATAAAACTGTAAATAATTCACTAAATCATAAAAATTGCAGTAATACAGCCAATTAGAACATGTCATTTAATTAACGTGATCTCCCATCTGGCAAGTAATTAATGACCTTTGCCACCATCTACAAAAGAAGTCAACAGAATGACTCCAAATAAAACTGTAACTAATCCACTAAATCATAAAAATTGCAGTAATACAGCCAATTAGAACATGTCATTTAATTAACGTGATTGCCCCTCTTGCAAGTAATTACTGACCTCTGCCACCTTGTACAAAAGAAGTCAATAGAATGACTCCAAAGAAGACTGTAAATAATCCACTAAATCATAGAAATTACAGCAATGCAGCCAATTACAACGTGTCATTTAATTAACGTGACTGCCCCTCTTGCAAGTAATTAATGACCTTTGCGACCTTGTAAAAAATAAGTCATCAAAACGACTCAAAATAAAACTAAATAATCCACTAAATCATAGAAATTGCAGCAATACAGCCAATTAGAACGTGTCATTTAATTAATGCGATCACCCTTCTTGCAAGTAATTAATGACCTTTGCCACCTTGTAAAAAATAAGTCATCAGAATGACTTTCAATAAAACTGTAAATAATTCACTAAATCATAAAAATTGCAGTAATACAGCCAATGAGAACATGTCATTTAATTAACGTGATCTCCCATCTGGCAAGTAATTAATGACCTTTGCCACCTTCTACAAAAGAAGTCAACAGAATGACTCCAAATAAAACTGTAACTAATCCACTAAATCATAAAAACTGCAGTAATACAGCCAATTAGAACGTGTCATTTAATTAACGTGATCGCCCCTCTTGCAAGTAATTAATGACCTTTGACACCTTGTTAAAAATAAGTAATCAGAATGACTTTCAATAAAACTGTAAATAATTCACTAAATCATAAAAATTGCAGTAATACAGCCAATTATAAAACGTCATTTAAATAACGTGATCTCCCATCTGGCAAGTAATTAATGATCTTTGCCACCTTCTACAAAAGAAGTCAACAGAATAGAAATTGCAGTAATACAGCCAATTAGAACGTGTCATTTAATTAACATGATTGCCCCTCTTGCAAGTAATTAATGACCTTTGCCACCTTGTGAAAAATAAGTCATCAAAACGACTCCAAATAAAACTGTAAATAATCCACTAAATCATAGAAATTACAGCAATACAGCCAATTAGAACGTGTCATTTAATTAATGTGACTGCCCCTCTTGCAAGTAATTAATGACCTTTGCGACCTTGTAAAAAATAAGTCATCAAAACGACTCAAAATAAAACTAATTATTCCACTAAATCATAGAAATTGCAGCAATACAGCCAATTAGAACGTGTCATTAAATTAATGCAATCACCCTTCTTGCAAGTAATTAATGACCTTTGCCACTTTGTAAAAAATAAGTCATCAGAATGACTTTCAATAAAACTGTAAATAATTCACTAAATCATAAAAATTGTAGTAATACAGCCAATTAGACCATGTCATTTAATTAACGTGATCTCCCATCTGGTAAGTAATTAATGACCTTTGCCACCTTCTACAAAAGAAGTCAACAGAATGACTCCAAATAAAACTGTCACTAATCCACTAAATCATAAAAATTGCAGTAATACAGCCAATGAGAACATGTCAATTAATTAATGTGATCGCCCCTCTCACAAGTAATTAATGACCTTTGCCACCTTGTACAAAAGAAGTCAACAGAATGACTCCAAATTAAACTGTAACTAATCCACTAAATCATAAAAATTGCAGTAATACAGCCAATTAGAACATGTCATTTAATTAACGTGATCACCCCTCCTGCAAGTAATTATTGACCTTTGCCACTTTGTACAAAAGAAGTCAACAGAATGACTCCAAATAAAACTGTAACTAATCCACCAAGTCATAGAAATTGCAGTAATACAGCCAATTAGAATGTGTCACTTAAATAACGTGATCGCCTCTCTTGCAAGTAATTAATGACCTTTGCCACTGTGTGAAAAATAAGTCATCAGAACGACTCCAAATAAAACTGTAAATAATCCACTAAATCATAGAAATTTCAGCAATATAGCCAATTACAATGTGTCATTTAATTAACGTGATTGCCCCTCTTGCAAGTAATTAATGACCTTTGCCACCTTGTAAAAAATAAATTATCAGAACAAATCAAAATAAAACTGTAAATAATCCACTAAGTCATAGAAATTGAAGTAATACAGCCAAATAAAACATGTCATTTAATTAAGGTGATTGCCCATCTGGCAAGTAATTAATGACCTTTGCCACCTTGTAAAAAATAAGTCATCAGAACGACTCCAAATAAAACTGTAAATAATCCACTAAATCATAGAAATTGCAGCAATACGGCCAATTACAACGTATCATTTAATTAACATGATTGCCCCTCTTGCAAGTAATTAATGACCTTTGCCACCTTGTGAAAAATAAGTCATCAGAACGACTCCAAATACAACTGTAAATAATCCACTAAATCATAGAAATTGCAGCAATACCGCCAATTAGAACGTGTCATTTAATTAATGCGATCACCCTTCTTGCAAGTAATTAATGACCTTTGCCACCTTTCAAAAAATAAGTCATCAGAATGACTTTCAATAAAACTAAATAATTCACTAAATCATAAAAATTGCAGTAATACAGCCAATTAGAACATGTCATTTAATTAACGTGATCTCCCAACTGGTAAGTAATTAATGACCTTTGCCACCTTCTACAAAAGAAGTCAACAGAATGACTCCAAATAAAACTGTAACTAATCCACTAAATCATAAAAATTGCAGTAATACAGCCAATGAGAACATGTCATTTAATTAATGTGATCGCCCCTCTTGCAAGTAATTAATGACCTTTGCCACCTTGTACAAAAGAAGTCAACAGAATGACTCCAAATTAAACTGTAACTAATCCACTAAATCATAAAAATTGCAGTAATACAGCCAATTAGAACATGTCATTTAATTAACGTGATCACCCCTCCTGCAAGTAATTAATGACCTTTGCCACCTTGTACAAAAGAAGTCAACAGAATGACTCCAAATAAAACTGTAACTAATCCACCAAGTCATAGAAATTGCAGTAATACAGCCAATTAGAATGTGTCACTTAAATAACGTGATCGCCTCTCTTGCAAGTAATTAATGACCTTTGCCACCTTCTACAAAAGAAGTCAACAGAATGACTCCAAATAAAACTGTAACTAATCCACTAAATCATAAAAATTGCAGTAATACAGCCAATGAGAACATGTCATTTAATTAATGTGATCGCCCCTCTTGCAAGTAATTAATGACCTTTGCCACCTTGTACAAAAGAAGTCAACAGAATGACTCCAAATTAAACTGTAACTAATCCACTAAATCATAAAAATTGCAGTAATACAGCCAATTAGAACATGTCATTTAATTAACGTGATCACCCCTCCTGCAAGTAATTAATGACCTTTGCCACCTTGTACAAAAGAAGTCAACAGAATGACTCCAAATAAAACTGTAACTAATCCACCAAGTCATAGAAATTGCAGTAATACAGCCAATTAGAATGTGTCACTTAAATAACGTGATCGCCCCTCTTGCAAGTAATTAATGACCTTTGCCACCTTGTAAAAAATAAATTATCAGAACGAATCAAAATAAAACTGTAAATAATCCACTAAGTCATAGAAATTGAAGTAATACAGCCAAATAAAACATGTGATTTAATTAAGGTGATTGCCCATCTGGCAAGTGATGAATGACCTTTGCCACCTTGTAAAAAATAAGTTCTAATTGGCTGTATTGCTGCAATTTCTATGATTTAGTGGATTATTTAGTTTTATTTTGAGTCGTTTTGATGACTTATTTTTTACAAGGTCGCAAAGGTCATTAATTATTTGCAAGAGGGGCAGTCATGTTAATTAAATGACACGTTCTAATTGGCTGTATTGCTGCAATTTCTATGATTCAGTGGATTATTTACAGTTTATTTGGAGTCGTTCTGATGACTTATTTTTCACAAGGTGGCAAAGGTCATCAATTACTTGCAAGAGGGGCAATCATGTTAACTAAATGACACGTTGTAATTGGCTGTATTACTGCAATTTATATGATTTAATGGATTATTTACAGTTTTATTTTGAGTCGTTCTGTTGACTTCTTTTGTACAAGGTGGCAAAGGTCATTAATTACTTGCAACAGGGGCGATCACGTTAGTTAAGTGACACCTTTAGTTGGCTGTATTACTTCAATTTCTATGACTTAGTGGATTATTTACAGTTGTATTTGGAGTCGTTCAGATGACCTATTTTGACGACTCTTTTTCAACCAATCTTGCTCACCTGTGCTTGTCCGTACTCTAAATAAATGAATTTTGTGCTCAAGACAAACACAATAAAGTTCCAGTGAGGGTTTTTATACAGCACATTGAGCTGTGTGAGAATTTTCAAGTCGATCTAATTTACAGAGTCAAACATTGGGGGTTAAATAAGAGCAGCACCATGTGGTGTATTTGTCAGACAAATAATAGCACAGTGAGGGTGCATGTTGTGCTAATTGTGTGCGGGGGTTCAGGAGTATAAGAGTCAGCGTACACAAACAGAGGCAAAAATGTGTCTCTGGACTTTTTTAGTCCAGACTGCTCCTCTAGATTCTGTGCCAGCTCGCTGCATTGATGCACAAACAAACACACAGACCCTTAATACTGAACAATATCCCTCTGGAGCCTTGAATAAATACATGATAAATGATACACAGTGCGTCACTTACTTGCTCTTAAAATAGGTTACTGCAGTAATGATTTAAGATTATTTATAATACAATAAAATTATTATCTGCAGTGGCCCAGAGAGTTACCATAGTTACGAATAAGGCGCAGCAATAAAATAAAAACTATTTTTTTGCAGTCTCTATTAAATACAGAAAGTAAATACATGTATTAGTGGCTGATGTGATATGGAGAAAGGATAATACTGAATAAAGTCTCCTTCCTACTCCCTTTCCAACATGTTAACCAAGAGTTATGTACCTTGTATGCGTGTTCCAAATAAACTACAAACCCCGTTTCCATATGAGTTGGGAAATTGTGTTAGATGGAAATATAAACGGAATAAAATGATTAGCAAATCATTTTCAACCCATATTCAGTTGAATATGCTACAAAGACAACATATTTGATGTTCAAACTCATACATTTTTTTTTTTTTGCAAATAATCATTAACTTTAGAATTTGATGCCAGCAACACGTGACAAAGAAGTTGGGAAAGGTGGCAATAAATACTGATAAAGTTGAGGAATGCTCATCAAACACTTATTTGGAACATCCCACAGGTGTGCAGGCTAATTGGGAACAGGTGGGTGCCATGATTGGGTATAAAAGTAGATTCCATGAAATGCTCAGTCATTCACAAACAAGGATGGGGCGAGGGTCACCACTTTGTCAACAAATGCCTGAGCAAATTGTTGAACAGTTTAGGAAAAACCTTTCTCAAGCAGCTATTGCAAGGAATTTAGGGATTTCACCATCTACGCTCCGTAATATCATCAAAGGGTTCAGAGAATCTGGAGAAATCACTGCGCGTAAGCAGCTAAGCCCGTGACCTTCCATCCCTCAGGCTGTACTGCATCAACAAGCGACATCAGTGTGTAAAGGATATCACCACATGGGCTCAGGAACACTTCAGAAACCCACTGTCAGTAACTACAGTTGGTCGCTACATCTGTAAGTGCAAGTTAAAACTCTCCTATGCAAGACGAAAACCGTTTATCAACAACACCCAGAAACACCGTCGGCTTCGCTGGGCCTGAGCTCATCTAAGATGGACTGATACAAAGTGGAAAAGTGTTCTGTGGTCTGACGAGTCCACATTTCAAATTGTTTTTGGAAACTGTGGATGTCGTGTCCTCCGGACCAAAGAGGAAAAGAACCATCTGGATTGTTATAGGCGCAAAGTGTAAAAGCCAGCATGTGTGATGGTATGGGGGTGTATTAGTGCCCAAGACATGGGTAACTTACACATCTGTGAAGGTGCCATTAATGCTGAAAGGTACATACAGGTTTTGGAGCAACATATGTTGCCATCCAAGCAACGTTACCATGGACGCCCCTGCTTATTTCAGCAAGACAATGCCAGCCACGTGCTACATCAACGTGGCTTCATAGTAAAAGAGTGCGGGTACTAGACTGGCCTGCCTGTAGTCCAGACCTGTCTCCCATTGAAAATGTGTGGCACCACAACGGAGACCCCCGGACTGTTGAACAACTTAAGCTGTACATCAAGCAAGAATGGGAAAGAATTCCACCTGAGAAGCTTCAAAAATGTGTCTCCTCAGTTCCCAAACGTTTGCTGAGTGTTGTTAAAAGGAAAGTCCATGTAACACAGTGGTGAACATGCCCTTTCCCAACTACTTTGGCACGTGTTGCAGCCATGAAATTCTAAGTTAATTATTATTTGCAAAAAAAAAAAAAGTTTATGAGTTTGAACATGAAATATGTTGTCTTTGTAGCATATTCAACTGAATATGGGTTGAAAATGATTTGCAAATCATTGTATTCCGTTTATATTTACATCTAACACAATTTCCCAACTCATATGGAAACGGGGTTTGTACTTTGATGGCTAAGATATGACCCCAGAATGACCTTGTTGTCAGGCAGAAGTGCAAACCAAAGAGGGACATTCAGCTAAATAGTTGTGAATAGCCCAAATGATGAAAAAGAGAGGACCTAAAATGGAACCTTGAGGAACACCAGCAATGTAAGTACAGACGTGAAACAAACGACGACTGACTGCGTCTGAAGTAAACAAGCTGGAGCAACACCTTAATTCACATGACAAAAAACATTTGTAAGTGCCAAAAAGGAGCGGACTTAAAGAGGCGCCTTGAGGAACGCCTCAGTTATGTAAATGACAAGTTTGGACCGCAGAGTTCTATGTTGGTTAGCAAGGTTAAAATGTCGATGCTAAGATGTGCCAATGTGTTTACATGATCCAAGTTCCTCTATTCAACAAGAGCACTTTAATGGTTTTAGGAAGTTGCTGCAAAAATGAAGTGAAGTGAATTATATTTATATAGCGCTTTTCTCCAGTGATTCAAAGCGCTTTTACATAGTGAAAGCCAATACCTAAGTTACATTTAAAGCAGTGTGGGTGGCACTGGGAGCAGGTGGGTAAAGTGTCTTGCCCAAGGACACAACGGCAGTGACTAGGATGACAGAAGCGGGGATCGAACCTGGAATCCTGAAGTTGCTGGCCCAGCCGCTCTACCAACCGAGCTATACCGTTCGAACTGAGAAACTAATTTTTTTTTTGCAAATAATCGTTAATTTAGATTTTAATGGCAGCAACACATTACAAACAAGTTGGCACAGGGGCATGTTCACCACTGTGTTACATGGCCTTTCCTTTTAACAACACTCAGTAAACGTTTGGGAACTGAGGAGACACATTTTTGAAGCTTCTCAGGTGGAATTCTTTCCCATTCTTGCTTGATGTACAGCTTAAGTTGTTCAACAGTCCGGGGGTCTCCGTTGTGCTATTTTAGGCTTCATAATGCGCCACACATTTTCAATGGGAGACAGGTCTGGACTACAGGCAGGTCAGTCTAGTACCCACACTCTTTTACTATGAAGCCACGTTGATGTAACACGTGGCTTGGCATTGTCTTGCTGAAATAAGCAGGGGCGTCCATGGTAACGTTGCTTGGATGGCAACATATGTTGCTCCAAAACCTGTATGTACCTTTCAGCATTAATGGTGCCTTCACAGATGTGTAAGTTACCCATGTCTTGGGCACTAATACACCCCCATACCATCACACATGCTGGCTTTTCAACTTTGCGCCTATAACAATCCAGATGGTTCTTTTCCTCTTTGGTCCGGAGGACACAACGTCCACAGTTTCCAAAAACTATTTGAAATGTGGACTCGTCAGACCACAGAACACTTTTGTACATTGCATCAGTCCATCTCAGATGAGCTCGGGACCAGCGAAGCCGGCGGTGTTTCTGGGTGTTGTTGATAAATGGCTTTCGCTTTGCATAGTAGACTTTTAACTTGCACTTACAGATGTAATGACGAACTGTAGTTACTGACAGTGTTTTTTTAAGTGTTCCTAAGCCCATGTGGTGATATTCTTTACACACTGATGTCTGTTTTTGATGCAGTACTGCCTGAGGGATCAAAGGTCTGTAATATCATCGCTTACGTGCAGTGATTTCTCTGAACCTTTTGATGATATTACGAGCGTAGATGGTGAAATCCCTAAATTCTTTGCGATAGTTGGTTGAGAAATGTTGTTTTTAAACTGTTCGTCAATTTGCTCACGCATTTGTTGACAAAGTGGTGACCCTCGCCCCATCCTTGTTTGTGAATGACTGAGCATTTCATGGAAGCTGCTTTTATACCCAATCATGGCACCCACCTGTTCCCAGTTAGCCCGTTCACCTGTGGGATGTTCCAAATAAGTGTTTGATGAGCATTCTTCAACCTTCTCAGTCTTTTTTGCCACTTGTGCCAGCTTTTTTGAAACATGTTTGCAGGCATCCAATTCCAAAGGTTACCAGTTCGAACATTAAATATCTTGTCTTTGCAGTATTTTTAAATGAATATAAGTTGAAAAGGAATTTGCAAATCATTGTATTCTGTTTTTATTTACCATTTACACAACGTGCCAACTTCACTGGTTTGGGGTTTTCTCGTTGAAGTTGTCGTAACTCTT
Source organism: Nerophis lumbriciformis (assembly GCF_033978685.3). NCBI lineage: Eukaryota > Metazoa > Chordata > Actinopteri > Syngnathiformes > Syngnathidae > Nerophis > Nerophis lumbriciformis. Next base: position 680,535 of record NC_084582.2, on the reverse strand, counting down.
CTTACTTAGTTGTGACGGGCCTTTTTGACAACAATAGTCCTTCTGACCTAAAAGCCCAAATCCCCTTTAGCAGTGTAAAACCAGGATCTCGCTTTATCCAAGTTCCATTTTGTCTCATTGTGTGGAAGACAGAAGGACGTACCACAGCTTAAATAATGCAGACCACCATTCATTCACACATGCTTTTGGTGGTGAGACAATAATGTGGCATGAATTGGATGGCAGGGATTTCGTCTTCATATCCACAACACATCCACCCGTGTTGGCAGTACAGTGCAAGCGGTAAAGGTAAAGGTCTCACTTTTAGATGCCCTAACCCAGCGTTTCTCAAAGTGTGGGGCGCGCCCCACTGGTGGGGAATAGAGACATGACAGGTGGGGCGCGAGGAACGGGAGGACATTTCACTTTAAATTTATTTATTTATTATTATATTCTTAGATATTTTTTTTTTACTATGCTTTCATTTTCTATACACACTAAATCACTTTGTGATTCTGTCTGTGAAATCCGCTATATAAATAAATGGAAATTACCGGTACTTATTTTTACTGTAGGCTTTATATTTCTCGGTACGAGCGAAAGTTTGACAGACATAGCAACAGTAACTAATGGGGGCGGGGCTAAACGGAACAAACTTTCGCGCGGATGGGTAGCAGGCTAATGTGTGGACCACAATTACACAAATATATACATTTGTGACTCGCACCTCAAAGGTCGTCGAGCCAGAGCCAGCGCCTGCAGAGAAACAAAAATGTGACGGGCACACACTGTGTCATTCACCGGGAAGCACCCGCGTCAAGGCGGCTCAGCCCCGAACTCAATGAGGTTTTAACAGATGTTGTGAGCGCGGTAAATTTGATCAAAACACGACCACTGAAAGTGCGACTGTTCTCTGCACTGTGTGAGGAAATGGGAGCTGATCATACAGCCGTGCTGTTTCACAGTGAAGCAAGGTGGCTCTCCTGGGGCAAAGTGCTGTCACTTGCCAAATGCATAGCTCCTCCTTTTTTTTTTTTTTTGCAAAGATTGCAAAGTGGCACTTTTATTGTATTTATTATTGAACTTGATGCAAGTTATTTGATTTATTATTGAACTTGATGGAAGTTATAACACTTTTGTTTTATTTATTATTGAACTTGATGCAAGTCATAACACTTTTTTTGATTTATTATTGAACTTGATGCAAGTTATTTGATTTATTATTGAACTTGATGCAAGTTATAACACTTTTATTTGATTTATTATTGAACTTGATGCAAGTTATAACACTTTTTTGATTTATTATTGAACGTGATGCAAGTTATAACACTTTTTTTGATTTATTATTGAACTTGATGCAAGTTATAACACTTTTTTTTTATTTATTATTGAACTTGATGCAAGTTATAACACTTTTTTTGATTTATTATTGAACTTGATGCAAGTTATAACACTTTTTTTGATTTATTATTGAACGTGATGCAAGTTATAACACTTTTTTGATATATTATTGAACTTGATGCAAGTTATAACACTTTTGTTTTATTTATTATTGAACTTGATGGAAGTTATTTTATTTATTATTGAACTTGATGCAAGTTTTTCCACAGCTGCACAGTTATTATATTTATCATTGAACTTGGTGTTATTTTATGTTATTGAGTTTGAATGTATACTACTATATGTTACTTGATGTTCAATAAATTTGAAAATGTTAAAGCTTGGCATTAGCGCTCTGTTGGGGCGATGGGGGCAGGTGGGGCTTGAAAACTCCCCCTTGTCCAAAGTGGGGGATGACAAAAAAAGTTTGAGAACCACTGCCCTAACCCATGGGTGTCAAACTCTGGCCCGCCGTGTAATTTCACTTGGCCCTCCCGGGAGACTCCCAAATTTCAGTACCTCTCCCGAAAATCGTCACGTCCACTTTTCATCCAGTCCAACGAGTGCTGGCCCAGTCACATAATATGTGCGACTTCTGCATGCATCAACAGCGATACAGGTCACACTGAGGGTGGCCGTATAAACAACTTTAACACTGTTAGAAATATGCGCCACACTGTGAACCCACACCAAACAAGAATGACAAACACATTTCGGGAGAACATCCGCACCGTAACACAACATATTAACATATAACTCTTCCGGGACGCTACAAAATACAACCCCCCCCTCCCCCCCAAAAGTTAGCATGGTTAAGTTAGCTTGCTAGCATGCTATCGTTTGCATGCTAACAGTTAACAAGTGTCACATTCCAAGTTATATGACTCTGGGGAAAACGGTTGCAAAATTAACTCAAAAAGTTAGTAAGCTAATGTTAGCATTTTAATGTTAGCTTATGTCACATACTAAGTTGTATGACTCTATAAGTTTTATAGCTGGGGAACTAGAGAAACATGTAAAACATTTGCTAAAAAGTTAGCACTTTAATGTTAGCATGCTAACAGTTAACAAGTGTCACATACCAGGTTAAATGACTGAATAGTAAACGGTTGCAAAATCAGCTGAAAGTTTTCACTTTAATGGTAGCATGCTAACTTTAACATGCTAACGGCTAGCTTGTTTCACATACCAAGTTACATGATTGCAAGGTGTATTGCTGCGGAATTTTTAAAAAAATTGTAAAAAAAGAAAAGAAAAAGTTAGCACTTTAGTGTTAGCGTGCTAACACACACACACACACACACCTTGTAGCGTCCCGGAAGAGTTAGTGCTGCAAAGGGTTCTGGGTATTTGTTCTGTTGTGTTTATGTTGTGTTACGGTTTGTCATTCTTGTTTGGTGTGGATTCACAGTGTGGCGCATATTTCTAACAGTGTTAAAGTTCTTTATACGGCCACCCTCCGTGTAACCTGTATCGCTGTTGATCAAATATGCCCTGCATTCACGTGTGTGTACGTACAGAAGCCGCACATATCTTGTGACTGGGCCGGCACGTTGTTAGAATGGATGAAAAGCGGACGTGACGATAGCTCGTAGAGAACGTTAAAGGCAGTGCCTTTAAGGCACGCCGCCAAGACTGTGGTCCGGGTGGACTAGGAGATATAATGACTTTGTTCGATAATGAAGGTTGCCTCAGCTCAAAGCCTGAGCCCCGACATTAATGAACTAGCATCCAAGAAAAGATGGCAGGTATCTGGCTTCATCATCCGGCCCGTGGCATAGGCCGTATAGGCAAATGCTAAGGGCGCTGTCCATCAGGGGGCGCCACGCCAGTGCCACAAATGTTGGAGAAAAAAAAAAAAAAAAAAAAAGTTGGTACTATTATTTCTAAATACAAAAAATAATCCCACGTTAATTAAAATGCAAAGTAAAGCCTATTTAATAAAAATATTATTTGTTACAACATTACGCTCCTCCCCCCGCACGGTGCGCCCCCTCCCTTCCCGTATCATGACTCTTTTTGGACGTCACCACATCAAAAAAATCAACACAAGATGTCAAAACGGCCAAAACTGTCAGGTGCCCAGGGGAAAAAAAGAGAAAAGAAGAGGAGAAACGAGAAAAGACAGAGGTAGCAGGTAGGTAACGTTAGCCTACATGAAATTATTTGTCTGTTACAGAATGTGATAGTAACCTGGCTTTTTAGCATTAAGCTAATGTCACATGATTCGGCAATTGCTAATCAATAAATAGCTAGTTCTGTTTTAACGTCGGAGGGGGCTAAATTGTTATGGAAAATAATAATGTAACGTTAGGTAATTACCATACTTGCCAACCCTCCCGAATTTTCCGGGAGACTCCCGAAATTCAGCGCCTCTCCCGAAAACCTCCCGGGACAAATATTCTCCCGAAAATCTCCCGATTTTCAGCCGGAGCTGGAGGCCACGCCCCCTCCAGCTCCATGCGGACCTGAGTGAGGACAGCCTTTTTTCATGACAGGAGGACAACAGGGTGACAAGAACTAAATCATTCAGACTAGAGATAAAATGTATTATTATGTTTATCTTACCTAAAAATAAATATATTTATTAATTAAAAAAAAAAAAAACTAAAAACATTTTTACTATATTTTGCTAAAAACATCAACATTTATTGTATTTTTATTTTTATTTTTTCTGAGTCCTTATTACGGCCAGCCATAGAATTATACATTAAAATAAACATGTTTGAAATAATTAATTTTAAATGATCAAAATAATTCATTTAAAATGACCATATTTAATTATTAAAATAATTGCTTGTTTATCAACAACTTTAGCATTTTATTCATTACATTTTGAAGCTCTCAGAAGCCAAGTTATGTTATATTCCTTAATATTTATTCATGCAAGTTTGAAGTATCAATTATCCAAACACAGTTTTGTTTGCATATTTTCAGGATGTATATATATATATATATATATATATATATATATATATATATATATATATATATATATATATATATTAGAGATGCGCGGTTTGTGGGCACAACCGCGGAGTCCGCGGATTATCCGCGGATCGGGCGGATGAAATTAAAAAAAATTAGATTTTATCCGCGGGTCGGGTCGGGCGGTTGAAATAAAAAAAAATTAGATTTTAGATTCAGGCGGGTGGCAGTTAAACCAATTGGGAAATATATATACATAGTTAAATGTTGTTACCCACATACGAAAAACGAGCAGGCACCTGCAGCATATGCCACCACAGAAGAAAAAAAAGAAAAGAGATGGACACTTTTACGGAGCGGAGAAGGGACGCCTCGCCGGGGTCCGGGACCGAGGCCCCTTCCCCCGAGAGGGCCCCACCGGGAGCCGTAGCTGAGGCGATCCGCGAGAAGGGCCCGACGCACGGCCAGGGTCACCACCGCGCCCACCGCACCGACACCCCGCCTCGTCCGCCTTCGCCGCGGCCGGCGTCACGCGCAGCAGGTAAGCAGCTTACCTGCCCGCCACCCCCGTGGCCGGGGGCTCGTAACAGGGGTCACTCGGCGCGCTCTGCCCGCGCAGCTTACCTGCCCGCCACCCCCATTGCCGGGGGCGCGTAACAGGGGTCACTCCGCGCGCAGTGCGCTCACGAAAGGGGTGGGGCTCACCCTGGTTGATATAGACAGCAGCTGGACGGTGGCCATGGACGTCGGAACCCGCTAAGGAGTGTGTAACAACCCACCTGCCGAATCAACTAGCCCTGAAAATGGATGGCGCTGGAGCGTCGGGCTCATACGCGGCCGTCGCCGGCAGCGAGACGCGCTTGGAGGTGCGCTCAGCGCGGCTCCCATATGATTGCGCACTGGTGTGCGTCTGGGTCGTGACAGCGTGGCACGCGAATGTCTGTACTGCATTGGATCAGTCTCCTTTCTTTAACAGGCAAAAGCTTTATAACCTCACTAATGCCTTGCATCGTCTATATTAGATATATAACAACGGGCGGGTGCGGGCGGATGCGGTTCTGATCAAATGTTACATCGGGTGGATGGCGGATGGTTGACGACTTTCTGATGTGGTTGCGGATGAAATAATTGCCTATCCGCGCATCTCTAATATATATATATATATATATGAAATACTTGACTTGGTGAATTCTAGCTGTCAATATACTCCTCCTCTCTTAACCACGCCCCCAACTACGCCCCGCCCCATCCCGACCACGCCCCCCACCTCCCGAAATCGGAGGTCTCAAGGTTGGCAAGTATGGTAATTACAGAACTCCCACCTTACATTCCTCAGGGACATTTGTATTAGATCTTTTAAGCAGGTGTTTTTTGTTTACATTGTTATTGCCTTCTGGTTAGCTAATGTTTGCCCTGCAGGTAATAGTCACTTTTCCACCCCTTTATATATTAGGTATAGTTGTAATTAAAAAAAAAAAAGGTCAAAGACAAAGCTATTCGGGTTCTTGTGAGTATATACACTTCATTGCCGATGTGGGGGGGGCGCCACCTAAAATCTTGCCTAGGGCGCCAGATTGGTTAGGGCCGGGCCTGAGCAGCAAAGTTCATTTTTGAGGGAGAAACTCATGCACACGACCACAAACACCTCCTTAATGGCTTTTTTCCAGCGTGATGATACGGCTTCAATAGCAGTGATATCACACAGGGAGTAATAGTTCGTCCATTAGCTCCTTCTGAACAGAGTTCAAGGGGGTATTTGAACCTCTCTGCGCTCACTGTAATAATGACCTTTTATCCCCGACGCCATGATTGCATCGAGACGATAGCGAGAGAGTCACTAACAGCTTTTTAATGGCTAATCCATGAGCAAAGAGGCCAATCAGCTCACCAACTCCCCACCCCGCCAAAAAAAAAAAATGAATCGAGCGCAGTCCTGCAGACGAGCAGCACTCCGCAAATGGATGCAGGCGCTTGAGTGACCGGCATCCAGGGGGGGGGGGGGGGGCTATTGTGAGTATTGTTTCTAAATGGATGGAGGGACGAGGGGGCTGGCGGGGCGGGGTTGCAAGTCCATTTAGGAAACACGCCAACACACAATAATGGCTGCATGAAATGTTGTGGCCATGCAGGAGAAGGCATTGTATCAAGCAGACTACTGGAGTTACATCATTGCTCCTGCCTTTTTGATTATCACCCATTTTCACCCACAAATTGACTGATAAACTTGTTTCAGAATCAGCGACCATTTGCTTGCTATTTGGCAATTGCAGTATTAATATAGAGCGCTGTGCTTTTTGTCATTTTTTTTCCAACTTACCGTATTTTTCGGACTATAAGGCGCACTTAAAGGGGAACATTATCACAATTTCAGAAGGGTTAAAACCATTAAAAATCAGTTCCCAGTGGCTTATTTTATTTTTCGAAGTTTTTTTCAAAATTTTACCCATCACGCAATATCCCTAAAAAAAGCTTCTAAGTGCCTGATTTTAACCATCGTTATATACACCCGTCCATTTTCCTGTGACGTCACATAGTGATGCCAACACAAACAAACATGGCGCATAAAACAGCAAGCTATAGCGACATTAGCTCGGATTCAGACTCGGATTTCAGCGGCTTAAGCGATTCAACAGATTACGCATGTATTGAAACGGATGGTTGTAGTGTGGAGGCAGGTAGCCAAAACCAAATTGAAGAAGAAACTGAAGCTATTGAGCCATATCGGTTTGAACCGTATGCAAGCGAAACCCACGAAAACGACACGACAGCCAGCGACACGGGAGAAAGCGAGGACGAATTCGGCCATCGCCTTCTAACCAACGATTGGTATGTGTTTGTTTGGCATTAAAGGAAACTAACAACTATGCTCAGAGAGTATGGGGTATCGGACTGTCTTATTGTGGCGGTTCGCTCCCTGTATGATCAGTGTCAGAGCTTGGTCCGCATTGCCGGCAGTAAGTCGGACACGTTTCCAGTGAGGGTTGGTCTCCGCCAAGGCTGCCCTTTGTCACCGATTCTGTTCATAACCTTTATGGACAGAATTTCTAGGCGCAGTCAAGGCGTTGAGGGGATCTGGTTTGGTGGCTGCAGGATTAGGTCTCTGCTTTTTGCAGATGATGTGGTCCTGATGGCTTCATTTGGCCAGGATCTTCAGCTCTCACTGGATCGGTTCGCAGCCGAGTGTGAAGCGACTGGGATGGGAATCAGCACCTCCAAGTCCGAGTCCATGGTTCTCGCTCGGAAAAGGGTGGAATGCCATCTCCGGGTTGGGGAGGAGATCTTGCCCCAAGTGGAGGAGTTCAAGTACCTCAGAGTCTTGTTCACGAGTGAGGGAAGAGTGGATCGTGAGATCGACAGGCGGATCGGTGCGGTGTCTTCAGTAATGCGGACGCTGTATCGATCCGTTGTGGTGAAGAAGGAGCTGAGTCGGAAGGCAAAGCTCTCGATTTACCGGTCGATCTACGTTCCCATCCTCACCTATGGTCATGAGCTTTGGGTCAAGACAGGACAAGATCACGGGTACAAGCGGCCGAAATGAGTTTCCTCCGCCGAGTGGCGGGGCTCTCCCTTAGAGATAGGGTGAGAAGCTCTGTCATCCGGGGGGAGCTCAAAGTAAAGCCGCTGCTCCTCCACATGGAGAGGAGCCAGATGAGGTGGTTCGGGCATCTGGTCAGGATGCCACCCGAACGCCTCCCTAGGGAGGTGTTTAGCGCACGTCCGACCGGTAGGAGGCCACGGGGAAGACCCAGGACACGTTGGGAAGACTATATATCCCGGCTGGCCTGGGAACGCCTCGGGATCCCCCGGGAGGAGCTGGACGAAGTGGCTGGGGAGAGGGAAGTCTGGGCTTCCCTGCTTAGGCTGGCCCCCGCAACCCAACCTCGGATAAGCGGAAGAAGATGGATGAATAACAACTATGAACTAGGTTTACAGCATATGAAATACATTTGGCAACAACATGCACTTTGAGAGTGCAGACAGCCCAATTTACATCAATTAATATATTCTGTAGACATACCCTCATCCGCTCTCTTTTCCTGAAAGCTGATCTGTCCAGTTTTGGAGTTGATGTCAGCAGGCCAGGGAAGCTAGGGTCGATATTCTTCTCTTGATCATTTTCGGTGGCATAAGGGACGGTGTGAGCCAAGACATCCAGGGGGTTTAGCTCGCTCGTCTGCGGGAACAAACTACTTGCCGTGCTACCGAGGTCCTTTGTCCCTGAATTGCTCACACACTCCGGCAGATTCAATGGGGGTCTGGCGGCAGATTTCTTTGACTTTATGGTTGGAAATGCATCTGCTTTGAGTGTCGCAGGATATCCACACATTCTTGCCATCTCTGTCGTAGCATAGCTTTCGTCGGTAAAGTGTGCGGAACAAACGTCCAATTTCTCGCCACTTTGGCATCTTTGGGCCACTGGTGCAACTTGAATCCGTCCCTGTTGGTGTTGTTACACCCTCCGACAACACACCGACGAGGCATGATGTCTCCAAGGTACGGAAAACAGTGGAAAAAACGGAAAATAACAGAGCTGATTTGACTCGGTGTTTGAGAAAATGGCGGATTGCTTCCCGATGTGACGCCACAAGAGAGCGAATAATAGAAAGGCGTTTAATTCGCCAAAATTCACCCATTTAGAGTTTGGAAATCGGTTAAAAAAATATATGGTCTTTTTTCTGCAACATCAAGGTATATATTGACGCTTACATAGGTCTGGTGATAATGTTCCCCTTTAAAATCCTTTCATTTTCTCAAAAATCAACAGTGCGCCTTATAACCCGGTGCGCCTAATGTACGGAATAATTTTGGTTGTGCTTATCCACCTTGAAGCTATTTTATTTGGTACACGGTGAAATGATAAGTGTGACAGTGTGGCAGTCACACATAATAAATACATGTAGATTGCAATATAACTCAAGTACCGTATTTTTGGGACTATAAGTCGCAGTTTTTTTTCATAGTTTGGCCGGGGGTGCGACTTATACTCAGGAGCGACTTATGTGTGAAATTATTAACACTTTAGCGTAAAATATCAAATAATATTATTGATCTCATTCACGTAAGAGACTAGACGTATAAGATTTCATGGGATTTAGCGATTAGGAGTGACAGATTGTATAGCATGTTCTATATGTTATAGTTATTTGAATGACTCTTACCATAATATGTTACGTTAACATACCAGTTGGTTATTTATGCCTCATATAACGTACACTTATTCAGCGTGTTTATTTATTTTAAATTGCCTTTCAAATGTCTATTCTTGGTGTTGGCTTTTATCAAATACATTTCCCCAAAAAATGTAACTTATACTCCAGTGCGACTTATATATGTTTTTTTATCCTTCTTTATTTTGCATTTTTGGCCGGTGCGACTTATACTCCGGAGCGACTTATACTCCGAAAATTACAGTAAACAACACCAACATTTTATATGTTCCATTGAAAATATAGAACATTATACACGGCGCTCAAAAATCTATCAAAATGTTTTAGTAGGACTTTGGTGAGCTATGAAGCCGCTTGATGGATTGTACTGTGCTTCAACATACCAGTATTATTATGGTGTGTGTATGTTTTGTTTGCAATATTATGCAAAAGCAACTTATATTACCTTCTGGTACCTGCTGATCTGTATTTGGGATCTGCACAAGATGGCAGCCATGTCTATTCTGTGTTCAGTGTGTTCTTACCTGAGGTCTGAGTTTTTGTGTTTTTATGTATGAGATTTTAATTATTTTTAGTCTGAATGAGTGGTACTCTGCAAGATAAACAAATTCTCTGCAGAGTGGGATTTCTGGTGGATACTTTCCCATCAAATGTCACTGGATTGCCATAGACTTTGGCCTACCTATAATCCACCTGTTCAGGTAGCAGTAGCAGACAGCTAGCACCCTCGGCCTGCCTGCTAGCCTTCCACCATCGGCCTGCCTGCTGCGAACCTTCCAACATTGGCCTGCTTGCTGCTAGCCTTCCACCATCGGCCTGCCTGCTGCTAGCCATTCCACCATCGGCCTGCATGCTAACCTTCCAACATCGGCCTGCTTGTTGCTAGCCTTCCACCATCGGCCTGCTTGCTGCTAGCCATTCCACCATCGGCCTGCCTGCTAGCCATTCCACCATCGGCCTGCTTGTTGCTAGCCTTCCACCATCGGCCTGCCTGCTGCTAGCCTTCCACCATCGGCCTGCCTGCTGCTAGCCTTCCACCATCGGCCTGCCTGCTGCTAGCCTTCCACCATCGGCCTGCCTGCTGCTAGCCTTCCACCATCGGCCTGCCTGCTGCTAGCCTTCCACCATCGGCCTGCCTGCTGCTAGCCATTCCACCATCGGCCTGCCTGCTAACCTTCCAACATCGGCCTGCTTGTTGCTAGCCTTCCACCATCGGCCTGCCTGCTGCTAGCCTTCCACCATCGGCCTGCCTGCTGCTAGCCTTCCACCATCGGCCTGCCTGCTGCTAGCCTTCCACCATCGGCCTGCCTGCTGCTAGCCTTCCACCATCGGCCTGGCTACTGCTAGCCTATCGGCCTGCCTGCTGATAGCCTTCCACCATCGGCCTGCCTGCTGCTAGCCTTCCACCATCGGCCTGCCTACTGCTAGCCTATCGGCCTGCCTGCTGCTAGCCTTCCACCATCGGCCTGCTTGCTGCTAGCCATTCCACCATCGGCCTGCCGGCTAACCTTCCACCATCGGCCTGCTTGCTGCTAGCCTTCCACCATCGGCCTGCCTGCTGTTAACCATTCCACCATCGGCCTGCCTGCTAACCTTTCAACATCGGCCTGTTTGCTGCTAGCCATATTCCAACATCGGCCTGCCTTCTGCTGGCCGTCCACAATCAGCCTGCTGTTTGCCTCCAGCCATTGGTTTCGTCTACGGGCTTCCACCCATCGGCCTTGGTTGCTAGCCTTCAGCCCTGTCTGCTAACATCTTCAAAAGTGGTAAAACAAGTGGAACTTCTCCTCTCACTATGTCACAAATTATTATATTGTGTTTTATACTTTTGTGTGGTTTTACTGGTGTCCCAAATGGGTCTGTTAATCCCCCCTCACAAGCTATGCTACTTCAAGATGACAACTTTGATAATTTGACATTTCATCATAGTGACAGCTACAAAATAACCTCGGCCTTATCTCAGTTGAAGATTTCTGTGACTTTGGACAAAACAAAATGGCTGCATACTATGGTAGAGTCCATTCATTCTTATTGTTTCCTTGTTTTGAGAGATCACGTCAACATTACTGCATCCTCCCCTATTGTGAGCACTTACTTTCACAGATTAAAGACAGACTCAAAAGATGATAACTTTAAGCGCAAATGTTTAGTTATATTATTGTTATTGCTCTCAGGAAATGTTGAGACTAATCCAGGCACTGATACACCTACACAATGTTTTACACCTGCGGATTTTAAAACTAGATCTGGTCTTGGGATTATTCATATCAATGTTCGGAGTTTACTCCCTAAACTGGATATGATAAAGATCTGGATAAACTCAACAAATGCTGATATTGTAGTCTTATCTGAAACTTGGCTTAAACAATCTGTGCTTGATAAAGATATTTATAATGTCTATCGTACTGACCGACAAAGAAAAGGTGGTGGAGTGGCCATATATATTAAGCAGAGGTTTGATGTTAAATTAGTGCTCTCTGAATCAGTAAGTAAAGAACTTGAACTGTTAGCACTTGAAATTGAATTAGCTAGAAATCACCACATAATGGTAGTGGGGTGTTATAGGCCTCCATCTGCCCCTAGTAATTCCCTATCTACTCTTGTGAAGCTTCTGTCTCAACTGAAATACAATGAAATAGTGATTTGAACTGGGACTGGCTCACATCTGTGTCTGACTCTTTGAAAGCACAGTGTGAATCTCTAAATTTAACACAATTAATTAACTCAGCTACAAGACCTAATCCTAAATGCCCTCAAAAAGCTACACTCATTGACTTAATTCTAACAAATATGCCCTTTAAATGTGTTGCATCTGGTGTTTTCCCTAATGATGTGAGTGATCATTGTGTGATTGCAGTAGTGCGAGACACAAGGATTCCTAAAAGCAAGCCTCGTCTTGTTGAAAAACGTAATATGAAATTATTTGAGACGCAAGCTTTTTTACATGACTTGCATCTTTTTAATTGGGATAGAATTGCTCTTTTTGATAATGTTGAACTGGCTTGGAAATATTTTCACGAAAACTTCTTGAGTATAGTGAACAAACATGCCCCTTTTAGAAAATGTAGGGTTAAAGGACGTGACAATCAGTGGTTTACATCGGACCTGTCAGATTTATTGCATGAGCGTAATGCTGCTTGGGCCAGGGCACGCAAGTCAGGGTTAGAAGCAGATTGGTTGAATTTTAGACAATTAAGAAATCAATTTACCTCTCTCCTTCGGAAAGTCAAATCAGAATTTTATTTCTCCACAACAACTGAAAATCTCAAACACCCAAAGAAGTTTTGGAAAATCATCAAATCTTTGTCCGGCTGCTGTAATTCAGTCAATCTCCCACCTAGTATACTTGTTGATGGTGTCAGAGTAAGTGACAGAAGAGAAATGGGTAGTCATTTTAATAATCATTTTATTTCCTCTGGTTTTCTCTACAATTCTGACAACTCTATTGAAGCTCCGCTAACTCCGGAAAGAACCGTTGAAAATACCCAGGTTTTTAACTTTACGCCCTTTACCACAACAGAGGTCACGAGGGCTCTAAAACAACTTAAACCTAGAAAGCCAGCTGGCTCAGATAAGTTGGAGCCGCTCTTTTTAAAGTTAGCAGCTGAAATTATAGCTGAACCACTGACTCACATTTTTAACCTTACTCTAATTTCAAATGAAATCCCTTTGGATTGGAAATCTGCCCTTGTAATCCCCCTATTAAAAGGAGGCGACCCTAGTAATCTAAATAATTACAGACCGATCTCTAAACTCTCTGTTCTGGCAAAAGTGCTTGAATCCCTTATCAGTGAACAGATAAAAGACTTTTTGGACACCAATTTTATTCTGTCACCATTTCAGTCAGGTTTTCGTAGAAATCACAGTACTGTTACTGCTGCTATGAAGTTTATAAATGATGTAACTGAAGCTCTTGACAAGAAGCAGTGCTGTCTGTCCCTCTTTATTGACTTTTCAAAGGCATTTGATACTGTTGATCATGTAATTTTAATCAAACGTCTTGGTTTTTCTCAGCAAGCAGTTGGATGGTTTGCAAATTACCTCACAAGTAGAACTCAGGCTGTTCAGATAGAAGGTTCCTCCTCGGACGTACTGCAAGTGAAAAAGGGTGTCCCTCAAGGTTCTGTGTTGGGCCCCTTATTATTCACTATTTACATAAATAATCTTGGACAGAATATTCCGAACTCAACTTTCCATTTCTATGCTGATGATACTGTCATATACTGCACAGCACCCACTCTTGCTGAGGCTTTTAAATATCTACAACATGCATTTGACAGAGTACAAGAACAACTTTGCTATCTTCAACTGGTTTTAAATGCAGAGAAAACAAAGTGTATGCTCTTTACCACATCAAAAACTGTAAGATCATCACTGTGTGAGAACATTTTAACAAGAAATGGGCAACAAATTATGTTAGTATCTGCTTTTGAATATTTAGGATTTTTAATTGATGACCACTTGAGTTTTAAGGAGCACATTCAGTATGTTGTAAAAAAACTGAAACTTTTACTGGGATTTTATTATAGAAACAAGTTTTGCTTTTCTTTTACTGTGAAACAGAAATTGGTGGAAACAACCTTTTTACCTGTTATTGACTATGGAGATGTGTTGTACATGAATGCTACTGCTGGTTGTCTCCACAAGCTGGATAGTGTGTACCACGGGGCACTGAGATTCATTACCAACTGCGCTCCCCTTACTCACCATTGTGTGTTATACTCAATGGTTAACTGGACATCTTTATGTGCTCGACGCCTCAATCATTGGCATGTTTTCATCTACAAAACCATTCTGGGTATCACTCCATCTTATCTGTCTTGTCTTTTAACAAAGAAACAAGGAAGTCACAATCTTCGTTCAATGAATGTTCTGCAATTTGTCGTCCCCAAAGTAAGAACTGAACTGGGCAAGAAAGCATTTAGGTTTTCAGCACCGAAGGCTTGGAATAACCTACAATCGAACATTAAACTTCAAACCCTAGTTATGTTGAATGAGTTTAAAGCTTCTGTGAAAGGACTGCAGTCTACCTTGTCTGTATGCACATGTGTCATGTCAGCAAGTTTTAATGTTGTAAATGTGATGTTTTATGTATTTGTTTACTGTTTTTAATGTAACCTTGCTGCTGCCCTCTTGGCCAGGTCTCCCTTGGAAAAGAGATCTTTGATCTCAATGGGATTTTACCTGGTTAAATAAAGGCTAATAAAAAAAATAAATAAATAAGGCCTGAAAATTTGCGCGCTTCCGCCTTTGTAATCCGTGCCGACACCGTAGTCGATAAGCTTCCTCTTTTTCTCTATCTTATTGTTATGTGACATTCATCCTCCTCTATTGACATTTCTAATATAAAGTAGTGTAAAGTTCTTACTTATATCTGTCAGTAAACTCGCCATGAAAGTGCTAAAACATACCGGTGTAGTGACTTTACATTATTCACCCAAGGAACTTTAGTTATTAGAGAGTTCCGGTCGGACGTTTTTTCACGGGACACGTTGTTGTTGCACTAGTGAGCCACGGATGAGGAGATGCTGCTCCGTTATTGATTGAAGTGAAGTCTGAATGTCATTAAAGGGGAACATTATCACCAGACCTATGTAAGCGTCAATATATACCTTGATGTTGCAGAAAAAAGACCATATATTTTTTTAACCGATTTCCGAACTCTAAATGGGTGAATTTTGGCGAATTAAACGCCTTTCTAATATTCGCTCTCGGAGCGATGATGTCACGTTGTGACGTCACATCGGGAAGCAATCCGCCATTTTCTCAAACACCGAGTCAAATCAGCTCTGTTATTTTCCGTTTTTTCGACTGTTTTCCGTACCTTGGAGACATCATGCCTCGTCGGTGTGTTGTCGGAGGGTGTAACAACACCAACAGGGACGGATTCAAGTTGCACCAGTGGCCCAAAGATGCCAAAGTGGCAAGAAATTGGACGTTTGTTCCGCACACTTTACCCACGAAAGCTATGCTACGACAGAGATGGCAAGAATGTGTGGATATCCTGCGACACTCAAAGCAGATGCATTTCCAACGATAAAGTCAAAGAAATCTGCTGCCAGACCCCCATTGAATCTGCCGGAGTGTGTGAGCAATTCAGGGACAAAGGACCTCGGTAGCACGGCAAGCAATGGCGGCAATTTGTTCCCGCAGACGAGCGAGCTAAACCCCCTGGATGTCTTGGCTCACACCGTCCCTTATGCCACCGAAGATGATCAAGAGAAGAATATCGACCCTAGCTTCCCTGGCCTGCTGACATCAACTCCAAAACTGGACATATCAGCTTTCAGGAAAAGAGCGCGGATGAGGGTATGTCTACAGAATATATTAATTGATGAAAATTGGGCTGTCTGCACTCTCAAAGTGCATGTTGTTGCCAAATGTATTTCATATGCTGTAAACCTAGTTCATAGTTGTTAGTTTCCTTTAATGCCAAACAAACACATACCAATCGTTGGTTAGAAGGCGATCGTCGAATTCTTAAGTACAGTTTTTTAATTGAGCTGCTGCATTTTTTGGTGGGCTGTTTATTTATTTAGAGTAACTTCTATACATTTCTAAAAGGGGAGGAATGTAATAGAGTGATCTATGTTTGTCTGTTGCCATCTCCTGGTGAATGTTGGCTATAGCGTACTGGGGTTACTTTTTGGTTGGCCAATGATTTACGTGGTGTTGCGCACCTGACGTCACTCAGGTCCGCATGGAGCTGGAGGGGGCGTGGCTTCCAGCTCCGCCTGAATTTCGGGAGATTTTCGGGAGAAAATTTGTCCCGGGAGGTTTTCGGGAGAGGCGCTGAATTTCGGGAGTCTCCCGGAAAATCCGGGAGGGTTGGCAAGTATGCCTCCACCTGATGGGACAACTTTGACAAGCAAGAGTTTCTGCTCTGTGTCATGAAAAGGATGATGTCATGTTTTTAATCCTAATTTAACGACGGGTCATGAAGTTAATTTACGTATGCTGCTTCCATTTGTGTAGATAATAAAGCTGTGCGTGCGTTTAAAAAGCGAGCCGAGCGACAAAAAGAAAATTATGATGTAGCATCCTCCTTGAATCTGTATATTGCAGATAAAATATACACTTCATTGCACATGTAACGTATCATTATATCGATGATTACATGCGTTATAATTCCACGAGAGTTTTGCAGCGGCACGCGCTTTAGGCACTAAAACGTTCAAGAGGCTTCCTTGTCTCCTTGTTAGTGTGCACTGATTTGAGGAATAATCTGCATTTCACTGAACGTGTAATATATCAGCACCTTGCTGATTAAACATGTTATAATTCCATCAATGTTGGGTTTCAGCAGCACATGCACGCTTTAAGCAATAAAAAAAAAAGATTCATAATGTTCCTAGGGCTCTGTAATTGCAGGCTGGTTTTAAAGATATTTGACATGTCATTGTATGTCTAGTAAATAAAAATAAACATATTAACAGAGGTGTAATGCCACCAGATCAGCTGTGGCTGCTTTTTCCAGGCTTCTGATTGGACAAAATGTGCATGACATCGGGTGTATGTATGAGGGGCCGTTAGGGACATTATTCAGAATGACTTCTTACATACATTAGTGAAATCCTCTCATGCACCTACTGAAAAATGATTGTCTCTCACACAGTACAGAAATCCTCTCAAACACACTACTGAAATTCGGTTCTCTCATAATTACTACTGACATTCTCTCATACACATTACTGAAATATTGTCCTCTCATAATCACTACTGAAATCCTCTCATTCACACTACTGAAATTATGTTCTCTCACAAATACCACTGAAATCCTCTCAGGCACGCTCCTGAAATCCTCTCATACACACTACTGATTTTTTTTTAAATCTCATACACTACTGAAATTCTCTAATTCCCACTACTGATTTTTTTTCTTTCATACACTACTGAAATCCCCTCACACACATGACTGAAATTCTCTCATACATACTACTGAAACTGACAGTGTTTTATTCATGGGTGTGAGAGAATAATTTGTTTAGTTGTTTATGTGAAAGTGTTTCAGTAGTGTGAATGAGAGAATTTCAGTAGTGTCTGTGAGAGGATTTCAGTAGTGTGTCTGAGAGGATATCAGTAATGTGTATGAAATTATTTCAATAGTGTGTATGAGAGAATTTCAGTAGTGTGTATAAGAAAAAGAAAACAGTAGTGTGGATCAGAGGATTTCATTAGTGTGAATACGAGAAAACATTTTCAGTAATGTTTATAATATATAATATATAGGGGCGGTATAGCTCGGTTGGTAGAGCGGCCGTGCCAGCAACTTGAGGGTTGCAGGTTCGATCCCCACTTCCGCCATCCTAGTCACTGCCGTTGTGTCCTTGGGCAAGACACTTTACTCATCTGCTCCCAGTGCCACCCACACTGGTTTAAATGTAACTTAGATATTGGGTTTCACAATGTAAAGCGCTTTGAGTCACTTGAAAAAAAGTGCTATATAAATGTAATTCACTTCACACTAATTCTTCACTTATAAGAGGATTTCAGTAGTGTATGAGAGAAACAAATTTCAGTAGTGTGTATGAGAGGATTTCAGTAGTGTCAATGAGAGAACCAAATTTAAGTAGTGTGTATGAGAGCATTTCAGTAGTATGTGTGAGAGGTAATTCTGAATAATGTCCCTAAGGGCCCCTTATATGTATGCGTTTGTGTGCAAATATAGACAGTTTTTAAAACCACACTTGTAAGGATGGATATTGTTTTAACCCCGTATATGTGTTTTTGAAACTCTCTGTGTTTGTGTGGACATGGCCACATATACGTAGACGCCAACACAGCTGCTTGGCTTGATACCAATATTATTGGAGTCCAAACCATCCACATAGCGTAAACTAATGCAAGTGAAATGACAACATTTTGGAGCAAATTGCTATAATGTCTTTTATCTTTAACACTGTGTGTTCACCTTCTACATGTCCTATACGTGTAAGTGTAGCTATAGTATTGATTGTAGTATTTGCTAATGATTTTATTTGCCTTCAAGCACAGGCCATGAGTGGCAACAATAATCATGAAGCATTTGATGAAATGTCAATAAAGCTTTCTATTTTATCCTAATCACATATTATGGCAGGCTATATGTAATATATAAACATGCACATTGTTCTTTAAGTGCAACAAGAAAAGCCCAATGAGTTTAATGCCTTTTCATTTTTATTGTAATATTCTAATAAAAACCATATGCTTAATGTATTGTAAGATTTGTTTTTGATTTTATTAAAATGAAGCCAATATAGTTTTTTGTGGTCCCCTTTATTTAAAAAAATTATCGAAATACATTTTGTTACCGCTACCAATACCAAAATATTGGTATCGGGACAACCCTAGTTTGAACAGCCTTTTAAACTGGATCATATTAGTACTTTGATTTATTTGCTTTGTTCATTCCACATACTGATATAAGAAAGGTTCTAAGTGTTGTACGTGCATACAATTGTTAGATTTTTCTATTTAATTATATTTTTCTTCTTTTGTTGAGAAGAATTGTTGTACATTCTTGGGTAGCAGGTTATAGTTTGCTTTGTGCATAATTTTAGCTGTTTGCAAATGCACCAAATGATGGAATTTCAATGTTTTGTAGTCAGTAAATTAAGGTTTTGTATGTTCTGAATATCCAACTTGATGTATTATTCTAATTGACATGTTTTGTAACACAGTGAATGAAGTGTACTTTTGTCATTGTTTCACCACAAAACCCAAAACCAGTGAAGTTGGCACGTTGTGTAAATCGTAAATAAAAACAGAATACAATGAATTGCAAATCTTTTTTTAACTTATATTCAATTGAATAGACTGCAAAAACAAGATAGTAGTTGTTGACAGTGGTTTTCTGAAGTGTTCCTGAACCCATGTGGTGATATCCTTTACACACTGATGTCGGTTTTTGATGCAGGGATTGAAGGTCATTGCTACTTACGTGCAGTAATTTCTCCAGATTCACTAAACATTTTGATGATGTTACGGACCGTAGATGGTGAAATCCCTAAATTCCTTGCAATAGCTCGTTGAGAAATGTTGTTCTTAAGCGCATTTGTTGACAACGTGGTGACCCTCGCCCCATTCTTGTTTGTGAATGACTGAGCATTTCATCCAAGCTGCTTTTATACCCAATCATGTCACTCACCTGTTCCCAATTAGCCCGTTCACCTGTGGGATGTTCCAAATAAGGGTTTGATGAGCATTCCTCAACTTTCTCAGTCTTTTTTGCCACTTGTGCCAGCTTTTTTGAAACATGTTGCAGGCTTCAAATTCCAAATAAGCTGATATTTGCAAAAAATAACGTTTTCCTGTTCGAACGTTAAATATCTTGTCTTTGCAGTCTATTCAATTGAATATAGGTTGAAAAGGATTTGCAAATCATTTTTTATTTACCATTTACCACTTGCCAACCCTCCCGGATTTTCCGGGAGACTCCCGAAATTCTGCGCCTCTCCCGAAAACCTCCCGGGACAAATTTTCTCCCGAAAATCTCCCGAAATTCAGGCGGACTCAGGTCCATGAGGACCTGAGTCCGCTAACCCACAACATAAACAGCATACCTGCCCAATCACGTTATAACTGTAGAATGATGCAGGGCGAGTTCTTGGTTTCTTATGTGGGTTTATTGTTAGGCAGTTTCATTAACGTCCTCCCAGTGCGGTAACAACACACAACAACAGCAGTCACGTTTTTGTATACCGTAAAGCAGTTTGTCTGCCGTAAACAGCAATGTTGTGACACTCTTAAACAGGACAATACTGCCATCTAGTGCATTTGATAAAAGCACTTTTGTGCGTGCCACACAGAATGCATCATCATGTTCAGCATGGTTTGAAAAATAGTGACAGAGAATAGAACAAGGATGGACAATTCAACCCTTAACTCAACAATGAGTAGATGAGTGTTTTGTGTGTGTAAATGTGTAAATAAATGAACACTGAAATTCAAGTATTTCTCTTATTTATATATATATATATATATATATATATATATATATATATATATATATATATATATATATATATATATATATATATATATATATATATATATACATACACAGGTAAAAGTCAGTAAATTAGAATATTTGGAAAAACTTGATTTATTTCAGTAATTGCATTCAAAAGGTGTAACTTGTACATTATATTTATTCATTGCACACAGACTGATGCATTCAAATGTTTATTTCATTTAATTTTGATGATTTGAAGTGGCAACAAGTGAAAATCCAAAATTCCGTGTGTCACAAAATTAGAATATAACTTAAGGCTAATACAAAAAAGGGATTTTTAGAAATGTTGGCCAACTGAAAAGTATGAAAATGAAAAATATGAGCATGTACAATACTCAATACTTGGTTGGAGCTCCTTTTGCCTCAATTACTGCGTTAATGCGGCGTGGCATGGAGTCGATGAGTTTCTGGCACTGCTCAGGTGTTATGAGAGCCCAGGTTGCTCTGATAGTGGCCTTCAACTCTTCTGCGTTTTTGGGTCTGGCATTCTGCATCTTCCTTTTCACAATACCCCACAGATTTTCTATGGGGCTAAGGTCAGGGGAGTTGGCGGGCCAATTTAGAACAGAAATACCATGGTCCGTAAACCAGGCACGGGTAGATTTTGCGCTGTGTGCAGGCGCCAAGTCCTGTTGGAACTTGAAATCTCCATCTCCATAGAGCAGGTCAGCAGCAGGAAGCATGAAGTGCTCTAAAACTTGCTGGTAGACGGCTGCGTTGACCCTGGATCTCAGGAAACAGAGTGGACCGACACCAGCTGGACTGCTGCTGAGTGGTCCAAAGTCATGTTTTCTGACGAAAGCAAATTTTGCATTTCCTTTGGAAATCGAGGTTCCAGAGTCTGGAGGAAGACAGGAGAGGCACAGGATCCACGTTGCCTGAAGTCTAGTGTAAGGTTTCCACCATCAGTGATGGTTTGGGGTGCCATGTCATCTGCTGGTGTCGGTCCACTCTGTTTCCTGAGATCCAGGGTCAACGCAGCCGTCTACCAGCAAGTTTTAGAGCACTTCATGCTTCCTGCTGCTGACCTGCTCTATGGAGATGGAGATTTCAAGTTCCAACAGGACTTGGTGCCTGCACACAGCGCAAAATCTACCCGTGCCTGGTTTACGGACCATGGTATTTCTGTTCTAAATTGGCCCGCTAACTCCCCTGACCTTAGCCCCATAGAAAATCTGTGGGGTATTGTGAAAAGGAAGATGCAGAATGCCAGACCCAAAAACGCAGAAGAGTTGAAGGCCACTATCAGAGCAACCTGGGCTCTCATAACACCTGAGCAGTGCCAGAAACTCATCGACTCCATGCCACGCCGCATTAACGCAGTAATTGAGGCAAAAGGAGCTCCAACCAAGTATTGAGTATTGTACATGCTCATATTTTTCATTTTCATACTTTTCAGTTGGCCAACATTTCTAAAAATCCCTTTTTTGTATTAGCCTTAAGTAATATTCTAATTTTGTGACACACGGAATTTTGGATTTTCATTTGTTGCCACTTCAAATCATCAAAATTAAATGAAATAAACATTTGAATGCATCAGTCTGTGTGCAATGAATAAATATAATGTACAAGTTACACCTTTTGAATGCAATTACTGAAATAAATCAAGTTTTTCAAAATATTCTAATTTACTGGCTTTTACCTGTATGTATATATATATATATATATATATATAAAATAAAATAAATATATATATATATAATAAAATATATATATATATACATGTATTTTATTATATATATATATATATATATTTATTTTATTATATATATATATATATATATATATATATATATATATACAAATATATATATATATATATATATATATATATAGCTAGAATTCACTGAACGTCAAGTATTTCTTATATATATATGTATCTAT
Source organism: Nerophis lumbriciformis (assembly GCF_033978685.3). Classification (NCBI taxonomy): domain Eukaryota; kingdom Metazoa; phylum Chordata; class Actinopteri; order Syngnathiformes; family Syngnathidae; genus Nerophis; species Nerophis lumbriciformis. The sequence continues at coordinate 658,200 of NC_084582.2, read as the reverse complement.
GAAATACTTGACTTGGTGAATTCTAGCTGTAAATATACTCCTCCCCTTTTAGCCACGCCCCAACCACGCCCCCGTCCCACCCGACCACGCCCACCCCTCCCCCCTACCCCCACCTCCCGAAATTGGAGGTCTCAAGGTTGGCAAGTATGCCATTTACACAACGTGCCAACTTCACTGGTTTTGTTTTTTGTACATGCTCCTTTACCTTCACTGCGGATGGTTTCCTGAAAGGCGGTGTGGGTTGTTATACGGTCCAAGACTAGGTCTGTGCACACGTCAGTGCAAGGATGAGACTACAATGTTGGGCTCGACGACAATTTCCGACAGGACTTTGAATTAAACTGTAAAAGGTTTTGAGCAAAGTAAAACGTTTAAAACGTTTGGGTATGACATTCTGACAATAAAATTGCATTTGTGACAAAATATAAGCATGTGATCAATCGCGATTCCTCCAAATTCAAAAGTGTAACATGTGCCAGTTCAGTAAACAAAATGTGCATGAGATGGAATTATGGTTAGAGACGAGCCAAAAGTTCGAGAGTAATATGCCAGCAAAGACAGTAGTACTTACTGTACATGTTAGTATGTTTAAACAAGTGGGCCCCGGCCCTTTGGCATCTTTTCAGGGAAGTCATTGATTGTTGTGTCTTGGTGCTCTGATCCATACAGCCTCTCTTAAGAGATCCTGTTACCACCAGCACATTAAAAGCTGGTCTTCAGATCCGACTTCCGCACTTCTCATAAATAACGATGGTCGAAAGGAAGGAGGCCATCCAACTTAAACTACATCTTTAATAAGAGCACCAATGCCTTCCCTGAGAGGGGAGCGGAAGGAAGCTCTTTTGATGCAAACTCACCGGCTTGAACGCTCATTAAAACGACGTTGAATTGGTGCAAATGGCAGAAAAAGTTATTCACGTCAGTGACGTACAGTCATGGAAAGAAAAAAAATGTAAAAAGAAAAAAAAAAATTAAATTGTTATATGTATCCAGTGATTATACTATAAAGTTATTTTCCATTTAACTTCACCAGTTTTACATTATTTTTATTTAAAATCGCTGAATTTTCACATTTGCCGTTCAAATACTGAGAAGAGACGGTGCGGTGATCAGCAGCCAGTTGAGGCACGTCACTCAGTGCCTCAACATGGATTGCGCAATGACTCGGCTAACTGCTGGCCTGCTGTGCAGTGAGACCGTATTGCTATATGAACTATATTATACATGTCCATAGTTTAGTTAGCTGAGGTATATAATGTACAGTGTATTTTGTCAACAACTGTATGTGTGTAACGTATTTCTTGTGCTGAGCGATCATAAAACGGCTGCAAAAGACGCACTGGCTGAGGCTCGCCTCCTGCACCCCCGCCGTAGAATTGTTATATCAACTAAAGCCCACACTTAAACTTTCCACGTGCAAGACTGAATCTATTTAAAAAAATTATTTCATAAGAAGCCAAAAAGTGCAAAAACAATAATGTTGGTGTTGGAGGAGTTGTGAATGACTGCAGGGACACAACATTAGATACACCTGCAGACTGCAGGTGTACCTAATTCACAACTCCTCCAACACAAACATTATTGTTTTTGCACTTTTTGGCTTCTTATTAAATAACTTTTGTAACCTATTTTCATGGGCTTTCCTCTTTGTGATGTTAAGTTCCTGTTATGCGCTGTTATACAGTACATGCCTTGAGCTCTTATTTTGAAGGCGCTAAGAGCGGAAGTGATGTCACGTTGCGGAGGTTTTTGAAAGAAGGTAAATAAAGTGGTCCTCGTGTAAACTGGAGCCTCCGTGTTTGTTATTTTGTAGTTTCATACAGTATAGGCGACATTTATAAACCCTCAGGTTACACTTTTTTAAATAGATTCAATCTTGCACGTGGAAAGTTGAAGTGAGGGCTTTAGTTGCGGCGCATGGACTTAATTTCTAAGTAAAGGTAAGACCATAATAACGTTTTTTTTAATTAAATGTGCTTTTTTGTGTGCTACAGTTTGTATGTGTAAAGTTAAAGTTAAGTTAAAGTACCAATGATTGTCACACACACACTAGGTGTGGTGAAATTTGTACTCTGCATTTGACCCATCCCCTTGATCACCCCCTGGGAGGTGAGGGGAGCAGTGGGCAGCGCTCGGGAATCATTTTTGGTGATTTAACCCCCAATTCCAAGCCTTGATGCTGAGTGCCAAGCAGGGAAGAATGCTGGTATGAGCTTTTAAACATAACCCGTTAACTGCTGCCAATCAAATGGTGAATAAGATACTCTTTAGGGTTCATATGTTTGTAAATCTGACTGTGATGAAGTCAGTGCCTCACCAGCCATCAACCTCACCACACGTCACTGACTCACATTATACACTCACCTTGTCAAAATCTTCCCAAATTAGTCCCGATCGTTTGTTCTTTGTGTTTGCTTGTTTGTGCGGCAAACTATTGTAGTTTTCAAGTTTTAACAAATGATGATTCATAACCAGCTCCATAAAACTATAAGAGTTAGACCAACACATTTTGTAGCACAAACAAGCACTAACGAAGCACAAACATTTAAAGGTGCCATATGTAATAATTTAATGTCAAGTCATCATTAAATGGCCCTGATATGTCAAAGGGCATTAATAAATCATGTTCTTTTCCAATACCTTTATAACTGATAACAGGATATGCTCGTTTCAAAATTAGATTTACAGCCCCGAAATCTTGTAATTGTTTTAATTTCGATGTCCCGCCCTCTAACGTTTGACCAATTACAAAGTCTGTGAGTGTGTCACATCCACACTGCAAAAAGTCAGTGTTCAAAAACAAGGAAAAAAATACAAAAATTAGGAGTATTTTATTTGAACTAAGCAAAATTATCTGCCAATAAAACAAGAAAATGTGGCTTGTCAAGACTTTCCAAAACAAGTACAATTAGCTAACCTCAATGAACCCAAAAATACCTTAAAATATGTATATTCTCACTAATAACAAGTGCACTTTTCTTGGTAGAAAAAAAAAGTGACCTTTTTGCTCAATATGTTGAAAACTATTCTTAAATGAAGTAAATGCTAGTGCCATTATCTTGACATAATGATATGCGCTCGGCATTGCATTACTTGAAACCAGCAAACTTATACTAAAAACTAATTTATTGTTCTTAATGGAAAGGCAACAAGGCAACCGCTTGTTACTCTCGGGGTCTCCTAGGCAAAACATATGGTCTAAAAATGCATTTTTCCATCTATAACATGACATCATCACGCCAAGTTTGTGCTCTTTCAGTCAATTAGTGTGCGAGGAATGTATATATTCTCTGGCATCTGTTTGTCTCGAGAGACAATAGAGTTTTGCGCACAAATGTCAATTCATGTCATGTGCAACGCCTGTTGTGACTATATAAGCCAATTCTTGACAGGCATGCTTTGTTGCAGTTCCTGCATACATATTGTATTGTTGGTTGATTCAGTGGGGGTGTGACTGTTCGCTTTCTACGTTCATGCTTCTCCTCCCACTGTCTTACTCTTCTTAAGTCACTCTGATGTACGCCCTCCTTCACTAACTTCCTCCATTTCCCACGTTCAGCTAAAGAAGCTTCCCAGTTTAATGGGTTGATGTCACTGGCCTTCATATCACGCTTACACACATCTTTAAAACGAAGGACAGGTCTTCCCACAGCCCTTGTTCCAGAGGCCAGTTCTCCGTACAGGATGTCTTTTGGAATGCGAGTGTCATCCATTCGACTTACATGGCCAAGCCATCTCAGACGTCGTTGTGTAAGGAGAGCGAAGATTGTCTTCATTCCTGTTTTCTCGAGGACATCCTTATTCGGGATGCGATCCTGCCATTTGATTCCCAGAATCCGCCTTAGGCACCGAAGATGGAAGGAGTTCAAACGGCGCTCTTGGCGTGCATACGAGGTCCATGACTCGCTGCCATAAAGTAGAGTGCTGAGAACACAGGCTTGATAGATCTTCATTTTCGTGTTGATGGTTAGCAGTGTGTTCTCCCAAGCACGCTTGGAGAGTCTAGCCATCGTTGTAGATGCTTTGCCGATGCGGATGTTGAGCTCGGCATCAAGAGAGAGATTGCTGGATATGGTTGAGCCAAGATAGGTGAAGTTCTCAACAACTTGCAGGGTGTGGTTTCCAATGGAGATCCTTGGAATGTTGCGCATATCTTGTCCCATAATGTTGGTCTTCTTGAGGCTTATAGTTAAGCCAAAGTCTTTGCATGCATCAGAAAAGCTGTTGATCAGCCTCTGTAGTGCTTCCTCTGATGGTGCGGCCAGAGCAGCATCATCTGCGAAGAGCAGCTCTCTGATGAGGACTTTACGCACTCTGGTCTTTGCCCGGAGACGTGCGAGGTTGAACAGTTTCCCGTCGCTCCTTGTGTGCAGGTAAACACCATCGTCAGATGATTTGAATGCTTCTGACAATAGCAACGAGAAGAAGATTCCGTAGAGCGTAGGAGCAAGCACGCATCCTTGCTTCACTCCATTCTCAATTGAGAATGGGGCTGATGCAGAGCCGTCACACTAGATAGTTCCTTGCATATCTTCATGGAATGATGTTATCAGCTTCAGCAGCTTTGGTGGGCAGCCTATCTTGTGCAAAAGCTTGAAGAGAGCCTTCCTGCTAACTAAATCAAAGGCCTTTGTAAGGTCGATGAAGGCGATATACAATGGTTGTCTCTGCTCACGGCATTTCTCTTGTAATTGTCTGATAGAAAATATCATGTCAATGGTCGATCTCCCCGACCTGAATCCACATTGTGATTCAGGATATACACGGGCAGCAAGCAATTGCAGTCTGTTGAGTAACTCTCTAGCGAAGGTCTTCCCGACAGTGCTTAGGAGGGATATTCCACGGTAATTGTTGCAGTCGCTGCGATCACCTTTATTTTTGTACAGTGTGATGATGTTTGAGTCATGCATATCCTGAGGAATTGCTCCTTCATCCCAGCATTGACATAGAAGCTCATGAAGATGGTCTAGAAGAACAGTGTCCTTACTGTTCTTGATGATCTCAGTGGGAATGCCATCGTTGCCTGGAGCTTTGCCACAGGTAAGGGAGTTGGCTGCCTTCTTGAGCTCCGCTAAGGTTGGGAGCTTGTCGAGATCATCCATGACAGGTAGGTTCTCGATGTTCTCAATTGTAGTGTCATTGACTGCAATATCCCGGGAGTAGAGTTCCTGGTAGTGCTCGACCCATCTTTCCATCTGGAGCCCACGGTCTGTGATGACTTCTCCAGTGGAGAATTTCAGTGGCACTACCTTCTTGGTAGTTGGTCCGAAAGCTTTCTTCATACCTGTATACATGCCACGAGAATTACCGTTATCTGCAGCCAGTCGGATACTCTCGCAGAGGTCGAGCCAGTAGCTGTTAGCACATTGCCTTGCAATGCGTTTGGCGTTATTTCTTGTCTTCCTGAGAGCCTCAAGTGTCTTTGCAGATGGATCGTTCTTATAACTCATTTGGGCTGTTCTCTTGGCTTCGATAATGGGCTCCATCTCTGCAAGCCCAGCGACAAACCAGTCTGGGTTCTTCTTTTCTCTCTTACCATAGATGGCCATGGCTGTGCTGTGAACAGCATCGCGGATGTAGTTCCATCGTTGTTCAGCATTACCAGCAGGGCAGTCCTGGAGTGCATTTTCGATGGACTCGGCGAAGCATTCACGTAGGTCGGGGGCATGCATTTTGGCAGTATCTAGGCGTGGGCGACCTTTCTGCTTTGTACGGTGAATCCATCTGGGCTGAAGACGCACCCTGCTGCCAATCAGTGAATGGTCCGTGTCACAGTCAGCGCTGTGATAGCTGCGGGTGATTTGAACGCAGTTCATTGACGATTTTCTTGTGATGATTAGATCTAGTGCGCCATCTTGCCCCGATGCAAGATGGCGCCAGTATGTGCTTTGGCCTGCCGTCTCTCGCTGTCAGCTCTGTTCGTTTTTGTGTTTTTTGCGTCTATTTTCGTCTCTGTCAGCTCACTGCTTGTGTATGACCGCCAAACACTGTTGGATCTTTGCCCCTCTCCCACTGATATGATCAACTTCGACGTTGGTTTTTCGACGTCCCAGTCAGCTTTTTCACCTGGCCGGATTCCTGCCTTCCTTTCCCGCCCCCTGGCTCCTCTCCCCCGGCGGAAGCGTCTCCGGCGCCGCGGTAAACGTGGCGGCCAGCTGGTGAAAGTTAGGGCACTCCTGGCCCGGCTTCCCGTGGCTCCCCGAAGGAGGAATGGTGCGGTATCCGGTCTCCTCCTGCACCCACGCTCGCTCGATCCTATCGGCTCCTGGCTGGTTCCTATCGTTGGTTTGGAGGAAGAAGATTGCCGTCGTCGCTCCTGCTGTCCCCGCCCCCGGAGGCGCGGGGTGGATCACCGCCACCTGCGGGCTGTGTGTCGGGCCCCACCCGGATTAATTGCGGCCTTGGACGTGCTGGCCCCCGCCAGGTTCGGTCTTGTGAACGCAAGATCTTTGACAAACAAAACTTTTATCCTGAAGGATTTCTTCACTTCCCGCGGACTGGACTTCCTCTGTGTGACGGAGACATGGCTGAGAGCCGGTGAGTCCGCCCCTCTTAATGAGTTAGTCATATGAAGCCCTCTGGTTCTCCTGCAGATGTCCTCCCACCTCGCCTGTTTAAGGAGGTACTTGCTACTATTGGATCAAGTGTCCTTAACATTATCAATAGTAGCCTCTCTTCTGGAATAGTTCCAGTAGAGTTTAAACATGCAGTGGTACGACCTCTACTTAAAAAACCCAGCCTCGACCCCTCTCTCCTCTCTAACTTCAGACCTATCTCTAATCTTCCATACATTTCCAAAATATTAGAGAAGGTTGTCTACAGTCAGTTGTTGCCCTTCTTAGAGGATAATGGTATCACTGAGCTGTTGCAGTCCGGTTTTAAAGCCCTCCACAGCACAGAGTCAGCGCTTCTAAAAGTTTTTAACGATATCCTCCTGTCCACTGATTCTGGTAAATATGTTGTCCTGGTGCTTTTAGATCTGTCTGCTGCGTTCGACACCGTCGACCACGCCACCTTAATCACTCGTCTTGAGAACTGTGTGGGCATTAAGGGCGCCGCCCTCAACTGGTTCCGGTCGTACCTAACCGACAGGAGTTTTTTGTGTAAAAGTAGACAGTTTTATGTCGTCCACAGCTCCTTTACCACATGGGGTCCCACAGGGCTCAATCCTTGCCCCAATTTTATTTGCGCTTTACCTTCTCCCCCTTGGTTCTATTTTTAGGAAGTACAGTATTGCATTTCATTTTTATGCCGATGATTGCCAGATTTATTTTCCCATGGCACAAAATAACACGGTTCAACGTCTTATTGACTGCCTGCACGACATCAAAGTCTGGCTTTCAGCTAACTTCCTGAGCCTAAATGAAGACAAAACAGAAGTTATGTTGTTCGGTCCAAGTCGCTCTCCCTCCCCCAACGTTGACCTCGGCACTCTGACCCCGTATCTCAGCGACTGTGTCACAAACCTGGGGGTAAAGTTTGACTCAGATTTTAAATTCGAAAAACAAATCAGCAGCGTCGTTCAAAAAAGCTTTTATCAATTACGCCAAATAGCGAAAGTGAAACCGCTTCTATCAAGACATGATCTTGAGAAATTAATCCACGCCTTTATCTCGACTCGTCTTGATTATTGTAATGCCCTGTATGTAGGCATTAGCCAGGCCTCCCTCGCCCGCCTGCAGCTCGTGCAGAACTCTGCTGCTCGTCTGCTAACACAGACCCGCAGACGTGAGCACATCACCCCTATTTTAGCGTCCCTTCACTGGCTCCCTGTGCGTTACCGAATACATTTTAAACTCCTTTTATTTGTTTTTAAATGTCTAAACAACCTCGCGCCAACCTATCTCTCCGACCTCCTTCAGCCTTACTGCCCCACCCGATCCTTAAGATCAGCCGATCAGCTGCTGTTGACGGTCCCTGACACAAGGCTGAAGCTTAGAGGTGACAGAGCTTTCGCCGTTGCTGCTCCCAAGCTCTGGAACGACCTACCCCTGAGTGTTAGACAAGCCTCCTCTCTTCCTGTTTTTAAATCTCTCTTAAAAACATACTTTTATTCCATGGCTTTTAACACTGAGTGATATCCATCCTGCAATGGCGCCCCATAATACACCTGCTGTGATCCTGTTTTTATGTTTTTATGTTTTTATTAATTCTATTTTAATTATTTATTTTTTATCGTGTTCTGTTTGTGTTGTGTTGT